>NC_135329.1:172974602-173285702 GCF_023851605.1 Tamandua tetradactyla
CCATTTTGCAAAGCATTCCCACTTGTAATCTGCATTTTTTTGCTTTAGAACTCTTACCATATAGCTGTCATTCTGAGCTAATGAAATGCCTCTTACTTAGGAAGAGAGGAAATTTTCAAATGGAGAGGCTACACAGAAATGAAGAATGAAACATGTGTCTGTCGCTGCAATTTCACCATGGTAGACTAATTGCAGAGGCCTGTGGGTATGGATTGATGGTGCTGAGTAGTCAGTCTTTACTGCCATCACTTTCAGGGCAATTTGCATAGCATGGCTCATAGTGTTTTATGATTTTTCTTTTAAAAATAATCCTACTTGTTAGTTGCTAAATCTATTTAACTCTTCCAGTGCTGGTTATCATCTGGGCCATGTCTATAGAGTGAGTGTACATATCTCTCACTTGGCAAGGACTGAGAAGACCTGGAAGGGGTTTGAAAAGAGTACCCCAGCTGGTGCAGTCCAGTCTTTTCATTTACTAGGAAAATTATTGTCATAGGTCGGTGTTTTAGTTTGCTAAAGCTGCCAGAATACAATATACCAGAAATGGATTGGCTTTTACAAAGGGGATTTATTAAGTTATAAATACAATTCTAAGGCCATGAAAATGTCCAAATTGAGACATCAAAAAGATGATACCTTCACTCAAGAAAGGCCGATTGTGTCCTGGGCTTCTCTATCACATGGGAAAGCACATGGTGACATCTGTTGGCCATTCTGTCCTCGGTTGGTTTCAAATTGGCTCTCTCAGCTCCTGAGGATCCTTCCTTAGCATTTCCCTGGGTGTTCTTGTCTCTGAGCATCTGTTCTCTGTGTCAGCTCCCCAATCATTTGTGCTTTCTTCAAAATGTCTCTCTCCTAAAGGACTCCAGTAAGTGGATTAAGACCCACCTTAAATAGGTGGGGTCCCATCTCCATGGGAACAACCCAATCAAATGGTCCCACCCAACAATAGGTCAGCCCCCACAAGATTACATTCGAAGGAGGTGGCTTTTCTAGGTACAGAAAAGCTAAACTCTGGTAGAAAGAAAGACTTCTCTGGTAGGGGGAAGCTGGGTAGTCTCAATGGAAGCCTCAACCTCCTCTCAGGGGAATTCTGAAGATGGTATGGTGCTTCAGCATTCACCCATGTTGTAGCCAGAGGGATAGGCTCTTACATCCCCAGATTATTAGCCATAAAGTGTGGAATGTTCCAGGAAGGGAGCAAGTCCCCTGTGGCAATCCCTAAAGGTGACTGATAGCTGAGGAATGTCTTCAACAGGCTTTTCCAGGATCTGGTGTAACAAATCCTTAATTCCTGAAAGGGCGTGAATTTCTTATATGGGGCAGCACAGTGTCCACCATAAATATCACATTTCTCCTAATGACAGAGTTTCAGTCGGACACCACAGAAGTAACATGGTATAACCTGCTGACCTCTGTGAGGGAGTCTTTCTGTGGAATATTCTTCAAGAATCTCTTTCCTGCTCCACATAATTTAATACACCATTAGTCACCAAAATAAATATGACACCCATAAGCAAGTTAAAAGGTGTTTTGGAAAAGACATTTGTCTCACAACTGAGAGAGAGAGGCCAGCTGATTATATTGCTACAGACTCAAAGAGACTTAAAAGGAAGAATATGTAGAAATATATAGATTTTTCTATTTCAACCAACTTAAGTATTAAATATTAGTCTTTGTGTGATTGTTTTGGATGGGAAATGTCGTTTTTTGAATGATTTACCAATGCTCGGGATTTCCTGGTTATGATGTTTATTTCCTTAGACTTCAAAAAAAGAAAGTTTGTCAAGTGTGAGACTTAATTCTCTCCAAAATATTAAGAGTTCTTGCTTCCTAAGTCAGCAAAATTATTCTTTCAGGAAATTTCTGAGGCAAATAACGGGAGAACACTTGAGCAGTGTCTGTCCCACGGGGTCACAGAAGTACTGAGTCTGTAGCTGATGTGGCACACGAGGGGAAATTGTGCTCCTCATGGGATCTTCACATTTACTTCAAGGGGACATAGAGGAAACATCTAAAGCTAGCATACGAAGGCTTAGAACATGACTCAGATTTAAACACAAACAAAGGGTAAGCTGGCCTGGCACAGCCTGGCCACTGCAGCAGTGTATCTGAAGGTTATGTTTTATGTTTATTAGCTCTATCCAGATGGCGTTTTATGTCCTTAATAACTTTGTCCCTGACTAAGCCATGAACCTACCATTTGACAAACACAGTAGGAAATGTCTATCAGCAGAAAAGTCATTTTATAATCAGAAACATCACTTGAACCATTAGGTCTACATTTTGAAAGTGTTTACTTCCTTTTATATGTCAATACCTACAGTTATTTGTTGACAAGAACATACAGCTTTTCAAAAATGAACCTAATTCCATGGGCATCTGGAATGCCCTTAAAGGAATATGTATTTATACCAATATTTTATATGCATAATAACGTTCATTTAGAAATTCCAACTTCTTTGATACACATGTCTTCATCTTCATATGCTCATAAAATTAGATGTATTATTTATTAATATTACAGTGTTACAAACAGAGAGACTAAAGAAAAGAAGGTCCAAGGTCTGACAGTGAATTTTCCTGGCTCACAGCTCAAACAATCCATGTCCAGATTAGCCTATACACTGGGTTTATGCTGCTTTCTGGGAACTTCATATGCAGGCTTTTTGTGATGGTCATTTATGCCTCTGGCTAACTTCTTCTTCCAAATTTTAACCTCTTTGAGATCAGCTATTTTGTTTTCTTTATCTGTGTCTTCTCCAGAGCACCAGTTTTAGGTACTCAATTTATATTTGTGGATTTTATTGAAATCAAGACACTGCTCTTCTGTTTAGACTTGTGATCTTAATTCCCTGGTTAAAAGTGAAAGAATTACTTTTAACTTATCCCCTACATACCCCCCAAAAGGTATGCATTGCTATTTTGTGGTTTTCTCACTGGAAGCAAGAACTCAGAGAATGACCAGAAAAATAAGAAAAATAAGTTATTAATCTCTACATAGGTTTTAACAATTTTAGTTTAAAATCATTTAATGTAATTTATGTCTATTTTCTTTTTAACTGTCAAACCAATTCTTTCTTCCTTCCCTTTTTCCTTCCTTCTCTTCTTCCTTCCTTCCTTCCTTCCTTCCTCTTCTGTCTCTCTCTCTCTCTCTTTCTTTCCCCAATAAACATCTACTAAAGTGTAGACTATGTACCAAAAGCCAGCCATGCTACATCCTATGCAGGCATATAATCATTTAAGAAAATTGCCAGCATTTAGTTGTTCTTAAGCATTCATTTTTCCCCAATAATATTTATTACAAATTATAAGAATTTATGGTACCAAGTACTATGATACACATTTTCTTGTGCTGTGCTCACCCCTATGTCTCATCCAAGGAAATCTTAATTCCTGTACTCTCATATTCCCTCAAAAAGAACCTGAAACCTGATTAAATACTATGATAACAATATCATGGGAGCTAAATTTAAATTATATTGACTGTGTCATTTTAAATCGTACTGAAATAATAAAGCACTGTCTCTAAAATTATTCCATAGTTGTCTGATCATCAGGCACAGGATCAGAAATAATTTTAAAGACCAAATTAACCTCCTTAACATGTCCATATCAGCAAGAACACACTTTTGAAGGGCTGAAGTTCAACTCTAAGTGATGAACTGACTATAATAGAGTTTAAAATGTGGTGTTGTACAGTACAAAGTAATTTTTAAAATCTTCTTCATAAGAGATTGTCAGGGAAGTAATGGGAATATGTCTCTCTTGCAATGTTTGTATAATCTTGACTGCAAAAGATTGCACTCCATGGTCCTTTGTTGTGTGACATTACAATTGAATGGTGTTTGAAAACTTGTGGGTAGCTGCTGTTTAGCAAAAGTTAGAAATCTAAACAATTTGAAAATCCTTGGTGGAGAGTGATCTAAAATAAATGCTGTTTTCCTTCCTTTCATTCAGCCACCTTGTTTTGCCCACATCATAGTGAAAGAAAGAATATTTTGATCTTTTTATTGAAAACCAGGAGGCTGGGTGATAGAAGAGGTCATATACAGCTCTGGCCTTAAGGCAAGTTGTGTAAGTCTCTGAGCCTCAGCCTCCCTGTGTATGACATGAGAACAGAAATATCTGTACGTCTCATGGTTGCAGATAATATCAAAGGTGATAACAGCCACTAGTCAGTCACCTGCTCAAAGCATGGAACAGAGTGAGAACGTTACTTTTCCTCTTTCTTGGAAAGGAAAATGGTCTTCATGTGATAAACCCCCTTTTAAGACTGTGGAGGTGGGAAAGATTAAGATATGTCAGGTCATGTCACCTTAAAAATCACATTTGGAGGCATGATGCTTTGAAAATATCATGGACTAGAGAAGGGACAAGCAAATGAACTGCTGAACCATATTTGTACATAAACTATATTAATAACAATAAGGAACACCAAGAAAGCTTCAATAGCCCCAAACTTTCAGCAATCCCTGGGACTATATGGGCCTGTTCAAAATAATCTCCCTGTTTCATATGCCAGTTTTCCACCAAATGATTTTGCAAATGTGCTTTGTGAAGATATAGCATTAGAAAAACAAGCAAACAAAAAGAGTGATGGAAGTAACTGCAGAAAATGTTTATGTTAGCTTGGATATTAGAAACCCCATGTGTAGGGAAGAAGTCAAGGGCAGGCAAAGCACCTCTGCCAGTTCTGGAGTTTCTTCTTTGTCCCCTCATAGATCCGCCTCCCCCATCCACACCATGAGCAGTTGTTGACAGCTTGCTTATCCTCCTACTTCTCTACTCTCAGGGTTGAAACCATGCTCTCCGCTGGAATTAGCTTAGACCCTTGCTTCTTCGTTTTCTGAATGACATTTTGGGAGACAGATGCAGTTCTTCTTAAAAAGAAGACTATCTTCATGAATAAAAATAAAAATAAAGGTATATATCCTTCTGCCCCAAAGAAACTGCTCTGAGTTCTTAATCAGTCCTAGGAGAGGTACATGGATCAAAAAAAAAAAGTTAGCATTATAAAAAATTTGAATTTGAAACTTACATACCTACTATTGGGCAATATGCATTATACAACATAATTATAAAGAAAGTGGTAGCAAAACAACCAAATTACTTCAAAGGTATTTTTTTATTATTGTTACATGGGCAGGTACCAGGTATCGAACCCAGGTCTCTGGCATGACACGGGAGAACGCTGCCACTGAGCCACTGTGGCCCACCCCTTTAAAGGTATTTGAGGCAATGGTGCAGAAAAATTTCTCATTCCCATCTAAATGGACCAATATTCCAAAGAGATGGTAATGACTTGCATGTGTTCTGCAAAATATATGCTACCCCAATGGTCCTTTTAAGATAGAGCTTTCATGAACTTTGAAAATACCCTTGCTAAATGGAAGATGGAGAAGTGGCCCTTTGCTTCTTACCTATGAGACTCTTTTGTCGGCGGTGGGGGGGAACTAGGAAAAGACAGGTTTAAAATTTAATCTTGAAAAAGTCTTTTTCACTTTTCACCAGTGATTTCAAATATGGAATGATCTGAAGTATCATTGCCTTGTTATTAAGAAATGCTGTGTTAACCACTTTCTTTTAATTGACTGTATTGTAATACAGCTACTAGGAAAGCTAATTCTCCCCAGGAACAAATTCTCATTAGGTTTCCCCTCCCCAACCACTCCTGGTTCTAGTAATTTTTGTTTTCAGATAAAATGAAGACCAATGTGTCTTTTCCCTACATTTTAGTGCATTACATTTTTGAAAATAATTGATCAGATCTGTTTAATTGTGTGCTTTTATGCTAAAACACAATATTTATAAGTCATGGTCAGCATGTCCAGCATGTCCATTATAGCTTATTTGGCATTTATTTTAAAACAAAGATCATGAAGAAAAACTTGGCTAACGCATTGCCAAGTAAACTAAACTTAGGCTGTATGGGTATCTGGCTAAATATATGGGATTTCTTATAAGTAAGAAGGAACTACTATTGAAACTGCAATCATCTTTCACAATAAATACAATTTTTCTTGAAGTCTGCTTGATGATAAAGTTATTATAGTGCTTGGAGATAATATAAACATATTATCTCCTTATATGACTATGTAAAAAATGTAGCATCTATAATATAAATATATGAAATGCCTATTGTATAATGTATAGTATTTAATAAAATATATAAATAATGTTTGGTCTATCATACACTCAGTTATAATAATCATATGCTTAATATTATATAATCACAATATTGGCAATATCTGAAAATGTCTTAATAGTAGTAAATCACAACAAAGGCCTATAATAATGGCAATTATGTATGAAGTTACCATGTGTTGCTTAATTTTCAGTGGGAAAATATGGTTTAAATGGCATCTTCATTATAGGAGAAAGAAATGCATTCCAACTGATTTTAGGAGCACTTAGCATTTTGGAGTGCCAGGATCTCTTAGCTTCACGCTAAACATCTCTTACAGCAAAAGGCAAATAATCTTGAGTGATATTTACCCATCAGTGTTTTGTGCAAAAAGTCAATAACCTAAAATCATTAAACTGCCCATGATCATTTCTCTTACACCTTTTGCTATGGTTTAGGAATGTATGAACACTGGAGTCAAGTTCTCTCTTTATAAATGATTCCCTTCCCTTTTAGAAATAATAGTAAACATGATAGAAATACTGATATTGGAAGCATCTTTCACCTAATATTAAAACATCACTTTTACTCTGTTTTGACATTATTGTTTCCTTGCTATACAAAGTGCTTTTGTGTCTGATCCATAGCAGGGTGGATGATTTCACAGGCCAGAAGAGAAGCAGATAGGAATGGACTCCACAGTTTCACTTCATCCAACCCTTCGCTCTGAGCCATAGGATAGCTGACGTGAATTGAAAATTTTATACCTTAACGGACTGGATCCAGTATAGTGTACCCAAAAGACGGTTTGTGAGATAAAGTAATCAGATAGTTCATCTGTATTTCAGCCCTGGAGCGCTTGCGATGTGGCTTGTCACAAGAGTTTCTTTTAGCTTATGTGATTGCTCGCTCCACATGCTGCCATTTACAGTACACGGTATACAGTAAATCTATTTTTTGTCAAGATGGGCTGGGTTTTCACAGCTCTGCATATGACATCTAGTAACTCTTCTTGGCTCTTAATGCTTAACAGGGAGTAGTCTTGATTTTTGGCTGATTGCCTCCAATATGTTCAATTTTGGGTGTTTTTTTTTCTTCTTTTTGCGTGTGTACGTTTGTGAAATTATGCCCTAGAAATGCGAAAATGTATAGGTTTCCTTAAAGGGCTTGCAAGAATCAGTCTGCTGCCATGGACCTCATTTTGTAATTATATTATCTTAGGAATCTCAAGAATCTGTGACTTGACTTGACTTCAGTGGACTTTGGAGAAATTCAAAAGACAAATAAGAGAAGAGGATTGAAAGGAAACTCTAGTGGCTGCCTCTAGAAAGAGGAATAAAGGTAGAGGTGGATAGAGGCTTCCTTTTCAGCACACAGTTTACCCATTTGCACTGTATTCTTTTATTTTTAAAGCTGGCGTATGTCTCACTTTTACAATTCAAAAGTTAAATTAAAAGAAAGTAATATTTCTAATGCTATTGTAATTTTTAAATTTTGTCTTTTGTCTATCACTCACTTTTTCACAGCACAAAGCTCCATAAACATAAAATCTAGCACATAATAGTGTATCTCCTCTTGAGTCTTACTTTGCCAATCTCATTTCTAACCTTTTTGCTTTTTCCTCGTGGACACTATATTTTTAATTCTCAACTTCCACCCCCATGGTCCCTTCAGTTGTAGGACGACCTTTTTTCAGTGGAAAATATACACAATATTGAGTTATTTGAATTGTCTAGGAAAATGTTCCAGGTGCTGTTTCCAACCAAATGCTTTACAGAACTTACCTGCTGGAAGCCGAGGTGAATTGATCATGATTCAGCAGTAGCCACCCTACCTGAATCGAGATGAAAATAAAAGAACTCATAGTTGCACTGAAAATGAATTATGAGTGGGAACCTCAGGTGAGTTATAGCAAGTTCGATGTTTTCATTTTTTAAAAAAATTTGAAATTATCTCAGATAAAAACTGCCTGAAAGAAACTAGAGAAAAGGCATGCAGGAAATTCAGTATTTTGTACTTGATCAACTTTTCTATTCCATTTTTCAGTCTGACTTGTATTTGAATATTTGTGATGAAATCACATATATGAATGTAGTTTCTCTGTTCTTTTTCCTGAGTCAGATGGGGTTAACAGAAGATAAAGGTATGGATCCAAGTAGTGAGACGATGACATGGTATGTGGCAGAGGTTAATGTATATCATGTACTTCAAGGTGACTTTTTTTTTTTTTTTTTTTTTTAAAGGAAAGACAGAGAGAAGGAAGGAAGGATAGAAGGAAGGAAGAGAGGAAGAAAGGGAAACATCTTTTAAACATTTTCTTGTTTTATTGTATTTTGTTTCTCCGTTTTCGTTACATGGGCTGGGGCCGGGAATCGAACCGAGGTCCTCCGGCATAGCAGGCAAGCACTTTGCCCGCTGAGCCACCGCGGCCCACCCGCTTCAAGGTGACTTTTAATGAATCTAAAGAAAATAAGACACTTAAATATGTTAACAATAGATGGTAAATCATTTTGCAACTCTCAGGGAGTTATGTGCCTCACCAGATGACAAGGGGAAGTGAACCGGCGGCCAAGTGGAAAGAGAGCTGGAAGGGACCCTTGAGCTGGTTCCAGCCCCGTCCTTAACTTCCTTAGGTCAGTCCCCTAATCTCTCATCTGAATGCTTTAGGGGTTGCACTAAATGATCATTAATGTTCTTTCCAGCTCTAAATTCCGTGAGGAAGTCAGAGTTCCACATCTGGGGGCTCTCTGGACAGTGTCATGACATAGCGCCTGCTACAATGGGGTTTAATAAATGTGCATTAGAAGACTAAACAAGGCACAAGGTAAGAAATAAGAGAGAAGGTCCGTCTACCATGAGCTTTCAGCTTAAAATAATGGAGCCACGTTATGAAATCCCACTAAACAGATTAGACAGAATTTCCACCATGCCGAACCCTCAGGCACAATAGCACTGGCAGCAGCCTCACAGCCCTTTGAGGTGATTCAGCAAGGGTTTTACCATCTTCTGAAATCTATGGAATGTGCAGAAAGACCAGCTGACTAGAAGAACTCATTAAAACCCGTGAAACTCACAGAACTCTTTAGGCCAATACATTTTCCAGGCACACAGTCATTGAAAAGTAGGTACTGTGGGTGTGGAGCGTTATATATGCAGCTATTCAATTAGTGGAGTTTCCTAAATCCAAAAATACCCAGAATAAGACAAGCTCCTTCTTGAATCATCTCTCTAGTTAATCTGAATATCTAAGTTTCATGATTATTCTAGTAATCATAGTGATAAACATTTCATCTGCGGTTACTACATATACGCCACCCACTATGCTAGGTGTTCTGAACACATTTCACCTAAGAGGTACATGCTGTGATTTAGATCCATTTTACAGATGAGAAAACAGAGACCTCACATTTATTCACCTATCAGGTCTTTACTGAACAGCCACTATGTTACGAGACTTGTGTTGGACATTGACTTCAGGATGATGAATCAAACAGCTGGGTACTCCTGAATCAAGCCACGAGGCAGATAAATCAGTGCACAGCCACCCAGAAACCAGGGGAATGGGGCAGTGCAGGGCACCCCTGCATGCAAGAAGGTGGGTGGATGTTAATGACCTATGAATAACATAACGCAATATCAATTTCTACCCCAAATCTGAAGGTTAGATTCCGGTTAATGCAGCTTGCCAAAGGCAAATTTTGCAAACAGAGAAGATAATTGTAACAGTGATTCATGGTGACATGACAGCAGTACTGGAGTGCTGATTATGCCTTCTTCACACAGGCTGCAGCACCACCAAGCCAGCTTCACTATTGCAGCCACTGGAGCAAGTCTCATGCAGGATCTAAGAGAGATCTAAGAACCATACTCGCCAATAACCCACTAGATGTTATCTCCTGCCTTTGTTTCTTTCCAGCTTGTTGCAGCAACGTAAAATTTGCACCAAATCTATGCATCTGAGTGTTCAGCTTCATCAATTCTCAAATCCAATCACTTGGGGAACTAACTCATTCCCTGACCTCATGGAGCTTATAGTCTTGTGTGGGAAATAGGGAGAAAATAAAAAAGGAAACAAAATTAAAATTCTAGAAAAGGTAAGACTACAGTGATAGAAAGCAGAGGGAGGGAATTAACTACAAATGGGCACAAGGAACCTTTTTAGGACGATGGAAAAGTTCTGTATTCCGATTTTGGTGATAGTCTCAAGACTGAATCCATTTGTCAGAATTATAAAAATGCACACTTAAAATTGTTGACTCAAAAAAAATAAAAATTAAAAAATTGTTAAATTTTATTGCATATAAATTATAACTTAATAAGACTGGAAAAAGTTACCAAGAATTTTGTAATTTTAACACCATTTTTAATAAAAGGAAAGCATTTAAGACATTTCTATTTTATTAAAATTATGTATGCACATGCATATATAATTCTAAACAAATACATAATTTAAGCAAGTATTATAAGAAATAAAATATATATGTACATATGTATGTATATTTTTAAGCATTTCTAATTTGTTAAAATATATACATATATATACATATTATATATATACATTTATATATATATATATCACATTTTGAAAAACGTGAAATGTAAAACTAGAATTTAGAGCATCTGAAAAAATGCACTCCCTCATATTTAATGCAAGCACTAAATCTATAATGCATTATTCTTGAGATTAATCAAAAGTTACACGTTTGTGCTGAGTGCTAAAGAGGCTTAAAACAGGTTTGCCAGACATACCTCTAAAACTGATGAGGGTCAGTGCTCACAGTTTATTGCTTATTAAAATATTCATCTGTGGTTAAGAAAAAGTAAACAAATGTGACCATGATTATACATTTTGCTAAATGCTTTGAAAGGGAAAGAACAGATACTATAGAAGAGAAAGACATACAGATTCACTAATTTATGAATGCATGTGTTACTTCATTATTAAGGTCTATTTACTTAGTAAACAATAAGGTCTGCAAAGAAAAAAGAAAAAAAGCAATGATTTAGAAGTAATCATGTTAGTCTTCCTGAGGGAGCTTCGGAAGACTTGGATGTTTCTAAACATGCCTATAGTTGATTTCCCATAATGATGCTGCTTGGCATTTTTTTCTTGATAAGCTTCCTCTTTATTAAATCCCTTTTACTGGGTACTTCCACACACCAACAAATGAGGAATAATATTAATCTATTGTGAACATTTCCCACTAGTATCTTTGCTTCTCTTTATAAAAGCAATCATGTAAGGTATTAAATTTACTTCAAAGAGTCTCCACGTTTAGCATAATGTGCTAATAACTACCACATACTTGTCTGAAAAAAATGATAATGATACGAACACTCTGGCTTCATTAGATTGTGTCTATTATTGTGAAGGAGCACAAGTGCCAACATCTCATAAAAAGGTTCCATCCTGTAAAACAGAACAAGGTGATACTATGTGATTTTACATAGAGAAACGTTACAGGGTAAAAACATTGACATGTTCAGTTAAAAATAATCCTTCAAAAGGCCAAAGTTAACAGTTAAAACCATTTTTTATCTAGAAATTGGCAAAAGATTTATCTAAAATGTTTATATTTTTGCCACTCCATAAATCAAAATTAGTTTTCCATTAAAAAAATTGGATCAGAAATGATAATTGCCTTGCCAATTTTTAGCTAAATGCAAATTGAAACATCTGAGATTTTCAACTGAAAACTGAAGTTTATAGATATATAGTAAAACTACTGCCTGCAAGTGTTACATTGTGGGATCTGAGTAGCATATGAGGTTAACAGTAATTTCATATACATAAAGCCTTTAATTTCCTTTTACTAAACCTAGAAACATGAAACTAAAGGCGACCTTTATTATTAATGGGCCTGCCTTCCTATATTATTTGTACCCTTTAATTATGGAAAGATAATGTAACTTCTACTCATTCTTCAAATTTCAACTCAGAACGGTTTCGTGATTTCCACGAAGCAGCCAGGTCCCTATTGTCTGCTCATCTTGCACAACGTAATTCTGCTTCATAGAACTCAAGTGTTTTCACATACACTTGTTTTACCATGTGATTAATACCTGTCTTATCCCCAAGTCTGTACGCTACACAAGAGAAGAGACCAAGTCTGGTTTTTATTCACCATTTTGTCCCTAGGACATAGTGTAATGTCCAATGCACAGTTAATGCTTAACTCACATTTATCAAATGAAGGAAATTTGCTTGTCACTGCTTAATTTTCATGATTTTCCAAAATGCTGCCATTGATTTATTAAATACTCTATAAACACTAAGTTTACTTTTCTGTGTTTTCCAATTTTGCTTTGAATGTCCCAAAGCAGCAATTCGCACCCTGTTGTTTTGTTTCTCATTTCTTCTCTGCTTTCCATCCACTTCCCCAGCCGAAGAATATTACCGGTATTTCTCCAGGAAGGGAACTGTGGCGGATATTAATGCATGATATTTTTACCACTTGTACTCTACCATATCAGAAGTCTCTCCTCTACCTCTAATGAAGATATAAAAACTTCTGGAACAGGAAATGCACTTCTTTCCCAAAACAGTTTTGAAGTTTTGGGATCCTGATGAAATGCAGGGAAACATTATTCAAAAATATTTCTCAAAAACCATCACCCTGATCAAGACTCACTAAATCTATGAAGCTACAAATTTTTCACAGGACATAGACGGTTTTATAGCTTTAAAGAATCGGTCTCAGAAATCTACTAACCTCCTTTCAGTTAAAACCATGAAGTCAGCAGATGCAGCATGTATTTACATGTCAGGTCAGGATGTAACCAGATTGGGGAAGTATAAAATAGATCACCGAGTACAGTGTCTTAATGACCAAACCATATCTTATCAGGTGGAAAGTCAATGAACACAGAAGGGATTACTGGTAACAATGTAACATCAATGAAGTTCTGCTCTCTTTCCCCAGGGAACAGAAACAGAAAAGTAACATGGAAACTAAAACACAGCTTTACCTTGGGCCATAACGCAAGGGCAGTTACAGAAAAGATTCATTCTTGATGATCAATTTCATTTGTCCCATGCAGTCCCATTGTAAAAGGGATGATCAAATGAGTTCATTTCCATTGTGTTGACAAGGTCTAAAGTCAGGAGTTATGCTAAAGCATGTATCTCAAAGATTCATTACAGAATCATTAAACCGATTCCTTTAAATGCTAAGGAATAAGACAGGTGGTTAAAGACTAATACATTTTAAAAGAACTGATGGTACCTAGCCAGCTCCCCCGTTGTCATACAACTCTTTGAATGATTAGGGGTACTGACTGCCAAATGTGTTTAAAAACTCATTTGAAATGAAGAAAAGACTCAGAAATAAACAAAAAGGGGAGGGAGAAAGGGAACGTTTTATTTTTACATTTTTTTCTTGCTTTATTTTTAAGATGAGAAGAAAAACTGTCTCTTTTATTTTAAAAATGATTTGAGCTGTATTCAGGTAGGCTGAAACTCGAGTCTGAGAGATTTTTAACTTTTTCATCCACAGATTTGGAGGTTAGCAGGAGAATGAATCATGTGATTTTACATTTATAATATAAAACTGCTCTACTTGTAGATTAAGATTTCTACCTAGAGGTCTGCAAAAGCAATAGCTCTGGTAATTAAAATCTGTTATCACTGAACAACCAAGAAAGCCATGCTTTAATATATTCAATATATGTCATATGCATCAAATATGCATCTATATTGAAATGCAGAATACAAACATGCCAGTGCCAAGGCGTAGTCACACAAATATAAAGGAAAAAAAATTATAGGTGTGTAACTAAAACACAAAGTTAAAAAGTCACCTGCATCTTTTCTAATATGTGACCTATATACAATTCAATAGCTGTCCCTCCAGTCCAGAAGAAATGACAAGCTATAAAATATTATAAATAGTATAAAATATTTTTTAAAAATGGACAGAATCCTGGGTTTTCCAACAAAGGCAAAAGAAATGCTGATAAGATGTAAAGGATGTTTTAGGATATGCTTGAGAAACTACTGCTACTCTAAGGGTAGGGGGAGGTATACCCATGGGTTGGAGTCAAGAATGTCAGAAGTGCCCCCAAAGCATCAGATCAAAATCTGTCAGGGCTGATTTGGACTGTGGCACCCCATAGAAAAATAAGGAACACACTCTGCAATCACCAATCTGCCTGGGCATGCACATAAAGAGAGAGCTGACAAATGATAAAGGAAATTGGAAAGGTTGCGAGGATGAAGTCAATAATAGATTTATCTCCAGACATTTAGCACTTGAAGTGCATCTGTTGTACAATATGTAGACATATTTTACAGCAAATTTGGAGATACTGTGAGCCCACTGGGCAGGGACAATATCTAATTTTATATTCTATATAATTCTGAGCATAACTTTGGTGCTTAATCAGTAACAGGAGGCAGTATCCCCATGCTTACAAAAGGAGAAATGGATGAAAAGGAAATGGGGTACATAACCTTGAGTTTTGTATGTGGTAGCAGGGTGGAGGAATGGGGTAAAAAAGAACAAAACCAAATACAAATAAGAGAACTATATTTCATAACAACATCAGAGGATTGTACCCTGATAGTACTTTTGACCTTTAAAAATTGAAATTCCTATCTTTCTCTAAAAGCTCAAGGAAAGTTATTGCAAGTGTCTATTCTAAAAGAGTAATGTCATTCAGTAATAAATTGAAAACAATTAATTTAAATAATTCCCACTGGAAAACATTTAGGAAACAATTTCTTGCCAGCTTGAAAATCACTTTCCCCCAAGGAATTCATTTTGTTCTTTTTATTTTACTTCGTGAATGCTGTAAATACTTTTAACTGTAGAAATTTTAAAGTATTAGCTTTTACATTTCTAGTATTTAAAATGATATGGCCCCATTTATAATGTATGCAAAAGAAGCAAATTATGCCTATTTGGCTTTTTATATGAATGTTATATGTGAATATAATTAGAAATTTCTATTTTACTATCCATGTTTTTCTCTCCACCTATCTGAGTTCTTTCCTCTGTCACACACATCTAGAAAAGCACATATCTTAAAACTTAAATGCTGCTTAATCATCTGTAGAATTGTCACGTATACTTTCAATTCATGTGAAAAGACTAAACAGGAAACAATAATGCAGGCTACTTTTTAGAATATTCTTTCAATATAACTCATGGCCCTAGGAAAGGGAAAATATATGCGTTAGACCCTTTGTTATTTGTTCTATTATGCCTGATGCGAAATCAAGCAATCAACTCAGTTAAAAAAAAAAAAATCACCCAAGGAATTACTTATGGTCATTTAACTAAAACAGGCGCTTGAATGATTTCTGCCCTACCAACTCTCTGCACACACTTAATTTTATAGTCACTGAGTGAATTTCTGAAGTCTCTGTTTTAGTCGTAAATTGAAATAAATTATTTCGATTAGTTGTTAGAGTTCTTGAACCAGCATAAACAGGCCCTGGCACACAGAACTTTGCTGTTAGAAGGTTTTCTGCAGCTCCTGTGGAGTCAGTTGCTTAGCTTTAGGTGGTATGATATCATTCTTTTCCTAAACTGCAGGACCCTGTCCTGGTTTGCGAATTCGTAAGATACATGCTCCGCAGCGTTTCACATCAGAATGATGTCTTAGATGGTAAGCAGCTCCCAGGTGGAGTGTGGAGAGACATAATTTTCTATCTGCTCCCTTACCATAGTAGCCATCGCTCACATTATTAAACATTTCTGGTAACAACAATGACAGAGCTTCCAAAATTTGGCACCTACATTAAAAAAAAAAATCTACTGAGCTTTTCGTTGTTCATTTTTAGTGTTTTCTTACAGTTGTATCCCCACGCTTCTCTGAAGAATCCATTATATGAATATCGTCTATTGCATAAACAAGAAAGGAAAAGCTGACGAATAAGTTAATATCTAAGAACTCTGAGAAAAAAAACCTGATTTTTTTCTGTTTTAATATCTAAAGTAGTATATCACAATCTATATCTTGGTTAAAATCATTTTTCTTAAGAGAATTTTTTTAAAAAGGTAATCCAGATCCTGGCATTATCTCAACGAAGTTTAAGTGAACATTTAGAAGAAGACAGAAAGCAGGAAGAGATTCTCTCTCTCTGTCTCTCTGTCTGTCTCTCTCTCTTTCATCTTGTCTTACAGGTAAAATCCAGCTAAATTACTGGAGAGTTGTCTGTAAAGGAGATGGATAGCATTGTTTTTAATGGAAACATTTTCTACTGGACTCAAGGGCATCTTTTCCTGCATTAAGAAGGGACTGAAAAAATAAAGTTTTACTATGGTTTAACTGCATTTTATTTCAGCTTTCAGTAGTCTTGTAGATCAAAGTAACCTCAGGACAGATAATGCAAATTCTAACTATGTTCCTTCTAATCCAGAAAAAAAATACTTCCTAAAAGTCCCCAATAAATCATGCTTGGTGAAATAGAGTGAAGAAATAATACTCTCAAATATATTATAAAAAATACAATAACCAGTGTAATCATCTTTTAAATCTTCTTAACGTATAAATTACTATTCTTGCTTTTAAAGAAATGTATATGATTTAAGAGATAAAATACCAAGAACAGCGCAGTGAACTAAAGACATAATATTTGTGTACTGGATAATAGCTCTACTTTGCAGCTGTATAAAAATTATTTTTAAATAGAAGATGAGGGAAAAGAGCCAAATGCTACTTTCTGAAAGAAATCCAGAACAGAATGAAAGTTCAAAAAGATTTTAGTGTGTTTGGCATAAAGCAAAAATGCGCAACTGTGATTTGGAGAATGGTTAGTCAAAAGATTATTATGTGCTCCTGTATATTCAGAAAACTGTGACAAGATCCGTTTTATGTTATAGGTCCCTAAAGTCCTGTGCGTGCCTTCTCATATGAAAATGAAGCATTCTGTTTATCTTATAAATAAAATTTCAGACAGGAAAAGAAGCAAAATGAATTTTTATCTTGAAATTGTGCAAGCAGATAAGCAAGAATGAGCCAAAATAGTCACTTCCAGCCTTTTTCATTGATCAATTTATGGTTTCAAAATAAAAATCTTCCTTTAGATTTTTAAAATGAAGATTATATATAATTTTTCTGCATGTTTCAAATATTAACAATTATACAGAATTATTTTCACCATTGCTGCTTCTATGAATACACTCTACTCCTTCCACAAGTAAATATGGATTTACAGAAATTTTCTATGACCTTTATAAAATGCTATGGCAGATTATATTACAGCATTTTATTCTTCTATATACAACATGAAGGTCGCTTATGTTCTGTAATGACTGAAGGCTCTATTTTACTAATGTTTTCCATATCCCATTTCCAACTCAATCTCCAGCTTTATCCTTATAGTCTGGAAGTCATTGGGCAGACCGATTTATTCTCTAGGGTTAAATGAAAAAAATCCTAAGAAGAGCGGCAGTGGAGGAAAATGAGGATTAAAAGAATAATTTTATTTTAACATTAAAAATTCAGGTGTTTCGTTTACTTTCTCTTTTTATAATATGTGTTTGATTATGTGAGCCTTTCATAATTGTTTTCCAATTTGATTATCAAGAAAGCTTATCACCTCTGTTCTTTCAGATATTCTAAAAAATTCTGTAGCACCTTTTTTTCTCTATTCATACTCCTTTCCTTTCTTCCAGTAAATCATTGCCAGCACTGATGCTTTCTACTCTGCATTTCTTTCACTCTTTCAGTTGCTGTCTTTGATCCCTCTTTCCTTATTTAGAAGTTGTCTTTAGATGAATCAAAGACCTCCTGGATGCAAGGTCCCCTCCAAACCCAGGCATGTTAAATGATGTTTTCAGTTTCTCAGTAGGTAATATTTTGTTCTTTCACATATTCTGTTGTATCATTTGCAAAATAATAAAATAATCAAAATAGTAATATTTTTTAAAAAAAGATAAAAAAAAGTATACATGTTAAAAATTCAATTTCATTAGAAAACTTTATTATTGATGATGGTACAAGGTACTACGGTGTGGATTTTTCCCAGGCTCAGTGAGAAGAGAATGAAATAAGGAACTGTCTTATTGATATCATCATGTTATCACTGCCAACAATAACATTCTTCTTGTGATTTGGGATGTAGGAAATCAAGTGTCCTTTGGAAAACATGAAGAGACCGAATGGTGCAAATCATTTTTAGGTTTTTGATCTTTAGTACCAAAATAATGTTTGTTTCAAAATTGGTCAGAATTCAGGAAAATGTTCTGTTTTATTTTGGTCATTCTTTATCTAATCAGAAACCAGGGGTGACAAAAGTAAAAGGTTGAGCTCTGAAAGGGCGTCAACCTTAGTAAATCATTCACATTCACAGTATATGTGCACGTAAAATGATATTGCACTAAAGACATCGGACACTGTAGAGTATTCACCACAAAAAGAGAAGGCTACTGCAGTTTGGAAGCCATTTTGGGAAAATAATCTAGTCTTGGGTGACAAAAGCAATTGCCACCAGAGGGCGATTATTGTAGCAAAGCGACATTCTAAACAATTGCTCTCTTTTTTTCAGTCCTAGGTGTCAAGTAACAAAACATGTAGCATATTCACAATGGAACTTTGCACTTTGCATAGGTTAATTCTGGTTGTGAGTTCATTTTCAACTTCAAAAGAAAAGTTGTTGGTGTTAGTAAGTAAAGCGAGGCAGAGGAAAATGAAATTTCTTGTTAGTAGATTTTGATACGTAACATTGAAAGAAGAAGGTGGAACTTTTAGTAAATATTTTAAAATCCAATGTGCTTCCTTAAAAAGACATTTATTTACTGTTATACTCTTTTGTTTTCCTTGGGAGTGACAAAGCAAGTTGATGCCTATTGCCAGTGGTTTTTGAAGTCATTAATTTTTAAAGGACTTTTTTCTTCTCGTTGCCAAAAGGCATCTTAGTGAGATTTTTTGGATTTAGTCCTAAACATCTTTTATAGTTTTGTATACATTTTGTCTTGGTCTGCACATCAGACTATATAAGCAATAGAGTGATGCTTTTAATGGCATGAAATGTAGCATAATACAAGTTTTAATACCTGGAATATAGTAAACCAGTAGCTTTGAGTTATATTACCATCGTAAACTTTTTTAACCTGTGGCTCATTTTCAAAATAATAAACGTAACTATTCCATAAAAATATCTCAACACAGAAGAGCCAGAAAAGTGAAGGACATGAACAGATGGTACATCAATCTTCTGCATTTATACAATTTGTTTTTTAATGCAAATAGTGTGGGTTGCCTGCTCATGCCTTGGATATTTGTTCCAAAGATGAGCGTATTTTCTTATCTTTCTGGATCAATGTGACATTTGCAGTTATCATAAAGTGGGAGCCCATTTAATGATGTTAATGCTTCCTTAATGTAAAAATAAAATCCCCTTCTTTATAAAAGCAAACAGATTAAAAGTCCCAAAGAGACCATTGAAATCTGTGACATTTGCTGTTACTGGTAACTAGATGACTTGATTATATACAGGTTAAAAAAAAAAATCTTAAAAACATTGTTTATGCTCATTAATCAGCACATTAAATATGAATTCTAGAGCCCCCTATAAGCTAAACAGTAAATTAGGATATATTTATATAAAGAAACTGGGAAGTCAAAGACTTTAAAAGAGAAATGTCTAATTAAAAAGCATATTTTTTTGTGCTTTGTGGATCCTTAAAAATAAATATTAGTATTACTGAATGTAATTTTTTTTTGAAACAGAAAACATGCTTAAAAAGAGTAAGACAGCTTATAAAGGTGTGGCACTGATTTTTAAATCTTAATTCTTACAATGATTTCATTCTGCCTCTACCCGTTTACTTAAATGTCCATGGAGAAGAGCCATTGACAGAGGACAAGACTGATGTTCTAAGGGCTCATTCAGTTCCATCAGTAGAAAACACTTGTCTACATCATGGGGAGCTGCTTTGGGAATTTATTTTTTGTGTGTATTGTTGTATCTGTTTTTGATGTTTCATACACATGCCCAGAGGCCTTCTGGCAGCAGATACACTTTTTAAAGCCAATTTGAAAAAGCAAATCTTTTTCCTTCCTGCTAAGACAGCTGGCTGTTGCATACAGCCTTTTCCACTAGAAATGGGTTATGGTCACTAACTAATTCCAGGGCATGTAAAGAATTGGCATTTGATGAGAGCAAATTTGATCACTCTCAACTTGGCACCGACTCTGAAAAGGGACTAACTTATAAAATAAAGGGCTCAGGAGTGTGCCACATAAACTACCCTAAGCTACTCTGTCTAGTTCCCCAAAGAGCTTGTGGGGTTAAAACAGCAGCATCACCACCTCAGGGATGTTCTATGAAACAGGTGGAAATAATTTTAGGTGTTTGGGATTTTTGTATAAATCTCTTTTCACATGGAAACATAACTGACTCCTGTTTTAGCTGCCTTTGGCTGCACAAGCAAATATCATGCAATGGGATTGACTGAAATGATGGAATTTAATGGCTCAGGGTTTTGAAGTTAAGAAAAAAAGTCCATACCAAGGAATAATTAAGTCAAGGCTTTCTCCTTGAAGACTGTGGCACTCTGGGGCTGGCTGCCCGTGTTCCTTGGTTCTGGTGTCCTTTGTCACATGGTGACCTCTCCTGGCCTCTCAGTTCTCTTGGATTCTGAATTTATTCTGCTTATAAAGGCCTCCAATAATAGGGTTAAGACCCATCCTGACTGAGGTGGGCCGCACCTTGACTGAAGGAATCTCATCTAGAAATTCTACTGACAATGGATTCACACCAGAGGAGTGGATTAAATTTCAGAGCATGTTTTCTGGGGGAATACATATAGCTTCAAACCATCATAACTCCCCTCACTGGCAAGGCTCATGTTAACAGAAGTTATCAATGTACTTGTTACAGGACACGCACCTCCAGTTTAATAAATGCAGCTGGTGGTGGTGGAGGGAGGCAAGCTTAAATGGGAGAAACAGGACTTTATTAGAGCCATGAAATGTATTTGTCAGAATCAGGACTATGTGCCCAGGGTTGAAATGAAATCGTGGTAACTTTAAATAAATGAATCATGTTTTGAAAAGAAAGCTGGCTGGGACTTAAGTCTCGAGGAATGTTGTTCATCCATTTGCTCATTCAATTGTCCATTACCAACATATATTTATTTAGCAACTATTATGCAAACCATGCACACATAATGGCTGGCAGGTGGTAAGGATGCAGAAATAAAGGAATTGGACAAAAACTCTGTCCTCACTGAGTTTATAGTCCATTGGGGAAAATGTAGTAGACCAGTTATTATGAAAAATCATAATAAAGATTATGATAGAATATGTGTGAGATGTTATGGAAGCATAGAGTATGCGGATATAAGCCTGAAGTCAGGGAAGAGAGAAATGATGGAAAAGTGTTCCAATAGAGGGAGTGGTAAGCTCAAAGACTTGATAATGAGGGAGTGAGTGGTATCTTGGTGGAACTGAAAGAATTTCAGTGAGGTTTCTATGGGAGAAAGAGAGAGTGATGATAAGCATAGAGGCTAGAGAGATAGGTAGGGTCCAAATAGTAGATGGTCTTATAAAGAGGCCACTGAAAGATTTTAAGACATGACCGTCAGAACAGAAGGGATGGGAAGGTGAACATCATCGTAACTGACTGGAAGGGCCTGGGCCACATTGCTGTGGCATGTCACAGCAGAGCTTAGATGGCAAGCCTCTACTTTCAGTACCCACAGAGTACCTGAAAGCTTCATGGTTTCCTAACAGGACCGAGCAGAGTCACATTCACTTTCATACATTAACAAACCCTCTTCAAGCTCCAACCTAAAGACTTGCAAAAAGTAGCTGCCTCAATAAAATGTTGAGAATTAGAATCCAGAAGATGTATTCGTACTTGTATTCATTTCCTGTGGCTGCAGTACCAAATCATCACAAACTTGGTATTTTAAGACAACAAGAACGTATGTTCTCACAATTCTGGAGACTGTAAGTATGAAATCAGTATCACTGGGTCAAAATCAAGATTTCGGCAGGGCCAAAACAGGTGGAAGCTCTAGGGAAGAAGCCAGGTCTCACCTCCAGCAGTTCCTGGTGGCTGCTGGCATTCCTTGGCTTGTGGCTACATCATTCCAATCTCTGCCCCCATCTTCATGTCACATTCTCCTCTGCATGTCTACCTAATTGCCTCTGCCTCTCTCCTATACGATGCTGACAATAACATTTAGAGACCACCTGATTACTGCAATGTGAAAGGAATCATTCAACTTTGGACTAGATACTACTCTAGAACACTGAGCTGTAAGGACAAGTAGGCATCAGAAGGGTTCCTGAAACAAGTTGCCACAAAAATGCTTCATATAATTTAAATCTGACTTACAGTAGTTAAGCAGATATTAAGTAACTTTAGGGCAAGCCCAATGACATAATCATTCTGAAATTACCACAAGTCTTCAATCAGATTGAGTCTTCTCTGTGGTCTCTGGAATGACCTGACTTAAACCAGATGCTTTCACATTCTACTGAAATAGGTTAAAACTTCCAAAGAAGGGAATTCATTCAAACCATATATCCAATACTTGAAATGTTAATTAATGAAAAAAAATTCATGAAAGTCCTTTTATTTGCCAGGCACTGCCCTAGGTTCCAGTTCACAATTACTAAATGGGTTGGGGAAGTTGCACAACAAAAATAAATGTTCTAGGTGTCCTCTTCTCCAGACCTGTATCATATACAAATTACATCAATATCTTTGGAATCAGTCCAAGCATAGGACATGATAGAAGGGAAATTAAGAAGTGTTCTGGGCACCTTACATGTGCTATAATACTTTATTCTCACAACAACTCTGTGAGATAATGTAATCATCCCATTTAACAAATAAAATATCAAGGCTCAAGGAGTTCAATAAATTTATGAGCTCATATAGCTTATTTGCAGTGCATCTGTGATTAGAATTCAGATCTGTCTGACCACAATGTTCCTTATTATTATATTGTACCAAACTTATTGCTCAGAACAGAACTGGAGGTTAGATGTCCTTGGGTCCAGATTTTGTCTTTCCACTATCCCACACACTTCAGGATCAGTCCTTGAAAGAGGCCATTTCAGGGTCAAAAAAAGGGGGGGGGGAACAATTTTACCTAGGGGTCACTGCACCGAAGGAGTTCATTTCCTTAAAATGGAGTATAAGTCAAAAATGCACAAAAGTTCAAGTACAGTTTAATTGAAGCAAAGCATGAGAGGCCATAAAGATCAAGGAAATGAACTTCATGAAATGTTGCTCACCTTTGGAGGCTGCTCTCAAGTTGAGTTCTCATGTCCTTACTCAAAACATCCTTCCGGACGCTGATAAAAGCAACCATCTCTCTGTTTTAATGCACATTTCTTTTATTTTGGATGAGAGATTTATGTCACTTTGTTTCTTCTAAGTTTAAAGATATGGCTTGCTAATATTAGCCGAGCTCTGAGAACAATCGTTTTCTGATTTATTCAGCTTTTATGTGACTCAGAAGCACAACTACAAACAGTAAACATTTTCTTATTAAGTAACAGTAAAGTAAACACTCTGGACACAGTAAGTCCATGACTACATTCTTCTCTTCTCCAACAACCTTTGGCATCCTCAAGTCACAATTCCTTTCTACAGTGAAGGACAGATTCATGCTGTTACCTTCTTTTTTTTTTTTTTTTTGAGAAATCTTGGTTGAAAGCACCAACAGTGATACAACTTGGTTCATTTTGTCATTTTTTACTCCCTTGAATTACTGCATAAATATTAATAGCTAAACACATTGCAAACAGGTGGAGCTCATTCTGTCTCTGGAGTGCTGCCACCGTTATGTGATATCTCAGATGGGTGACGAGATTTTCCATGTGGGGAGGGCGGTCTGTCATTCCATGCCAACCCTATTGGACACGCCCTTGGCTTGGAGCTCTTTATTTCCTGTGATATCTCTATGACAGCCTTCTTGGTCTTTTAACAGTTCATTCAGTACAGTGGGAAGGAGTAACACACTCCATTTAGGAGCCACGTTCACTCCAATGTATATTGGGTTACTTTTATCAGACAGTACTATACCTGATAAAAACATGGAAAAGAGCCCTCAATATTTAAAGGTGCAAATTAACAATGAGTGAAATATTCGCATGCAACACATGCAAATTTGTTTGCATAGTTTGATGAACTTTTCAAACAAAGGAAACCACAGAGTTATTATGCTAGATAATATCATGATAAAGTCCCTTTTTGTCCTTGGTTTGTGCATGCAAAAATTTGAAGAATAGATTTTTTCAAAGTAATAATTTATTACCTTACAGTTCAATTATACATAAGTGGCATATTGTTTTCAAAAAGTCCTTAGGTATACGTTTTATGCTGAATTACTTTCTTTATGTATACTTTTCTTTGACGCATAGACACATTTCAAAATAAAACTCAGAAATCCAGCTGACTTCCCTTTTGCCAGACATAATGGCTAGGAAATTTTTCCTATTTCAATAAAATAATCCACTTAGATACACTTGTTTGCATGTGCAGCAGGCATACTCACAGGTTCTTTCCACCACTGAATTGTAAGCCCAAATAGCCCATCTTCCAAATCCTGCAGATTAGAGACATTTTCTTATTTACACATGCAGTTAGACAAAATTTAAGTTCTATGAGTCTACGGAAGAAGTTTGATTTGGGTCCAAATCATGAAGTGAAACTGTATTTCTACTGTAATCTTATTGGTTAATTATCTTAAGTTAATGAATAGCACTTATTAAGGTAAAATCACATCCTTTATTATTTCAATGAGGTAGTGACAGTAAATATCTTCTTTATGACAGTAACTCTTTTAGTACTCGCTTAATAATCTTCATTAAAATGGATTAACCTTCACTTAAATTGAAACAGTTTGGTCAGTTTTTATGATCTTTTCCCATCTCTAATTTTAGCTTAGGTTCAGTGGTTTCCCCATTTTTTTTTCTACCTTTTGTTCATTGCCCTGGACACAGGCACTGCTTCAGAGTGGTTTCTGTGCATACTTTCCTCGCAGAGAGATCACATAATTTTCAACAGGTTATAAACAACCCATTATAGGAGTGCATATATTTAAATATTTCAAACCAAGGTTGAAAGTGACCAGTGACATGAAAGATATTATGGGAGCAGGGCTGTAGCTTCCATTTTCATCAGACTTTATGTGTCTGTTTTCTGAAGCAAGGTTTTCAGTTTAGATTTTCAGTTGCTACTTCTCGGTTTTCCTGTTTGACTGTGAGCTTGTAGATTATAAGCGTGATATTCTATTTGTCTTTGGACTTTCAATTTAGTAAATATTATGGAGAAGAGAAGGCAATTGTCAAATATTTGTTGAATGTTGAATGAATAAATGTCTGCATTTATCGTATGTATGATATTTGTGTGTGTGTGTTTTGAAAGTGACATTTTAGACAAACATAACAAAGTGTTCCTTTGAACGTTTGCAAATTTAATTTTTCAGGTGCTTGCTCCTAGTTAGTAGAATTACTAACAAAGTATTAAGGAGTGTTTCTACCATTAAACATTGGAAGGCCATAAAAGCAGGCATTGACACCCATTTAGCTACCAAGACTAGATGGTAAAGACTCAGGGACTTTGAAGCTGGAAGAGGCCTTAGCAAATGTCATGTGAACATGACTGTTCTAATTTGGAGCTTTGCATAGTTTACATCAGTTTGAACCAGTGGCCAAATGGACTAATCATTTAACCCTCTCACATGCTAAGAGATCTCTCTGCCTTTTAGAAAATGAAAGGGACAGGAATCAATTAAAAAAACAAACAGCCACATCACCCTTGAGAGGAGCGCCAAGGAGTTCTGGAAGCATCTCTTACTTTCCAAGGGCCCTAAAGATAGACAGAATCAGAATCCAGATGTGCCCTTGCTGCACTTTCAGATTCCTTCAGAAAGTACAAAAATCTATATATGTTTGCATAGGGTTGAGGGATTATGACGTCGTGATGGGTGTATGTGGGAGCTATCACAAGCCCATTCAGAGAGAATCATTCTTTACTCCTATTCTCAAGGTTTTGTCTGCCCCTCCCTCCCCCACACAAGGCTCCCATTACAGGCCTCCAAGTTTTCCAGACTTCACAATGCCATGCACTCTCCTTTGCGAGTGACAGTGACATAAGTCTCATAAATATATTAATATTCTCATCTTGACTCACTTATTTGGCAGGAACAAGTCCACATGCTAGTGTCTGGGCTCACCCATATGATGCCTTCACTGGAAAATATAGAATGTTTTATTGTAGTCTCCTGTGAAGGAACTTTGAGAAGAGTAACCTTTTCTTTTTTTCATAGCAATATCTATTGACCTTTATGTATCATTCAACAAATATGTGTTGAACTTTCACTATGACCCAGGCACTATTCTAGGCTCTGGTAATGTTTTATTTATTAGCAATAGATATGAAGAGGGAAGGAGGATATACAGAGGAAAAGTTTAGGAAAGACATTTTATCATTTATCAACATATGACTTTCAGTATGTCCTGTTTTCTCCCTGTACCCCCACCAAAAAAAAAAAAAAAAAAAAAAAAAAAACCACGAATGTGGAAATTTAGGAAATATCCTCATCACTGCTGCAAATATTTTTATACCCCTCTAGGCCATTGGCATACCTATCTGAGCAGAATAATTTCCTATGCAACAGAGATGTTAAGCTCTCTGTGAGAGGAGTTTTGTAAGGTAATTTTGTCTGTGGCATTTATAAAACATTGGCCAAATCTGCCTCACTGAATTTTGTCAGCAGTCAGCAAAGCATCAGAGATCTGAAAATACACTCTCAGATATTCAGGAGTATTTTTGATTTTCCTGTTCTCATAAATACTATTAAACCTGTATGCTCTGAAACACAAGTTGAGCAAGCTTGTAGAATCAGAAATTATTATTTAATCCTTGCCTTGTAGCCTCATGAGGTCCCCTCGCAGAAGCAGTGGGTATAATACAGTACTGGACCATTAGTCAGGGAGCCCGGGTTCCAATCCTGTCTGATTAGTTGGTGACTTTGAATAAATCACATTCAGGGCCTCAGTTTCCTCATTTGCAGTATAAGGAAGATATTGGATGGAATCAGATGGAGCTCTGCTCGAATTCCAGTTCTCCTACATAACCTTGGGCAAGGTGCTTCTCATTTTGAAGTGCTTCAATTTCTCACCTGTTGAAGAGTACCTATGTCACAGAATGATTTCAAGGATTAAATGAGATAAGGGCTTAGCGATGGATCTGACACAAGGAAAACATTGCAATTATAACAAATAAGGAGATAATTTAATAACTGTCCTTAAGAATTAATATTTTATTTTCCAGATTTGCAGTTCTCTTATTTTTTTTTTTTTTGCTTATAAGCTCGAAGAAGGTAACGAACAGAAAAACACACACTTGTAGTAAGAGATATGATGTCCTTTTTTTTTTCTTCTACACATTGATCTTACTTATACTATGTACATCCCCAAAAGGGAACTTTCTAAATAAAAGCAGAGAATTGAGAAACTAGTCACTCAAATCATTTTCTGTAAGATTTAAATCCCTCATGGAACCTGAATGGAGAAAGACAATTCTCCAAATCTCTCTCTAGTCCAAACCTCTCAAGATCCATGTTCTCAATTGCTTCCCAGTGATCACTTGGACAAAACAGGCCTTCTCAAACCTTATAGAACCCTTGCTTTTCCCTTCAAAACTTTTTCCTCCTCATGACAAATGAGGTACAATCGTCCAGTCACTTGCTCCTGAAGCTCAGGGGGAAACTTGAACTCTTTCTTCATTGAAACTTGTAGAGATTACCTACCTAATATGTTTTACATTGGTGCCTGTCTTTTCCATCCTGGTGGCTGTCTATCCCTTCATTATTTTTAATCAGACTATTATGAAAGGGAAATGACCTTACATCTGCATTTCTTCCTGCACCCAGCCTTCTCTGACCACCACCGCTAGCTTCAATCCATCCTTCACAACTGTCAAAAGCATCTCTTCCAAATGTGAATTGACTCCTTTGTGTGCATTTGCTTCAATTTTGATGTTGCTGTCCCTTGTCTGTTGGCATGGCACATGAGGTTTATAAGTTAACTTTTCCAACCCCCAAATGCAATCTGCTTTCTCCCCCTGTTAAACTTAGTGAAGTCTTTTGACAGCATGATTTTTTTTATTGTTGAATTCTGAGCATGTGTCTTTGCTATTAGTGAACTTTACCCTTCCTTCATGATTCAAATAAAATTCACCATTCTCATTAAAAGTCTTTAAACACCCAGTTGATTAGTGCCCAGTAGACTGCCGAAAACATAATCAATACTTAGAAAACGCTATATTTTAAATATCCAGTTGTTACTAATGCATATCTTATTATTATGCTGTTGAAGATGGAATGTAGGCTGTGGGTGACAAGTTGTACTAACAGAACTTTAAGTTTCTTCTGCTTTTAAGATTCTATGGTCTATGATTTTTCCTAAACTAAGCATTTAAAAAATTATCATTAACCCAATTTTCATTTTCCTTCAGTCCACACAACCCCATATTAAGACCCCCCAAATATTTCTCAGTTGACTAAGCTTGAATTCCTGGAAAAAATTAATAGTGCAATCCTAACTCTAAGATCACAAAGTCAAATTGACATTTCAAAAAATTCATCTTTTGGCTTTATATCCATGATGTTTCTTCATTTATTTTGTCCCAAGTATAAGGCATATTTTACAGGATTTAAATATTGAAACCTCATTTATTACTTCCCCTTACCTATTCCTAAGAACTATTTTAAGCTGAGTAATTCCAAGTCACTGAAATCTCACTTTATTTTATATAGGAAGAAGCCTAGAAGAGAAAACTCCTAATTTTCTGAGCAAAATGAAATTTTAAATATCCCCCTACTGCACTATGGTGCTCTATGTCTTTATTTTCTTTCTCACCTCTTTCCCTTTCCCTCTCTGCTGACATTAGCATAAAAATGTGCTACTCTAATAAGCAGTCTGTTAACTGATAAGCTATCAAAAAAATCATCTGTTATTTTTATAACTTAAAAGCAGATGCCATTTTGAGACTAGAGTTGAATGAGTTGTGTCTGTCAGTACTTTTTAGGTTCGTCATTGTAACCTTGAGGTATTTTAAAATGGAATGATTGGAGGCTTACAATGTTATCCCATGAGAGAACAAGCTTTAGAATGTTGCTAGCCTTAATTACTTTTCTGCATAAAATCATTTCATATCATAAAAATCTTGATTTCAATTAGAAACAAGAAAATTAAAAAAAGAAAGAACAACAACAAAAAATCTTAGTTTCTTACTAACGTTTGCGCCAAAAAAATTCTTCCTGCATTAAATTCAGACCAAAGTGATAATCTAGGAAAGCACTCAGACCAGAGCATTCCCTTCTGTTCCAGCAGGGACCCTGTGCCAATAAGGTGCTTTTCAAAGGGTCCCCCAAGGAGCAAATGTACATTTTGTGAACAATTATTTTCTTAGGTTGCACTTCTGAATTGCTGTGGGCACTAGCTAGCACTCAGGTTAGAAGTGGGTTTCAGACCTTAAGACTCTTGAGACTGCAGGTGGAGGCCTGGGTTAATGATCAGTTTGAATAAAATAATTGTTTAAAAACCAGGAGACTCTTCTTGCCAAGACTTTTCACTGTGATAAACTGATTTTTGTATCACAGGAGCCAGTCACCCATTTAAAGATGGTAGAAAAAGAAAAGGAAAATACAAATGGTGGAAAGGAAGCTGAGCTATTTAATAACGTATCAAAGCAGTGAGCTTGATATAGGATCAAAGTGTGTATATTATTTTACTCCAATATATTTTATATTGTGCGGTTGCCCTAGAGTGGCCTGACAGGTGGACATTTGAATATGGTTTAACTAATTGATCAATAAACTGCTTGCAGTATATGATTTCACCAATTCTTACATTTCAGCTGTTGTTGTAATTGATATAACATTTTTCACAGATAGCCATGAACATCTTACAAAGAGTAGACAATAATAGCTCATATATGATGGTTTGATGATTATTTGTTTTTAAACTATTTTTTAATTATATGAGCATTAAATGAGTACATGATCGTGCTAAAGCTTTAAGTAATACAGAAATATATTGAATAGAAAGATTCTCTCTTCTGCGCCACACTTATCCTAAAGCCAAACACTTTCAATATTTTAATGTATATCTTTTGAGACATTTACCATGCATTCAGAGTGTGTTGGTATGCAAACACATATATGCATGCGTGTGTGTGTGTATAATGACACATATATATCTGTAGTTTCAGATGTTTTTAAATCTTTATTTTGTTTTTAGAGAGGCACTATCTCATATATACACAAGAATCAGGAAGCAGACTGCCTGGGTTCAAAATCCTAGCTCTCGTTTACTAGCTGTACATTTGATCTCTCTCAATTTCCTCATCTTTAAAATATGGATAATAATATTACTTACTTGAAAGAATTTTTGTGCATGTGTATGTGTGTGTGTATTATACTGTTCTGGATATATATTAACGTGAAATCCTTAGAACTGTTCCTAGCACATGGTAAACACTGAATGTATTATTATTTTATACTCCAACATCCTCTTCTCACTTAATAATATATCCTGGTGATTTTTCTGGATCACTTCATACAGATCTATCACATTCTTTCTAAATGCTACATAGTATTCAAGACTTCAGAATTAGCATAATTTATTTAACTATTCTCTTATACATAGGCTTTTAGTCTGTTTCCATTTTTTTGCAACTGACATAAGGTTGTAACAAGCATTCTTGTGTGGGTGTTGATCTGCCTTTTTGTGACTATGCCTATACCATAGATTCCTAGAAATAGAATTGTTGGATCAAAGGGCATCAAAATTAAAATTGTTTTTGAAAACCCCCAAAATGTCTCCCAAAATGATTTAGAAATTTGTATCTGTACCAAACGTGAGTACTGATGTTATTGTGCATTCCAATCCTTTACTCCAAATCCTGAACTCCAATTCTAAACTCCAACCTTTCCATGCAACTTTTTAAAATTTATTCCATCTAATGAAACAACAGAGTCGCATTTCTCTGATTAGTGGTGAGTTAGGCATCTTTTCATCAGTCATTTGTATTTCGTTTTCCATGTATTGGCTTTTACTTTAAAGTGGCAACTTTCATGATCTAACAAGTTGTAGATAGTAATTAATTTGATCCCTGATGTTATAATGTTTTCTCCTAATCTTTTGCCTGCTTTTTTAATTTTAATGTTTATTTTATCATATAAAAGGCTTTAAATTTCACTGTAATAAATTTAAAACAACAGTATTATTCGTAATGCCTTCTACATTTTGTGTTCTGCATAATATTGCTAATACCTTTCTATTTTTGGTCATTTTTTTAAATGTGTAACTCCTGAACCCATCTGAAATATATATCTCTATAAGGCAGGATGTGAGGTTTTTTGATGTGAAAGAGATATTGGCCATATTTCCACCCTATGAATAGCCATGCCTTACTACATTCATTAAATAGTCTCTCTTTTTCCTTAATTGTTTGAAATGTTATCATATGACATACTAAAATCTCACATATAATGAAATTAATTATTTTTTCCCTACTATGTTCCATTACTATTCCTACACCAATGCCACATAGTTTTAATCAAAATAGTTTCATAGTATATTTTAATATCCGTTGGCACATTGTTATTTATATTATCGTTTTCAAAAAATTTTCAGCTATGTCCATACATGCTCTCTTTAAATTACCTTAATAATCATGTCAAGTTCTGTAAAACCAAGTTAGATTTTGATTGGAATTGCCTTAATGTATGACTTAACTTAATTTTTAATCTAGGCTAATTTGAATTGTTCTATTCAGGAACATGTTATTTCTCGTCCCTCTATTATGTGAAAATTAGTTTTATCTTATTTAATTTGAATGTAAAGTTTTCTATCATCGAACAAGGTATTTATTTTTATTATAAATTTTTCTATCCTTAAATGTGGTTTTCATTTCTATTCCCATATTATGTTATATGGTAGGTACTTCATTACAGTTTTGTAATTTTGTTCAGACAATAATAACAACAATAATGAAAAGTGAACCCTACCATAATACTCTGCGCCAGACGTTTTTCCAACTACTTACGCCTATTAATTCATTTAGTACATGCAAAAACCCTAGAAAGTTATTATTATTATTCTCACCTTTAGTACACGAGGGAATTGAGACACAATGAAAAACTTGCCCAAAGTCACAGGGCTAGGCAGAATGAACCCAGTGTGCCTAACCAGTCTTGGGATATTTTATCATTGTTTATATATTTTATATCATGATACTTCGAACTTTTATTGCTACTAAGACTGTGATTTTTTTCCTATTAAATTTTACAATTTCTTATTGATAATATATAAAGAAAAGTTATTTTTTGTTAAGATCTGGAATAAACATAACTGTTTGAGCTACTTTTGAATATCAAATATAGTGTAGCTTAAAGTCCAAAATTAGACAGTCTCCATCAGTTGGAGATTACATTTTAGTTCCCAGTTGCCAATGGAGTAGCTGTGTTACACCTAGTACCTGTTATCTTTTGAAGCTCATCAATAAAAAAAGAGAAAGGAGATTTGTTCTTATTTTATCTTATGTAGGATGGTGGAATCCCTCATTCATTTATCAAACATTTATTGAATACAAATGGAAGCTGTGTTCATTGCAGCATATGGACAAAATGATTGTGAAATATGATTACAAATTGGTAGTTTGAGACTAATGAGGTTTTAAGAAATTCAGTATTGAAAATCACCATAGTACTTACATGAATATTTGTACATCTTGTGTTTGAAATGCAATACTTTAATTTTGATATTATAATTAATAAAATCAGGTGGTTTAAAGCTATATGACCAAGTGTGAGGGCCTCCATGATTTTTACTGTCCTAAATGTATCTATTAATTCTTTTTCTCTTATTCTCTATTCCTGTTCCTGTTTCTACATTTTCATTTTCTTTAGGATACCTTTCCATTCCATGGAAACCTCAAGCAAGCTATGGGTTTTCCAATAAAAGGAAAAAGTAAAAATGCCTATGTTGATTGGCCATCATTCCTGCTTTTCACTCGTAACAATAACGAGTTGTGTGATTTTAACGGTTTCTTGATCAGAGGTTGGCAAACCACTGCCTGTGGACCAAAACCAACCTTTTGTCCACTTCTATGATAATTTTTTTTGTTGGGACACAGCCATGGCCATTTGTTTTTCTTGTCTCTGGCTGCCTTCACACTACAACAGCAGAGTTGTGTAGGTGAGACAGAGCTCTTTGGCCCACAAAGCCTGAGATATTTACTCTCTGCTCCTTTATATAATAAGTTTGTCAATCTCTAGATGGAGGGGAATTACTTTATTTTAACAAATCTTGCTTAGTCCTCAGTTAAAACCAAGTATGCATGCATTCAGTACATGCTTGGTCATTATGATGCTACTGCTGCTGCTGATAATAAGATTGTGGTATGAACTCTATCATTATTTGGACATATAAAATTAATACAAATAATTAATATATAATTTCAAAGCTGGACTTAATTTCAATCTCATCTATTCCAAGAAATGTGGAAACAAATTCTGATAGCTTTTATTTCAATGCAAGCCATCTCCAAACTTAGAGTCGTACAACAGCAATCATTATTTCTTATGAGTCTATGGGTTGAATTAACAGATATCCTCTCTGGAGGGCTTGGTTGATATGAGCTGGGCTTGCTCAAGCATAGTCAATGAGTTGGCTAGGAGCTCGCTGGTCAGCTTGGATGAATTGGTGCTCTTCCAAATGTCTCTCTGATCTCTCCAGGAGAGTAGTCTGGACATATTTCCATAGAGGTACTGGAGGGGATGGTGGAGGAGAGGAGAGTGGTCATGACACACAGTGGAAATGCAAAGAAGCTTTCTCAAGCTTTTGTTTGTATCAACTTTGCTAATGTCCCACTGACCAAAGTAAAGCACATGACCAAGGTCAGAGTCTATGTAAATGGGCATAAAGAATGTGGATAATGGGAGGCAGGAAAAAAATGGGGCCATTAGTGCAACTGATCCACCAGAGACTTGTGCAAAGTCAGAGACTATTTTAGTGTCTGGTATCCCTGCCCTAAGCTCTTTCTACACATCAAGTAATTACTATTAACTCTTTTTTTTTATTTCAACATATTTTTAATTACCATGCCAATACCATGCCATTAAGGGAGAACAAGATTAAATCCCATTGTAGAGAATGAATGAGCTCTAAATCCATGTCAGTCAAAGTTGTGATACTAACTTTGAATTTAATTAAGGAGGTAGTGAGTGAATATTATATGAATGTACACTATGTATTCAGTGTTATGAATGATTTTGTGATGCTGTGGAAACAGTACCATGTTTGGATTCAATTTTTGCACATGAGGTCCTTCACCTGGGAACTCTGAAGACTGACTATCATTTAGACAAGGCTGAATGCTACAGAGAAAGGCACTTACCTCTCTCTGTTTAAAACATTGAGTAAAGGCTTTCCCACATAGATAACATTCCTAAGGTTTCCCTCCAGTGTGTGTTCTCTTATGTTTCCTAAGGTTAGAATATTGAGTGAAGACTTTCTGACATAAATGACATTCATGAGATTTCCCTCCAGTGTGAGTTCTCTCATGTTTTCTCAGGGTAGAACCTTGAATGAAGCCTTTTCCACATAGTTGGCATTCATGCAGTTTCTCTCCTGTGTGAGTTCTTTCATGTTCTTTAAGGGTAGGTCATTGAGTGAAGGCTCTTCCCCATAGATGGCATTCATATAACTTCTCTCCAGTGTGAATTCTCTCATGTACTCTAATACAAGAATCTTGAGTGAAGGCCTTCCCACATAGCTGGCACTCATACAGACTCTCTCCTGCGTGAGTTCTTTCACGTTGTCTCAGGTGAGCACATCAACTGAAGACCTTACCACGTAGAAGACATTCATATGGTTTCTCTCCAGTGTGAGTGTTTTTATGTTGTCTAAGACTGGAATAATGAATGAAGGCTTTACCACATAGATGACATACATGAGGCTTCTCTCCAGTGTGAATTCTCTTGTGTACTCTAAGATAAGAACAAGAACTGAGGGCCTTCCCACATAGATGACATTCATACGTTTTCTTTCCAGTGTGACTTTTCCATGCTGTCTCAGTTCAGAATATTTAGTAAAGGCTTTCCCACATAGACAATATTCACAGGGTTCTCTCCAATGTGAGTTCCATTGTAATGTGTATGGTCAGAGTTTTGAGCAAAGGATTTCTCAATTAGATGACATTCATATGACTTACTTTCTGGTGTGAAAAACCTTTTGTTGGTTAAAAGATGATTGGTCATTGAGGGTTTTTCCAAATATATTGCTGAAGTTGGGTTTCCTTCCCTTGTGAGTCAATACATGTTGAGTCACTCTGGAGCTGCAAGTACAACTTCTGTCATTCACTACACATAATGCCATTCTTTTGAGTATGAGAATTCTGTTTAGTTAAGTGATTGTACTGAATTCTTAATTTATTCCACTCCCAGGTGTCTATTTGGAAGACCAGGGTTACAGCCTTGATACTTAATAATGGCATGATAGTAGATATGTCTTTCCTGGAGATATCATGCATGGATAGCATCTCTTGTTTTTTTTAAGACTACTTTTACTGCTCATTGACAAATTTCCTCCTTGTTCTGAAGAACATGTTCCAAGAGCTCATCTGAATTCTGACTTGTGCTTGGAGACACGCATTTATTTAATCTTCAAATTAACCATATTGATTAAGGCAGATTTACTGATGCTGCTTTCACCAAATTCCAGTGCTCAGAGGTTCTTTATCACTCAAGAAAAAGTACCATGGAAGTACTTTAATGCAGTTGACAGTGTCATCATTCATGCACATGACCCAAGTACTCCCGGAGCTCAACTTTTTTTTTAACATATAAATTAAGTGGGAGTAACATTTTTAGGTGAAAAATAGTAAACAGAGTTTAAATGACCTGACCACAAAAAATCACATTTGCCATGCTTTTGATAAATGACTTTTTAGTAACTTGAAAAAGTGATCACATTTTTCAGAAGCCTCAAAGATGCTATTTTTAATTGATACTGAAAATAAGAAATTATTTTTTATTTATGTATGCACTGGCATTTTCCATAGAGAATTTGAGGTGATGTTTATATAATAAAGAATACAGTTCACTTCAGTACATATTAATTGGATAGTTGCTAAGTAGCTGGTACCACTAGTGCAGCACAATACACAATATATCAGAGATCTTTCTTTGAGACACTCCTGATTTAGTTGTTCTGCCCCTGATTTTATTAGTATCAGCACAGAATTCAATAGACAGTCCAAAACTTAAGAATGCCTTTGGCTCAACCTTACTCAGATCCCATTCATAGCAGCATAGAAGTGTTGTAAAAGTGAATGGTCAGCATGGGTTTTAGTACTACCTCTGTACAAGTTGGCTTGGTGCATATACTCTGAAGTTAACCTGCTTCTTCTGGAATCCTGACTCTAGCACCTACTAACTGCATGATCTTGAAAGAGTCACTTAGGTTTCTTTAAGCCTTGATGTGTGCAACTTGGTAATGAGATAGTGATATATCAACTGCTTAGATCTGTGAGGGTCAAAGAAGATAGTAATGTGAAGAGCCTAGCATACTCTAGAAGGGATGAAAATGTATTCGTTTCTAAAAGAAGCAGTACTGGGATTTATTGAGCATCACTTTGTTTCAGATACTGTTCTAGGTGTTAGGAACAATATTAGGTAACAGGTTTTGATTGCTTTCTATATACCAATAGTGCAAAATGACTTATATGAAAACTTTGGGGTCAGATATGATTCAGAGTTCAGAATCATAGGATGTTAAAATGGCAACACAATACTTACAGAAAATGTAATATAAGATCCCCAAGGGTTGGGGCGATACCCCATAAACAAGCATCTCTGTCACCAAATAGCAGCCACACAAAATGAGTTAAAATCTAGAAATAGTGTTATGTTAGTTCTGACCAGATTATGCCATCCAATGGGTTGGCTAAAAATTTAAGAATTTTTAGTTTTCAGAACTGCTTGGATTTCAGAATTGTGAATAAGGGGTTATGGAATTGATAGCCAGTTTAACTTAATCTTACCACAGCAAACCTATTTGGTTGCTGATTATTGCCGAGGCATAATGAGGTTAAATAACTTGTCAAGTTTTTCCCAACTAAGAAGAAGCAAACCAAGGCCATCTGGCAAACCAGTTCTCTGAACTGAATGGTGTCAAAGATTAATAAAATAGTGAGGAGGAACACGAGAAGCTCTGATTCCACAAGACAAGGCAGATACATAGGTGTAGTCCAAAAATACAATGCAGAGAGGGAAGGCAGTTCAGGAGGTACCCAGGATGCAGTGAAAGCAGAGGGAAGCGAGGTGACCTGCAGGATGGCCCACAGACAGAACAGACTGGATTGCCACATCTCTCAAATAACCAAGTCTAAATTCTATCCTAAAATCTATTCGGTTTCTTGTGGTATTAGGCTAGTAGTGGTAGATACTTGACTTCTTTTTAAATGGATAAATATTTGTTTATTAATATAAAAATATGACATTTCCTCAATTCATAGTATGTTGCATGATATGATATACACCTAGTTATAGTTTAGGCTTGAGACACCTGATTATTTTAGTCTGTTGCTGTATCAGCAGTAGTGAAGAACTTTATGACTAAGATCTTGCTCCTAGGCTTATTTTGAAATAAGTAGCTAATTTAGTTTCATTGTAAATATATATATAAATCATTTCAACAATTTTAAGCAAACAATTCTTTGACATTAAGACATTAATACAGTGTAATTTACACCACTATCTATCCTCAGACTATTTTCATTGCCCCCAACCCAGACTCATTAACATTTAACAATAATTTCTTATTACCCCTCCCTCCACCACTGGTAACCACTACTCTGCTTTCTTTTTTTTTTTATGAATTTGCTTATTCTAAGTATTTCATATAAGAGAAATCATACAATATTTGTCCTCTGCTGTCTGGCTTATTTCACTCAACATGATGTCTTTAAAGTCCATTCATATCACAGCATGTTCCAGGACTTCACTTCTTTTTAGGGCTGAATAATACCCATTTTATGTAATTGCCCCCATTTTGTTTATCCATTCATCAGTTGATGGATACTTAGGTTGCATCTACCTTTTGGATATTGAGAATTGGTGTACAAATATCTGTCTGTGTCTCTGCTTTCAATTCATTTAGGTACATACATGAGAAAGGAATTGCCAGATCAGATGGTAATTCTATGTTTGATTTTTTGAGGGACTGCCAAACTGTATTCCACTGTGGCTGTATCATTTTATATTGCCACCAACAATGTATGTATTTCTCCAGTACAATTTTCCAATACAACAATGTATTTCTCTACATCCTCTTCAACACTTGTTATTTTCAGGCTTCATTTTCATTTTGATAATAGCCATCCTAGTCGGTGGGACCTGGTATCTCATGGTAGCTTTAATTTGCATTAAATTAACGGATTTTGAGCATCTTTTATTATATTTAAATATCTTCTTTGTAGAAATGTCTATCAAATGATTGGCCCATTTTTAAATTGGATTATTTGTCTGTTTGTTGTTGTTATAGGAGTTATTTATATATTCTGAATACTAAACCCTTAACACATATATGATTTCAAAATATTTTTGAATCCCATTCTGTAGGTTCTTTCCATTCTCTTGATATCTGTTGCTGCACAAAATTTTTAAATTTTGATGAAGTCCATTTTATCTATGTTTTCTGTTGCTGCTTGTGCTTTTGCTATAAAATATAAAAGAATAAAATATCTAGGAATAAATTTAGCCAGTGACATGAAAGATTTACCCAGTGGAAACTACAAAACATTCCTGAAAGAAATTAAGGAGGACCCACGTAAATGGAAAAACATCCATGTTCATGAATTGGAAGACTTAATATTGTTAAGAAGTCTTACTGCCTAGAGCAATGTACAAATTCAATGCAATTCTTATCAAAATTCCAGCAGTCTTTTTTGCAGAACTGGAAAAGCTGGTCTTCACATTCATAGAGAATTTCAAGGAAGCCTAAATAGCCAAAACAATATTGAAAACGAGCAACTAAGTTGGAGTCTTCATGGTTCCCGATTTCAAAACTTACTACAAAGCTATGGAAGTTAAAACAGTGTGGTACTGACATAAGGCTAAACATATGGACCTATGGAATAGAGTTGAGAGTCCAGAGATAAATCTATACATGTATGGTCAGTTGATTCTCAACAAGGGCCAAGTCCACTTGATAGAGAAAGAATAGCTTCTTCAACAAATGGTGCTGGGACGTGGGAAATCCCCATGCAAAAGAATGAATACACACTATATATTCTCAACATATACAAAAACCAATTCAAAATGGATCATGAACTAAATATAAGAGTTAATACTATAAAATTCTTACAAGAAAGCACGAAGAAATGTCTTCAGGACCTTGTAGTAGGCAGTGGAATTTTAGAATTAGACTCTTGACTTTTAAAACATATTCTGTCTTAAACCAAAGCTGGAATTCCATTGCTATGAAAAGCAGGCCAGAAAACCCAAAGCATTTGAGGGAAGCCAAGTTAAATATTGTATCTCTTTTTAAGAAGTTAATCCCCCTGAGTCTTCCACCTTTGTTCTTTGCTCCCAAAGGCAGGACATATGATGTTTATCTTGCCAAAAATAGTTAAATTCTTCTAGGAGCTCTCTGCTGAGTGGGCCAACCCCCTCTGACCTTTTTTACTAGACCAACTCCTGTTACGTTAACCTCTGACTTCGGTGCTCTCAATGGCAATATTTCCCAGCAATGTAATTTCCCTCCCACTGTGTTCTCTCAGGCAAATATTTACTACTGAGGTTTCACAATTTATTTTTCAAACAAAGTGGCAGGGACCACCCCATGCCATCACATCCTCATTTCATATTAGAACCCATCATTCTTGAGATATAATTTTACCAGAACAAATGTGCTTTAGGGACTTTTGACATTAGATGAAGGCTTGACTTCCTATCAAAACCAAACCGGGACCTTGTCAGCTTCGAGATGGATATAAACAAGAAATGCAAGCCTGTAATTGGTGATGGAAATCAGATAAGACCTCTTTAAATACAACCATTGATACAAAAATGTGAACTCGAATTACCTTTGATTAAGTCACTTAAGAAAATAAAGCTGGGGTGGGTTTAAAAGAAAAATCCTGAACCCACTTGGGAACAAAATCTTATAGTTTTCCGACCTCTTAAAGGCAAGCTGAAGAAAATTAAAGTCAGAACCAGAGGCTTATGAAATGAAACAGAACTCAGAGTAGAGCTCCCCTCAAACCCTTAACATTTCTGAGGTCCTGAAAATGACAGCTATCCATGATTATTCCTGTGGAAGCTTCAGGCTGTTCTTTCTAGGCAATAGAAATCTAAATATCTACGGAAAGTTGATGTTTGTTATTTAATTTATTCGAGTCAACCAATGAAAGGCAAACAAACAAGCAAAAAAAACCTTTTACTTAACTGGTTGACATTAATTATTCAATCCTAATTTTTATCATTGATAAATTATTGTACAAAGAGACAGCTTTTCTAAACTTGAGGTTCTCTGCTATTGGACTCTTCATATTCCTTTCTGAAAGAAATAAAATGTGCAGCAGTAATGCTCTCCCCTGCCCCATTTTTTTTTTGCTGTTGTTCTTGGCTTTAAGTTTCACAATGAAACACTAGTTGCAATTCCTTAAAAAAAAAATGTTCCCATTCACTGATATGCAAGAAATAATACCTACATAGTATACACTATTTAAATTTAAATGCCCTACATTATTTTCTGATACCTAAAAGAATGTTGTAGTCTTCTTTTAATATTTGTCTAAAATGCTTTCTGAAGGAGGCAGGATAGAAATGTGAATAAATCTTATTTCAAATCATTAGAATTTATCAGTAAACAGATATGTAGGCAAATAGAAGAAAACAAATATACCATATGAAAACATGTTGTAAATTTTTGGATTTTTTAGCATTTGAATATTGCTTTCCAATAGTTATATTATAAAAACCAAATCCTATTATTCCATTTGGGCTGGAGCTCAGAAAGAGTTAGGAATATTTTACGATACGTATGTAACCTTTGCAAAGTCTGCTTCACGTTTCATAGACAATACCAAGGAGAAATCTTCCTTATCTTTAAAAAGAAAAAAGTAAAGAGAAAGAGGGATAATGACAGTATCTCTTAACAGATGGCAATCTGTTAAGTTGAAATTCTGATTCTATATGTTATATTTAGAGTGTTACTTTGAAAATAGTTAATGCGATATTACCTACCATGACTATTTTTAATCCCTACTGGTAGCCCAAGTTATTACCTATTTATAGTCATTAGAAAATAATGATATATTATGCTTCAATACCTGAATATCCTATTTATGGAATAATTGTTTATCAGGATAAAATGACACTTCATAGAATAGTGTGGTGAGGGCAACTTTTGTGGTGAATTATGCAGCATATCGCAATAGAATTTTTTCTGAATTAAATATGAGAGTGTTAAGCAGGCTCTTTTTTTACATACAACTGTAAGCACTCATGTAAGGAAACACACATATATACAAATAAAATTTTATTCTCTAATTAAATACTAAAGTACGTTTATTTAGGTGTATTTTAACATTTACCAAGAAAAGTTTTTTTGTTTGTCTTATCTTTATCTTTTATTTCTTTATTATTTTAATCAGAGACATTATTAAGTCATTCTAGTACAGCCATCTTCTCGTCTTGTGGCAGCTGTTGATACCTCTGAAAAAATACCAGGAGATGGGATGGAAAGGAAAAATCATCTACTCTGGTATTTATTCCTTTGAGATTTGTTCACTCTAAAAATGCTAACTCTACTGGACTCCTACCCACAAGCCCCACTGCATCTCATCTCCTGTAGGGAGGGGTGGGCAAGGGAATGCAGACCCGTTGCTGGGCTCTATCTGTACCACTTTTTCCCTACAAAACAGGGTGAGTCGTGAGCCTGGGAAGGATATTTCTTCCTAAGGACAGAGTTCGATATGAACATACAGATATTTTTGTGAGCAACATATTTGTTTTATTTTGTGGGAAAATACAAGAGCTCTGTTAAAAATTAAAGAACTCGTGCATCTCTCATTAAGATATATTAAATGTGTTCCTTTATTGCAATGGTAAATAAGCTCTTTAGAGTTTAAAATCAAATTTCTAACCAATTAAATCTGAATACGTATTTGTGATATTAATGGAACACCATGTGGGATATTGGGTGCATGATGAGAAGAATTAATTTTTTTGAAGAAAGTTTTTTAATGAAAATATTCAATTTCTTTTAAACAGAAAAGCGCTGGTTATGTCCCTAATGACCAAAAGAGTGATTCTTATATGGAATATAATCAATGCATGTGCTACTTTATCACACTTTTCGTCTCTGCAAATCTATTCTGCTTAAGCACATATAAAATCTTTAAGAATTGCAACATTTCCGAATCATACAGTCAAGAAAACAAGTTTTTTCTTGATGATATATATTTTTAAATGAACAGTTTACAATGGGAAGATATCTTTAGAATGCGCTATTGAAATACAACTACATGCACAACTGAACTCCAAATAGTCCCTTCGAGCAGATAAAACGCAGATTCCTTTTATTTCTCTCTTCTCAAATTGTTATTGTATTTGTGCTCAAGGACTGATTGTGGGAAAAATTGTATTCTCTACCATAAAAATAAAAAAAGAAAATATAATAAAACAGCAATTGGTCAATGATGATTGAAGCAACCACTTTACAATGCCAGCCAGACATTCATCACGGTGATCTTTGCACTCTACCCAAGGTCCAGGCTTCTCATAAAACAAATGTGCATTATAAAGTTCTTATTGTACACCACCAGTTCCCTTTCCCCTCAGGTACACGGTACTATAAGTTATGCAGGCTATTAACCTTACCTTTTAAAATACTGCCATCAATAAACGGTCACTGATAATAAAGGTGAGAGTGCAGTATCTTAGAAGAGTAAGATGCTGAATTCCTTAGTTCTCAATATTAAGATTATTAAGGCATTTATATGCTTAGCAAGGCGAACTGGGTCACAAAAGAAGGGAAGTCAGGAGTGGCTTGCTGGTAAATGAAGGTTTAAATTTAGCCAGCTCAAAGCCAATTCATTTGAGCCAGCATTAGGGATATGCACCATTGGGTTCAACTTTCCAATCACGCTTCGCTAGTGATCTTTTGGAGATTATTTAGGAATTGACTAGCTCTCTCAGACCGCTATGCCAGAAGGAAAGAGAGTTTAAATCACTGCCAGAGTTATCATTTGTCTATTTTATTTACAAGGTATTTCTAGGAATTTTTAAATATTACTTTGGTAACTTTAGTGGCTTTTGTGCATAACAAAGAACAGAATACACTCATGTTAAAATATGGTTAAAAATCATATGAACGTTTTAGGATGGAGTTTTGGGAGCTGTAAATCTCAGAAATTTCTTCTTTTGGGGCTGTCAACATTAAAATAGGCATTGTATATACTAAAAAAACACATGATTAGTTTTCTGATCTACATTTGAGAAATCACCATGGAAGAAATGTGGCTTTTGGTTACATTTTCAATATTCTTTTGGAATGACAGGTGTTCTCGGGAAGAAGACCACCATGGATTTCTCTGTGTCCATCAAAACATTTTGTGCATGGTAAGTATATAATGAGTGCTTATTTAATAAATGTTGCTAAAGCATTTTAACTTTCCTTAGCTAATTTGTTTTATGCACTTTCCTAGGAATCCATTTGTTTTCATTTCGATCTTTCATTTACTCAGCAAACATGTCTTGCTATGAACTGCGTGACTATTATAGTGTTTGAAAGGACAAGCTCTGTGGTGGGACTGCCTGGGTTCAAATCCTAGCTCTTCTGCTTACTAGCTGTGAGCCTTTGAGCAAGTTATTTAACTTCTCTTTCATGTTGGTGGATTCAAACTTGCTCCAGAGGACAACAATAAGGAATTAAATGAGATAATATATCTAAAGCACGTAGCACAGTGTCAGGCACAGGGCGAACACTCAATAAATAGTAACATTTATCATGAAGATTAGGGATAACAACCAAGTTGATGAAGGTAATAGTTTGTCAGGCATTGCAGCAGGTTCCTAGGGAGCAATAAAGAAGAAGTTGCAGCCTTTCACTTCAAGTAACTCAAAAGGCATTAAGCTCTGTTATATTCACTCATGGTTACTGCCAAGGGCATGTGCACGATAAAGTCTAAGCAAAGGTGAGATGTAAGGGACTTTAGTGCAAGCTTCAATTGATGTTCTGGAATTATAATTCAGGCAACAGTGTAGAGAAGGGTCTGAAGGAGAGAAAGGAAGTCTAGCAGAGTATCAGCAACCTATTAGAACAATCTAAGCACACCTAACTTGTTAATATTTCTGTTCTCCTACCATTTTCCATGACACTTTAAACATGTCTCTTTTGTTATACATGTAACCATTCACTTTCTTTTTCCTCACTTCATTCAAATAATAACTCAACAAAATCTCCTTTCTTACCCTTTTGGATTTCTTTATTCTGGAGCTCTTTTATCAGGGCTGCACTTATCTTAAAAACTTTCAAACCTGTTAAGATTAAGATCAGAGACTTGTTCAGGCAGGATTGTCCCTCCCTAAACTGCTATAAGGTACCCCCAGGAAAACCATTCTTAGCTCAATATTTCCTACCCTCAGCATTTCTGTCATATATGATAAAGATGAAGGGAAGCAAAGAGAAAATATTGAGGCAAAGAAAGAAGTATAGGGTATCAGAAAGGGTCACAGCAAGACACAAATGGCTCCTTCAGTGTTGTCAATTCTAGGAAACTTTAATAAAGGTTTTATACAAGATGTGAACAAGTTCAATTGGAATCAAGAATGCATAATTCAGTACACCCAGGTAGTAACAACAGGAGCTTACAATTCCTGGACTTGAGAGTTAAGGGAAGGGTGTAATACCATCGACAGAGAAGAAGGCAAATGGAACCTGTCCAACATGGCAGATAAGTGACAATGGGAAATAGGCAGAAGTATGGACCTGGAGTCTTTTTCAGTGCTCGTTGGATCATCTGCCTCTTCTTTTGACTGCCTTTTAGAAACCCTCCCTGTTCAACTCAGAACAACTCAGGGCCACCAGCTTTCTTTCCTATAGGATTGTTGTACCATGACCAATAGCTAAGCTGGGCAACAGCTGGGGTGGAGCAGGTGGCAAATCAGTCTAAGGGATATTCATATCTCTTCAAGCAAAGACAGGATGTGCTCCAGAATGTAGATGATAGGCTGGTGCTGGTGAAAAATCCTATTCCATAAATGAAGGGAAAAATTGAAAATGGTGCCGACTAATGAAAAAAAGTGCATTTGAAATACTGAAACCAAAACCCAGGACACAGCCTGAAGCAAAGAGAGTGCCCGACAAATCTGTACTCAGTGCACTCATGGGTGACTTGCTGGCTGGTTGGACCAATGGTTGAATGAATGAAGTGCTTATACATTCAAGAAATACCTTTTCCCAGTCTTGAAGATCAACTCTATTGCAAAGAGCTGAATTGCAAATTCCTATAACCATACTTCCTTAAAAGAGTCTTTTGATCATGCTTGGTGAGAAATTTTATTCTAGTCCAGAGCTAAAATGTCACAGAATGAATTCTTTAAATTATTCAGACAATTTATCCTTTAACAATTTTAGGTGTTTTGAACAATTTTACTTTTAAATTTTTAATATTTTACTTTTCAAAAAGTACCTTAAGTTCTTAGGGGAAATGAATATTTACCTTCCAGAAATGAATTATAATCAGTAGCGCTGTATCACCTCCATATAGTGTCTGTTAAAAAAAAAAAAAAGGTAATTAGCATCCAGATAATTTTTGAAATCAGAGATGTAGCAATTGGGAAATGTTTATAACCTCAGTAGTGATAGATCACTCTTGGCCAGACCTATCTTTTGAAGCATCCTGAAGGAAAAGAGACAATTTCCCTTGGGAAATGCATCACTCTAAGAGGCCCCACACAGCAGGCCCTGCATGCTACCTGTCTCAGTGTTCCTGCGTGTGCCCTGCACATGCCCTGGCACAGCGCAGCTGCCTGGTACATGTGCATTGGGTTGCATCAAGCTAATTTAATGCATAGATCTTCAAAGGAGGCTGCTTTCCATTTACCACTATCTCTGCTTCCAGCCTTTAAACTCAAAACTTAAAGGGCAAAACATATAAATATATGCAAAGCTACTTGTGTTTTCATTTTACTAAAGGTATTTATATCATAAGGCATTTAGAGTCATCTGCAATGCTTGGTGAGACATTTAACTAGGACTGCCTTGGTTTCTCACTAATTAAAAATCAAGTTATTAGAATATATAACTACTGGCAGCATATTTAGGCAAGGACAGCACAGAAGGTACAGTATAAAATATAGGGAGGGGTCAGTGTTAAGTTTTATGACTTTGGCTCATTGAAAGTGACTTCCTCATTAAGAAAACATCTTGTTTTAAAGTGCAGTGGCTAGTCTCAGGGTCTCGGGATCATAAAGTAATAACTTCGATGGCCACTTTCTTCCTGTACAAAAGTATCTTCCGCGTCTCTTATCATCTGTGGCACTAAACTGGAGGTTGAAAAACGTCTTACCAACACAACTGTGAATGTGTGGTGGAGTGCTTGCAAGAAACAGAGGAACAATTAGCAGAAATTCCCACCCTGTTATTCAGAAGGAAAAAAAAAATGCTGTGGTCACTTGTGTGAAGGACAAGTTATGCTGTCCCATCAGTGAGCTGTGATGTTCCTTAAGAGGCAGCACTATTTCATTGGCCACTCCTAAAGAACATTCTACCTGGTAATGATGCAATTCTGGACACAAAAATGGGTTCTGTTAAAATTCGGGTATATATCTAGGTTAAGATTTCATTTGTAATGCTGGCTTCATGCCCCTAAGGAACCAACAACATAAGCAGAAAATAAATCAAACGTAAAATAGCTACAGAGTAGTTTTTGGAGGGTCTATTACCCTCCAAAGATGACTTTGTAGAGAGGTTTATCAGCCTAGGTCTTGAGATGACAGACCACAAACTGCAGGCTACTAAAAAATCTTGATTCAACTGTCTATAGATGGAAGAAATGCATAGATAAGCTGAAAGCTGTTTTAAAAGATAGCATGTTAAATGGGACCCAGGCATTCATTTCCTTATTCAGCAACCACCATGTGTTTCCTGAATCCTGGGGTACAATGTTGAGTGGCATCCCATACCTGGTGGCAAAGCTTACAGACAAGTGTTGCTGGTAAGCGGCCGTTCTGAGTCAGTCACACAGCACACAGCACACAGTCACGGAGAAACGACTCAGGAGACAACCCTCAGAGATGAGTGGAAGGCGTCTGCTTTATTAAGGAAGTGCGTGGGTTTATATAGGCTGGGAGCATGCAAGGACACATGTCGGACGGGGATTGGTGACCGTCATTGCTAGGGTGGAGGGCAGGTTTAAGGTTAGTGCTTTTTGGGGTGAACCACCGCCAGTTCCGGGAAGAAGTCCGGTCACGGGTTAGGCCATTTTGTGTTGCCTTGCATCTACCCTGGCAGCCATGTTGGCAAGATCTTATGATTTATCCATCAGACAAGGACTATCCTGACGGTATAATTGGCCCATTGTCTGAGGCTGGCTCAGGAGACCACGAGAACACATATGAATTCTTGGCAGGTCAGGACAGCACAGAAGAGGGGACACATAGGCTGCATTTTGAAAGATAAGTAAGGCTTTGCAACACAGAGGGTGAGGTTCAAGGACATTTTAGGCAGAAGCAACACTGAGTGCAGAGGCATGGAGAAGTGGGAAAACATGCCATGTGGGTAGCTCCTTGCGGCTGCAGCTCCAGGTGCCTTGCGGGGGAGTGATGGGAAAGGTAGCTGGACAGGAAGGACACGTACAGGTGATACTGTGCTTATAAACTGAAGTTGGGATTTTATGCTGGATTGGATCTGAAATAGTGAAATATATTAAGAAAGCAAAATACATAGCCACACTTGAATTTTAGAAAAATTGCTCTTTCTATTTGTAGAGGTGGAGAGAAATATATTCCTCCCCCATTCTTGCTCACCTCAGTAAATGGTAAAATTAGCCATATAGATGTTCAAGACCCAAATCTAAGTGTCATTCTTGATTCCTGTTTTTGTTCCCAATATCCAAAAGACATCCTACATCTAACCCTTTTATTTATCTCATTTCCCATCACTGCAATGCAAGCCCACCATCTTCTCTTTCCTAGGTTATTGCCAGAGTCTGCTCACTGGTCTGATTCAGGCTCTGCTTGAATGCAGTCCAGTCTCCTTAGGAGAGCCAGAGTAGGCTGGGTAAAAAATTATCCATATAATATCACTTTTCTGCTTAAATTCTCTAGTATCTTATTATTGTTAGAATAAAATTCAGACTCCTTTCAACTGCCTACAGTTGATTCGCTGCTGGCCCACTGCTTCATGCTCAGCTCATTCCACTCATCTTTTCAACACTCTGGACTTGCTGTCTTGCTGACCAGCCTGATGCCCTTGCTTCAGTCTAGAAGGCTCTCTACCCAGCTCTTCAGAAAGCTGGCTCCCTCTTATCATCCAGAACTCAGCTCAATGCTGCAAAGACTAAATGCCTTTACAATAAAAATATCCTCCTTTATCCCGAAAAGCTAATATCGCATCATCCTATTTTACTTCCTTTGTAGTGCATTCAGCCATCTGAACTTATATAGTTGCCTTATTTGCTTTGTTGCAGCATCAGAATGAAAGCTCCAGTACAGCGGCGATCCGGCTTATATTCTCAGTATCTGAAAAACACTAGCCACGTACTTGGTACTCAGTTCATATGTATTGGTTGAAGAACAAAGTAGATAAATCAATTTTATAGGCTTTTGAAACATTCCAGGTGAAAGATAGTAGGGTCAAAACTTGAGCAGAAGGATTCAAGTGGAAACGATGAAGTGGATCATAGAGAGATTTGATAGATGGAATTGATAAAACTTGATAACCAGTTGGGTGTGATGAGAAGTGAAAAGTGAGAAGGAGAGTGAGAGGAACCCATTTAGCCCAGGAATGAAACAGACATAAATGCTCTTTGGGCTCTATCAGTTTAAAGGTTTGGAGCATATCTTTTTTAAAATAGAAGGATAAACAGCATGTGCCGTTGAATGAATGAAAGGATCATTCTAACAAAAGAGTTACTGAATTATTCATGTCACTTAGAAGGACTTAGAAAATATGTATTACAATTGCACTGAATGCCAGCAGTCTGTTGGATATTATAGTGAATACGGCAAAAGTTAAAGATCCTGTCCCAGTCCTTTATTTTAGCTAGGGATGTGAAATGAAGACTCATAAAACCATTAGAGAGCAATCTAGGGTAATTTATCATCAAGTTTGAAAACGTGTGACACTCCAGGTCTTTAAGAATCCCAGATGAATCACAGCATCTTATTCAGTGGCCTTCTAGGCCCGAAAATATCATCATTCTGATTTCACCTCATATCCTTCCTTCTAGCCAAGAAAGTTCCTAGTGTACGTGAGCTCTCTTTTTGGCTCTAGAAAATATTGAATTAATTGGATAAAATTCAAAGAGACAAACATGGTTCATTCTTTAAAACAGGAAGTGGATTTAATAGTGCCAGACTGGCACAGGTTACTCCAGAGCTCTACTGATAACATAGGCCCAATTTTCTAAGAAATACTGATCGATTGAAGTTGCTTATAGGTAGTTTTGCTCTTCTGTAATATATTATTTAGTTTTTCCCCACTAGACAGGAATTTCTCCCAAGGTAAGCATGGTGTCTTTATCTCTAAAAAGACGCTTCATAGCTCAGCACAGGTCTTTGCTTAGCTAAGACTTGCTAGTCGATAGATGAGAAAAACACAGGTCTTCAACTTTAAGGATATTGAAGATTTTTGTTCATTTGATATCCTTTACTAAAACTGAGATTCCAAGGAATAGAGTAGATAGGCAACATTATTTCTGAAGCTACCTCTTAAGTTGGGGTCTGAATATAAAACAGATCATTCTGTATCATTGCACAACCAATGCCAATACAACTGTCTTTGTTGAAAAATTGCTGGGTTCCTTAAGAATAATCCGTTACTATAGTATAAACATGCTTTATAGCTTTGATGCCATTTTCATGTGTATTATCTCATTTTCTTTCCTCCCAGCCACCTTGTAAGGAGCTTTTCTACCAGTAATATTCTCATTATATAGATAAAACTACCGGGGAGTTTATATTGCATGCTCAAATCTCACAAAGATTCACAGTGAAGCTTGGGTTAGAACCTGGTTCCTGGACCATCACGGGCATTATTATTTATGTAATAGGAATTTAGAGGTTTAGATTTGTAGTATCTGTATCCAACTCAGAGCCTTGCCATTCTTTTAGTACTTGGAGTCATGAAAGCATTCCATAGCCTTCCACTGACAGTCAGTATTATGAACACTTACTGTACTGATAAAAATTTATATTTACTCTGTGCACTTGGCAGTCACAGCCAAGAACGCTTCTGTTACAGAGCAGTGCCAAAACACATAAAGTTTAAGGCTTGACCAAACACTAAAGCAGAAGCTTTCACCCTTGAGACTACTGAATGAGAGAATTAAGTAAATACTTTTATGCTGTATCAAAAGCATCTCTTCCCCTGCTAATTAAAATCAAATTGGAATAATCAACAATTGCACCAGTGTATCTCCAATAACGAGCAGTATTATCTCATTATCTGTGTATTTTAGATCTGAGTTTGGGTTAACATCACAGGTCTTAATGACAAAATCCTGCAAAGAACGATGTCATTAAAAATGTCATATATAATTGATGTTCTAGAGAATTACACAAGTAATTTAAAAGCAAGGAATACATAGTTCCATGTATCTACAGTTTATACCATGTTAAACCCTTTACATGGAGTGTCCTGTTAAATGTGTAAAACAGTCCAGTGAGGTTGGTATGATCATCTGCCTTTTACAAATGAGAAAACTAAGATTTAAGGATGCTAAGTAATTTCCTGAGAGTTGAACCAATGTCCCTTAAACTCTGAACTCTTAACCTCTATGTAAATGATTGTTATCATTGCCTCAGAAAACCCATGCAAAGAGTTTGCTATGATATACAGAAAATCCTGCTACTGATTACATTGAAGGGCCTGACTTTTGGGATGAAGACAAACTAAGGTAGGATCCAGAACGTGGAAGAAAGAGGCAGCAAAAGCAAGTGGCCAAAGGCAATAAAGTAATATTTCCTAGACAAAGAGGCATTAGCATCCAGTGAGGTGAAAGATAGCAACAGTGAGTACAGAGCAGCACCTGTGCATGTTGACACCCCAGCTTTATGTCTGTGGATCTCAATCTGTCTGACCTAATACTCTCCTTTCACAGCAAAGATTTTGTAAAATCCCTTTTACCACCATGAAATCTAACTCAGAGATGATATCACCGACATATAATGTCTTTTTAAAAATTCAATCAGTGTAATGTTGTAGCTGTAATATAAAGTAGAAATAAAATGCTGTATTATGTAATTAAATAATATATTTCAATATGTAAATGCGCAGGGACACCTATTCTAGAAGACAACCCCCCCATCACACACACACACACACACACACACATACACACACACACACACACACACACACACACACACACACACTTCCAAACTTCCAAAGTGCCCCTAAAGGGTGGACCTCCCTTGGGCCTGGCTGTTCTAAACCTGTCCGGCTAGATGGATACAGATGGGAAGCTCTTGCTCATCAGTCTCCTCCTTAGAGCTTGCTCTAAGCTAACATGGGAAGGGACAGAGTTTAGGGTTCTCAGCCCCTCCTCCTTCTTTCCAAAGGCTTTACTGGTAGAGAGGTAGAATCGAGGTGGCCATCAGTGGGATTTCTGGTTTCTGAGATGGATTTCTCCAATCTCAGAAAAACCATGTGTTTAAGAAGTTAGAATGAGAGGGGTTCATGAACCCACATCTGCCTAAAACCTGATCTCCAGGGAATAGGAGGCCCTTTGGTCCTTCTCCTGGGACTTTCCTTGCCAGAAGCACAGTACTGGATTCAGTGGGAAATTCAGCACCTACATGGCACAAGGTGCAAAGGAGAACAGCTCCCAGGCATTCCCTCTCCAACTTGATGTGCACCCTATTTCCCTCCACTGTAAAAAGTGGTTGCAATTAATCTACTTTAAGCTTTGCAGAGTAAAGAGGGCACAGTACCTCCATGACCCCTGCACAGGCTTTCAATTATTATATACAAAAGCACAGGATTTTGTAAGCTTAAATCACTTTCCCTTTGACTGCTCAGATATATATCTAATTGAGGCCTGTCAAATTCCTTCTCAAAGCTGGCATGGTGTCAATGACCTCTTGGCAGTGGTCTCAGAGGAGTGAAGTGTAGAATGGAGGGATGTATTTCTTTTTATTGGTTCTAAATTTACTAGCCTTTAGCTTCATTGAATTAAATCATGGCACAGGGTGAACATTATAGTCATAACTGACATTTATAAACTACATTCCATCCACTAACTCTGAAAGGCTATGCAAACGGATTAACAAAATGAAATGTACAGATGTGTCTTCCTTAAGGCTTTGTGACTACTCTCTGGATACTTGAGGTCTTCTATAGTCCGAGTCGTGTAGGCATTGCCTGTTACCTTCACTTTAATCCCCATCTTCCCCCAGAATAGCTCTTGTCTAGAGTTGACATAGCTTCCTAAAAGATTCGAATTTCTTCCCTGATTTAGGGAGAGGGAAACATTTAATATCAATGCTGTGATTGGCCAGAGATCACATGGGTTCCTGCAAAATGCTAATTTACCTGCACATGCTCCCTTTTTTGTTCTCTTCCTTCTTGTTTTCTCTCTTCTTCTCTTCTCTTCTTTCTCCATCCTCTTACCTTCTCTTCCTTCTCTCTTCCTATTTTTACCCTTCATTTCTTGCTCTCTTTTCTCTGTACTTTTTTTCTCTTTCTCTATTCTTTATTTTTCCAGAAGGAAGAAGGATGTTTTTCTTAGGGCTGACAATCAATAAAGTAGCAAGTTATTTCGTGATTGGCTTCGCAAACAGTCAATCACCAACAGCTTTTGGATAGTTACTGGATTTTCATAAGGGACAAGTGTTTTGGGCACCACTGAGCCCTCACACAGTCAAGACGGACTAAATGATGAGTTGCACCAGCCACCAGACTCCAGGCACAAGTGTCAGCAAGGAAAACACTCATGGAAAAAGGGCATCAGGCAGGGGAAGGAGTCACAGGGAGTCATGACTAGTCCCTGTTCTCTTCCCTGTTGCTATGAGGCCATGTAAGCCACAGCTAGATGCAGACTTAGGACGTAACAGGAGAGAGAGGCTACTTGAAAAATTGCACATGTTTACGTGAGAGACTGATCTGTATCTAAATGGACTATTTAAATTATTAGGTCCAACCAGACATTAAGCTGTATTTGACATTTTTTTCCCCTATTAACCAATGTGGAAGAGGACAATTAGATTATTTTTAGAATAAAAACTATTATCTTTCTTCTACAAATCTATATTGCAGAGTGAGTTAAATTTTGTAACTCCATTAAAAAATACATGGAGAAGTTAAAGATAATCCTAATAAACTGATCTCATGAGACATTCTCAGATGTCAGAAAAGAAGAGAACGAAGACAGAACTTTGGTGGGTGGAAATGTGCAAATACACCATTAATTTCAGTGTGGGCTGAGTCCTAAAATCTAGAATCACAGGAATTATTATTTAAATGAATTCATTCGTTTAGTTAATAAGTTTTTAAAAAGCTACCGTGTGCTAGGGACTATGTTAGGTCCTAGGGTTGTACTAATGAGCATAAAAGATGTAATTTCCTTCATAGAAACTACGGTTTTGTGGAGGAGCCAGGTGTTAGTGGGAGATCACATAGTGAATTATGAGATTGCCTAATGGAGGAATTGACAAAGGGAGGGGAGTAGGCCCCTAGGAGAGGATGGCAGGGCTGACATTTGAAGGAGAGCCCTCAGGCCAAGGCTGGGGGTGGGGTAGGCCCACAGAAGGGGCAGGCGGAGGGAACATCCTGTACTAGGAGCTGCGGCTAGCCAGCAGCACAGAGGAGTGGCGAGAGGGAGGTAGAGGCCTGGGCAGGAAAAGCCAGATGGGCCCCAGTGAAGGAACTGGTCTTTGTACTAAAAGGAATTCAAGGGGGTGCAAGGGTAGTTCAGTGGTGGAATTCTCGCCTGCCATGCAGGAGACCCGGGTTCAATTCTGGATCTATGTACTTCCCAAAAACAAACAAACAAGCAAAACAAACAAACAAAAATTTCACAAATGGTGCTGTGATAAAAGGATACTCACATGGAAAAATAATGATTGTGACCCCACCACCCAGTATACAAAAAAAAAAAAAAAAAACAAGAAAAGAAGTAAAAGGAATTCAAAGCCACTGAAATGTTTTAAAAGCATGTTTGAAAAGATGACTATATTATTTCTACCTTTAAAACTAACTTCATCCATATGCATACTTTGCTCTTTTGCTGGGAGTTAAGCAATATTCTGCAGAAAAATTGCATGTAACTGGGAATTTTATGCTTGTTACAAATAATTACTCAAAAAGAGCCATCAAGCATCTCAAAGAAAGGAAAAGGTTTGCAAAAATTCTCTGAATGTTTATTTGTATATTGAATGGTCTGAGTTTCTAGTTATCTGCTTATGTCTTTTAAAGTTACAATGGTCTTTCTTTCAACTGACATGTTTGCCTGTTAATAATAGGCTTTATCTCAAAGACTGGATCCCTTATCTAAAAGACTGTGGGCTTCATGGGTATATCTTCTTATCTAATTGGGTGTATATTATACCCTGCTGTGCAGTGGGGAGGAGGAGGGGGCATTGGATTAAGAAGAAGATAGAGATTGTTGAGCAATGATACAATCATTTATCCCTACATCCAGAAAACATTGAAAAGCCTCAGTTGCATTGTTAATTGTTTCTAAACAATATACAACATTTTTTCTAATATTACTAAACCTCTTCTAATTATGAGAATTTGGGGAACAGGTCGTGCTCTCTTAAAGACAACTGCAGTCCTAGCATACTTTAAAAATATATCATTCACATTTTATAATTGTAAAAGGAATGTATATTTATAAACATGTGCACCTCATGTTTGTGGATTAACAAAACAAAGCAAAGCCATATGAATGTCTCCTCTATTGGTGATGATGGTGGGGGTGGGGTGTTTGGAGATAGAGATGGAGCACAGACAAGGATGCTTATTGTTCGCAGCAGCTGATAATAAACAATAGTGCCTTACACCTCTAAGGGATGTTTTTGACACAAATGCATTAAAATGGCCACATCAAACAGTCATATCTAAATTGCTTTGTCAAAAAGTCTTTCTATGAGATAATCTGACAAATATATCCAGTGTTAAGCTCTTTTCCTATTTAAATTTCTTTTCCTTCCATTATCTTTTTCTTGTTGTTTCATTGTTTTGTTGTTTATTTTATACTGTCCAGACATTCTTAAAACAGACATAGACTCATCACCCGAAAATAACTCAGCTCCAGGCCTCATGATCCAGGTGCTGTTTCCGTGTGTTATGTGGGGGATGAAGTTGTCTTACTGAGCCACTCCTGACTGAAGGGGGTTGAAGGGTTTGCTACCCAGAAATCGGCTTCTTCTGGAAGACGAGCTCCACGGGTGGCAGCAGAGTAGACTCTATTCTCTGTGATGTAGGCAGACCATCTCCACCACCTATTTAATAGGGCATCATAATAGGGCATCATAACCCTCACACACACACGCACACACTATTAATTTCTCCAACCATGGGGGACTTGTAAACCATTTATAGAGTAAGTCAACTTTATCTGTTGATGGTGATGTCCATGTCCACATCAATTATATTTATTTCCTCGACAATCCATGTGTCTTGCTGTGAAAAGGAAAAAAAAATAATATATATATATATATATATATATATATATATATATATACATACATATGTATTAGTTAGGGTTCTCTAGAGAAACAGAATCAACAGGGAACACTTGTAAATATAAAATTTATGAAAGTGTCTCACGTGACTGTAGGAACACAGAGTCCAAAATCCACAGGGCAGGCTGCGAAGCTGATGACTCCGATGAATGGCCTGGATGAACTCCACAGGAGAGGCCCACCAGCCAAAGCAGGAATGGAACCTGTCTCCTCTGAGTCCTCCTTAAAAGGCTTCCCATGATTACATTTAGCATCACTAATTGCAAAAGATACTCCCCTTTGGCTGATTACAAATGGAATCAGCTGTGGATGTAGATGCCATAATCATGACCTAATCCTATGAAATGTCCTCATTGCAACAGACAGGCCAGCGCTTGCCCAATCAGATAAACAGGTACCACAACTTGGCCAAGTTGACACCTGTCCCTAACCATGACAGTCCACCCCTTGTCAACTTGGCACTTTTATATATATATATATATATATATATATATATATATATATATATATATATATATATATATATATATATCGCCTTAGACCATACTTAATTTCCAAATGAAAACAAATAAGCACACATTTTTTCTTTTACCTGACAATACTCAACTGTCCTGCATATAACTGGAAACACATTAAATCTCTCCAGAATAGGGTGAAATCCTTGGGCAACATTCATTCTTAAACTTGATATCTTACAACTTAAATAGTATAACATGAACAAAACAGCATTACAGTCCTCGTTTCTGTAACTGATCACGTGATCAAAGTTCATATTTATCACTACCTTCTTCCACTAACCATTCCATGTTCCCTTTCCCCTCAGCAAGCACTTCAGCTGGCCGTGGTTCTTTGCCTGGTGGGGTGACCCAAACCTTCATTCCTGAAGTTTCAGAGCCATTAGTAGTCCTGCTGGATTGTGTTGTTGCAGTTTTCCATTGATTTTAATCACAGGGCATGGTAGTACTAATAGACGCCCCAGGGGATCTCCTATATTCCAAGAAAACTCTTCTTTACCTCCATTATGTAGTTGCAGTCCTACTTCCTTCTGATAGTCAGGGTCAATTACCCCAGACAATAATGTAATCCCCTTGTTGGTGTGTTGATCCACAGGCATAAGTAGCCCAAAATGACCAGGTGGCAATCTTAACTTCCAGTTCAGTGGTATCACTGTTGTTTCTCCTGGAGGAAGCACAGCCCGTTTTGGAACTAAAACCTGTAGACCAGCAGAACTCAGGGTAGCAGGGACAAGAAGCAAAAATTTTCCTAGTGGATCACTAGGGGTAATAGTGAGTGGCACCACACCCATTTCCACCCCTTGGTTCCTGGACCCATGGATCCTGGCTATGGGAGAAACAGCACCATACAGCGGACGCTGATTCAGAGCATACACAGCTTCCTGGAGAACATTACCCCAGCCTTTCAAGTTTTTGCCACCTAGTTGGCACCGTAATTGAGTTTTCAAAAGGCCATTCCACCGTTCTATCAATCCAGCAGCTTCTGGATGATGGGGAACATGGTAAGACCAGAGAATTCCATGAGCATGTGCCCATTCCCGCACTTCATTTGCTGTGAAGTGTGTTCCTTGATCTGAAGCAATGCTATGTGGAATACTATGATGATGGATAAGGCATTCTGTAAGCCCACAGATGGTAGTTTTGGCAGAAGCATTGCGTGCAGGGAAAGCAAACCCATATCCAGAGTATGTGTCTATTCCAGTTAGAACAAATCACTGCCCTTTCCATGAAGGGAGTGGTCCAATGTAATCAACCTGCCACCATGTAGCTGGCTGGTCACCTCGGGGAATGGTGCCATATCGGGGGCTGAGTGTGGGTCTCTGCTGCTGGCAGATTGGGCACTCAGCAGTGGCTGTAGCCTGGTCAGCCTTGGTGAGTGGAAGTCCATGTTGCTGAGCCCATGCATAACCTCCATCCCTACCACCATGACCACTTTGTTCATGAGCCCATTGGGCAATAACAGGAGTTGCTGGGGAAAGAGGCTGACTGGTATCCATAGAACGGGTCATCTTATCCACTTGATTATTAAAATCTTCCTCTGCTGAATTCACCCTCTGGTGTGTATTCACATGGGACACAAATATCTTCATGTTTTTAGCCCACTCAGAAAGGTCTATTCACATACTTCTTCCCCAGACCTCTTTGTCACCAATTTTCCAATTATGGTCTTTCCAAGTCCCTGACCATCCAGCCAAACCATTAGCAACAGCCTATGAGTCAGTATACAAACGCACCTCTGGCCAGTTTTCCTTCCAAGCAAAATGAACAACCAAGTGCACTGCTCGAAGTTCTGCCCACTGGGAGGATTTCCCCTCACCACTGTCCTTCAAGGACACCCCAAAAAAAGGGGTTGTAATACTGCAGCTGTCCACTTTCGGGTGGTACCTGCATATCGTGCTGAACCATCTGTAAACCAGGCCTGAGTTTTCTCTTCCTCAGTCAATTCACTGTAAGGAACACCGCAAGAGGCCATAGCTCTGGTCTGGGAAAGAGAAGGTAATGTGGCAGCAGGAGTGGAAACCATGGGCATTTGTGCCACTTCTTCATGTAACGTACTTGTGCCTTCAGGACCTGCTCTGGCTCTATTTCGTATATACCATTTCCATTTTACAATAGAGTGCTGCTGTGCACGCCCAACTTTATGACTTGGTGGGTCAGACAACATCCAACTCATGACAGGCAACTCAGGTCTCATGGTAACTTGGTGGCCTGTGGTTAAGCATTCAGTCTCTACTAAGGCCTAGTAGCAGGCCAAAATCTGTTTCTCAAAAGGAGAGTAGTTATCTGCAGCAGATGGTAAGGCTTTGCTCCAAAATCCTAAGGGTCTGCATTGTGATTCTCCTATAGGGGCCTGCCAAAGGCTCCAGACAGCATCTCTATTTGCCACTGACACTTCCAGCACCATTGGATCTGCCGGATCATACAGTCCAAGTGACAGAGCAGCTTGTACAGCAGCCTGGACCTGTCGCAGAGTCTCCTCTTGTTCAGGTCCCCACTCAAAATTAGCAGCTTTTCTGGTCACTTGATAAATGGGCCAGAGTAGCACACCCAGATGAGAAATATGTTGTCGCCAAAATCCAAAAAGGCCAAATAGGCGTTGTGCTTCTTTTTTGGTTGTGGGAGGGGCCAGATGCAGCAATTTATCCTTCACCTTAGAAGGGATATCTCAACATGCCCCACACCACTGGACACCTAGAAATTTTACTGAGGTGGAAGGCCCCTATATTTTTGTTGGATTTATCTCCCATCCTCTGACACGCAAATGCCTTACCAGTAAATCTAGAGTAGTTGCTACTTCTTGCTCACTAGGTCCAATCAATATGATATCATCAATATAATGGACCAGTGTGATGTCTTGTGGGAGGCAGAAACGATCAAGGTCTCTGCAAACAAGATTATGACGTAGGGCTGGAGAGTTGATATACCCCTGAGGTAGGACAGTGAAAGTATATTGCTGACCTTGCCAGCTGAAAGCAAACTGTTTCTGGTGGTCCTTACTAATAGCTATTGAGAAAAAAGCATTCGCCAGATCAATAGCTGCATACCAGGTACCAGGGGATGTATTGATTTGCTCAAGCAATGATACTACATCTGGAACAGCAGCTGCAATTGGAGTTACCACCTGGTTGAGTTTACGATAATCCACTGTCATTCTCCAAGACCCATCTGTTTTCTGCACAGACCAAATAGGAGAGTTGAACGGGGATGTGGTGGGAATCACCACCCCTGCATCTTTCAAGTCCTTAAGAGTGGCAGTAATCTCTGCAATCCCTCCAGGAATATGGTATTGCTTCTGATTTACTATTTTGCTTGGTAGGGGCAGTTCTAGTGGCTTCCACTTGGCCTTTCCCACCATAATAGCCTTCACTGCATGAGTTAGAGAACCAACGTGGGGATTCTGCCAGTTGCTCAGTATGTCTATGCCAATTATACATTCCGGAACTGGGGAAATAACTACAGGATGGGTCCGGGGGCCCACTGGACCCACTGTGAGACGGACCTGAGCTAAAACTCCATTGATCACCTGGCCTCCATAAGCCCCCAATCTGACTGGTGGTCCAGAGTGACGTTTTGGGTCCCCTGGAATTAATGTCACTTCTGAACCAGTGTCTAATAATCCTCGAAATATCTGATCATTTCCTTTTCCCCAGTGCACAGTTACCCTGGTAAAAAGCCGTCGGTCTCCTTGGGGAAGACTTAGAGGAAGGTTAACAATATAAATTTGTGGCAGTGTAACAGGTTTCTCCCCCATAGGGACCTGGCCTCCCCTTCATTCAAGGGGCTCAATGTCTGTAAACTCTTTCAAGTCTGGAAATTGATTAAGTGGCCGTGACTCTGTGTTTTTGTAAATCAGGTTAGACTTCTGTTCCCTTGACCTAGAACTCTTTTGTTTATACAGCTCCAACAAGAATTTAGTAGACTGCCCTTCTATTGTATTTCTAGGCACCCCATGATTTACTAGCCAATGCCACAAATCTCTGCGTGTCATATAATTTTGATGTCTCCTTTGAGTTTGTTGTCTATTATAATAGCCGCGTCTACCCTGTCTTTGGTGATTAAGTGCTGCCACCTGGCTTCTGCCAACTCGGGATCCTGTCATCCCCATTGTGTTTAAGGATTCCAGCTCAGTGACAGCAGTTCCTACAGTAATATCTGACCTACAGAGAAGTGCAACCACAGAGCTCTTGAGGAATGATGGTGCTAGTCTCACAAACTTATTTCTCACTGTTCTGGTAAAAGGTACATCCTCTGGACATTCCTGGGGTGTAAGAGTAGGCTTTGCATGATAAATCCACTCTAACATTCCAATCTCTCTAAGCCTCTGGATCCCCTCATCTACATTATACCAGGGTAGTTCTGGCATTTCAACCTCAGGTAATGTTGACCACCTTTTGATCCATGTTTCAACCAACCACCCAAACAAGCTGTTAACACTTTTTCTAACTGCTCGAGCTATAACATTGAATGCAGAATCTCTGCTTAGTGGGCCCATATCAATAAATTCAGCCTGATCCAGCCTTATATTCCTCCCACCATTATCCCACACTCTTGAAATCCATTGCCACACATATTCCCCTGATTTCTGTCTATATAAGTTGGAACTCTCACACAGTTCTTTTGGAGTATAACGTACCTCCTCATGTGTGATACTTTGTACCTCACCTTTAGGGGCCTGTTGGAACTTTAGTCTAGTTATAGGTCTAGAAGAAATGAGGGGTGGTAGGGGTGGGTCATGAAAAGAATTAGAAATATCTTCCAAGCCATTTGCTTCAGGGCATTCATTTGCAGTTTCAACTGGTGAAACAGGATTAATCATTCTAGGGCTAATCCCTTCAGGAGGAGGTTGGGTCGCCAATTCCTCAAGGCAGGCTGGAGGTGGGACGGCTATGTCCTCAGGGCAGTCTATTACAGGGTTATCTAGAGAAGGCTCAGCATGGTCTAGGGTTTCAACCTCACCCCCAACATCATTATCAATCCATATGTCACCATCCCATTTTTCAGGGTCCCACTCCTTTCCAATCAATGCCCTCACTTTAATGGCAGACACCATGCAAGACTGAGATTTCAGTTTACGTTGTAAAGTTGTTACTCTTACAATAAGAGTAAAAATCAGACTCAGTAAAATCTGAGTCTGATTTTCAGAGATCTCAAGTCTACGGCTACAGGAAATAAGATTTTCCTTCAGGATACTCATAGAAATGTCTACATCTTTCAGACGGTGCTTAAGCTTCTCGTTTGAAGCCTTAAGCCCATCCCTTTCACCCTTTAATGTAGACAGTGTATCTAACAACAACCAACCAACATCTCTATAACTCTTATTTCTACAAAACTCTGTAAAGGTGTCAAAAACATTATCCCCCAGAGTCTGGCTTCGTACAAGCGAAGCATTAGGAGAATTGAATGATGATATTTTGACTATCTCCTTTGCCAACTCACTCCATGGATTGGGAGTGTCATTCTGAATTCAGGAATCAGAGTCCTTAGTGTCTCTGAGTCCAGTCAGAGTAGAAAACCATTCATAAAAACCCATTTTTAAGATTCTGTTCCTTAAGAACCACTCCTGGTACCAAGATGTATTAGTTAGGGTTCTCTAGAGAAACAGAATCAACAGGGAACACTTGCAAATATAAAATTTATGAAAGTGTCTCACGTGACTTTAGGAACACAGAGTCCAAAATCCACAGGGCAGGCTGCGAAGCTGATGACCCCGATGGATGGCCTGGATGAACTCCACAGGAGAGGCTCACCAGCCAAAGCAGGAATGGTATCTCCTCTGAGTCCTCCTTAAAAGGCTTCCCATGATTACATTTAGCATCACTAATTGCAGAAGACACTCCCCTTTGGCTGATTACAAATGGAATCAGCTGTGGATGTAGCTGACGTGATCATGACCTAATCCTATGAAATGTCCTCATTGCAACAGACAGGCCAGCACTTGCCCAATCAGATAAACAGGTACCATAACTTGGCCAAGTTGACACCTGTCCCTAACCATGACAATATATAACCCCAAATGTTCAACAAATAGCAGACAAAGAGCAGGGTTTTTTGCTGTTGTTTTACTTGTTTTCTTTCTAAGTCTGGTGGGCTACGTATGTGACTATATTGTAGGATTAACTATAATTTCTTTAAAGACATTTAATTGCAAATGCCAGCATAAGTATGAAGTCTTCTAATATTTCTGGCGGTAAAAAGAAAAAAAAATAGAACAAAGGAAATTGTTGTGAAGTAAAGCGTTGTTAAATTTTTATTGTCAAGACTAGGTAGGTGCTCCTTCATGGAAGTCAGTAATCTTAAATTCTTTTATAGAATTAAATGTAATCTTGTAATAATTATTAAAAAGTCTTGTGAAAGAAAATAAGAGGCTTTAAATTAACATTAAAAAAATACCTTTGGAATGCCCGCTTTTCATGTGGGAGACCCAGGTTCGATTCCTGGATCATGTACACCCCCCCAAAAAAAATACCTTAATAGGTGATGAGATGGGGGCTCAGAGGCTGAGTTTCCACCTGCCATGTTGGAGACCTGGGTTTGATTCCCGGTGCTTGCCCATGCCAAAAAAAAAAAAAATAGCTTATTTGTATCACAAAGAACTTTTCAAAGGTCACATATTCTTTCCTTCTCCATTTCTGCCTTCCAGGTAACAATTTCCTTGCACATGGTAATGCCCATGGCGGTGTGAATTACAAAGCATTGACATATCCAGGGCCAAGGCAAGCCAAAATGTGACATCATATTGTCTCCTTTTTAGGCATTTCTATTGCTGACTCTTTGCCTAGGTCATATGTGGCAGAGAGAAACTGGTGTGGCTGTGTCTTCAAGTGACAATATCTCTCTACCAATTAGCCTTCTGCTGGTAATAGATACTGCTCCCCAGCCTCAAAGAGGGTGAAGCATGTCATCCATGCTGGGCCACATTGTATTTGCTCCAGTTATTTATTCCCACATAAAAAAAATAATAAACCACTCCAAAATATAGTGCCTTAAAACAACAATTGCAATTTCTGCAGTTTGGTACAGGCATGGCTCATCTCTACTCCAGGTGGAGTTGAGGGAGTTACCTGGGTCACTTATACAACTGATACAACTGCATTCAGCTGGGGGCTTGTCTGGGGATGGAATGTCCAAAATATCTTCAGTCACACGCTTGATGCCTCAGCTGGGAGGCCCAAAAGGCTGGTGTGACTTTACCTCTCATCATTCACTGCCCGTCCAGGCTTCTGTACAGGATGGCTGGCATCTAAGAAAGCCAAAGCAGAAGCTGTAAACCCTGTTAACATCTGGGCACGCAACCAGCACAGCTTCGTGTCCTCCACATTTTCTTGGTCAGAGCAAGTCACAGTGCCGTAAAGATTGAAGGGGAAGGAAAATAGACTCCCTCCCTTGATGAGAGGAGTGGCTGACAAGCACAGAGATGGAGGAGATTGTTGGTAGCCATGTTTGTAAAGAATCTACCACAATAATTTACCTTGGTTGGTTCATTACCCTACCAAGCAGGGAGAACCTGACATGAGCTAGGCCCAACTACTTCTCAAGATTTCTACATTGACAGTGGGAGGGGTGGGGCAGGGGGGAATGCAAGGACAAAACTCTTTTACTTCTCAGGTTACTGATTTGAAAGGATATCAGCCCAGTACCTCCAGTGGCCATTTTCTCTGGTGTATGAATTGCCCCTCTGCCTTAGGTAAGGATGTAGCCAAGCTCAGAGCAGGAGAAGAGAGAAAGAGAGAGAGAGAAATTGAGTTCCTGGGTCTGATGTCTGATGCCAGTTTAATTTGCTTAAGCTGAATTGATATAGGTTTTCGTTATTTTCAATTCCAAGATTTATGAAACAGAAAAATCTCTAAGACCTAAACTCACACATCTAAAAATATTAAGGTACAAAGAGAAGTATGTATTTTTGGAGAGATAGAGGAATTAGGGAACTTTTGAAAAGAAAAATTTAAGTTTAAATCAAGCCCTATAGGAAACGTTAATGTGACTTTTCTCATCTTGTTATTGACTCTGTAAGGTAAAATCCAGCGCTTTGAAGTATAGATGATACTTTTGCTCTCCAAAAACATCATGAAAAGCCTGAAATTTTTTAATAGTGCTTGTACAAACCAGCTTAATATTAGGAAATTTTTATCATGCATACTTTATTTTCAGGTGAAGGTTCTCCATGAGCTATGCCCTCAAAATGGATAAGGAAGGAAAGTAATACAACAGCACTGCATTTGTTTGGCATTCTAAATTTGAAGTGTAGAATTCAAAGAATCATTTTACTTGATAATGTTCTGAATATTTTTCTAACAGTGACATAAATAATGGATTGGGTTTAACTATTAACAGATTTTCCAGCTGTATAACTAATTCTATGCAAAAGTTGTTATAACAGCAGCTATCATTTATTCAATATTTATTGTTGACTGGGTGCAATGAAAACTGCTTTATATATGTAGTGGAGCAGGAGTGGGATTTTTTTTTGTTCATGCCAGAACTGTGGTATATAATAAATAAGTTAGATATACCTACACATACTTCTTGAGGGCAGGATTTTGCTCGCTACTAAAAGCATTCCTAATTGAAGCTATGACTAAAATAAAGAAAAACACCTCTTCAAGGTGACTTAATTAGATAGGAGACTATTATCTAACAAAAAAAGAACTTCAAAGGTTGTAGTCAAGGTTGGTGAATCTACTCCAAGATGTTATGAAGGACCCAGGACATCCTTAGTATAGACTGTTTATCTTCATGTTTGCCAGGTAGCTTCTTCTCTTCTAGCATTGGGTCTTCATTCCAGGCAGGAAGGAAGAGAAAGAAGGAAGACAGAAGAGGTCTGAGATCACTGTAATATTAATGGCTCCCATTGAGGTACATTGTCCTTTTCCCATGCCCCTTTGAGTGTGACATTGCTACTCTTCCCATAAAGATATATTTCTCTACTCCCTTGAGTCTGGGATGGCCTTATGATTTGCTTTTACCAAGAGAATGTGGTAAAAGTGACATTAGCTGAGTCCTGGAGCATGAGCCTGAAAAAGTCTTGCAGCCTCTGTTCTAACCGTCATGGTACCCTTAGAAAACCGTGCCATTAAAAAATCCAGTAAAGCCTACTGAAGGATGAGATGCCCCATGGAGGAGACCTTACATGACTCTGCCAACAGCCAACACCAACTGCCAGATGTGTGAATAAGGCCCTCTTGGACCCTTCAACCCAGCTGAGCTGTTAGATGATTGCAGCACAGGCAAAACCGAAAGAGCTACCCAGGTGGTCAACTGAGAGAAATGCCTGGAATACATTATTATTGGTTTGTGTAACCAAGTTTTGGGGTGGCTTGTTATATAGCAAAAATTAATCTGATACTGGATTAGGGAACCATTCCTAGGTCACAAAAATAAGCCTCAATCAAGGAACTTCTCCTGCTCCCAGAGTAGGGGTATCTGGGAACATGTGTTTGCCTGAATTCCATAACTGCTACAGACTACTGATTGCACTGATTGAATAAGACTTTGGATGTCTGAGGAGGGGGTGTGTATATCTATATGAGAAGGACATGTCATTAAAGCCAGAGGGCAAACTATGGGTCACACCTCCCTAATTTTATGCTTGGGTAGTCCTCTCCCTCATTGACTCTGGGTGCTTGGGCCAAAGAATATGGCCAGAAGTAACATTGTGTCAGTTCCAGACAAGCTTTGGGGCTTCCAGTTTGGTTCTCTTACTTCCCTGGGATGACAAGTGAGGAAACCCAAACTATCCTACTGAAAGATGAGATGCCAAGTGGAGAGAAGACTCTGAAGGATGAAAGACCTCAAGGAGAGAGAGAAGTTCATCCAAATCCCACCCATTCTAGCGATTTCAACTGAGGCCCCAAGCATGTGAGTGAGGTCTCTGGATCCTCCAGCCCCAGGCAAGGCACCAACGGATGCAAATGCATAAATGAGCACAGCCACTCAGCTGTGCCAAGCCCAGATGGCACAGTCAAGATCAAATACATGGCTGGTTTTATTTAGCCACCAATTTTGTAGGGGGTCATTTGTTACACACAAAAGGCTATGTGACTCAAGAATGGAAAGGAAGGAGGCCAATTATATCTCTCTCCTTTAAAAGGGTTTCCATGAAGCACCCAGTGAGTCATTTTCTATCTTATTAGATGGAACTAAGTCACATGGCACCACTAGCTGCCAGTCAAGGGATATCAAGTAATTTTAGTTTTCCATTCTCTATAGAGGGAGACAAGGGGCAAGAGGGCTGAGAAGTTTTCTTGTTAATCAGCCCAGAGTGTTTGCCACACTGGTGTATCACCAATGCTTAGGAAAGTTAGAGTCTGTCATGTAACAGGTGCTCAGCAAATATTAGTAGAATTAATTATGTTTAAGAAGCCCCAACAGGTGATTTGTGCCATGGGAATTTCTGAGAAGTACCAACTCTATAGCACTAGCCATCAACCCCAGTGGAGCCTGAAAGACTTGTTGGTCTTGTGGAAAGAACAGTTCTATGCTCTTTCCATGGGGAGCAGTGAGGTGTATTTCTCCTATGCAAAGCTAACTGAGGAGAGAAGGTCACTATTAAAGGCAGGGGTGCCATCAAGAAGGACATCTTATTCCCCGATTAAATTCTTTCTGAGTTTCATACCCAGGCTCACTGCAGTCATTACATGGTAAGAGTGGAAGAGGCCTGTGGATCCAGCTCTTTTAATGTGGGGAAGGTAAGGGGGTACTTGACAGGCATCCCCTAAGGACTGGTGGGGCCCTCTTCTGACCTAGATGTTTCTGAAGATGGGGTGCCCACAGAAGTTGCCAAAGCTAATGGGGCTCAAAAAGACCAAGATGTACAGTGCTTCAGAGAAGATGGGCCAGTCCCTTCCATCTCAGTTCTCCACAGCTCTCAGGGAGACCCAGGTGCTCAGGGGTTCTGATGAATTCACATAAAGCCACAAAAAGATGATGAGAGGGTCAGGATGGTCCAGCATCAGGCAGAGCCTGATTGAAGCAATGTGAAACCAGAGCCTCCTCCCAGAGTTACAAACAACAAATGGCTTGAGCAGTGTTGTCACTCTCTCCCTGTTGGAGAACGGAATGAAAGAGGTCCTAAAAGTGAGTGGGTCCTAGAGGCTGAATGGATTTGGAGATGGAAAGTAGAAGAAAGAAAGAGAGGAGTCTGCACGTGAAGTGTATACAAGGGCACATCATGCACAACTCCCGCTCACACACATCACACTCCAAGCCAGAGCTTGTAGCAAATATGAGATTGAAGTTTTAAAATCACCAGTTTTAAAATCCTCAGTCTTACACTTTAAAATGCATACTGTTCTTATACGCTTAAATATATATATAATTTAGCAGCCAGAAGTGACTTTAAAGTTAACAATGTAACCAAGATGTCATCAAGGGAAATGCTGTAATATGGGGAGGGAGAAGGGGCTGGTTATTGGAAAAGTTAAATTGAATCATGGTTTTACCCCACCAGTGAGGGGAGGCACAGTAAATCAGCTGCATACACACAATCTCAGTTAATATGTACAACAACTTCATAAGGTGAATATTATTAACTCCATTTTACCAATGAGAAAACGGAGGCTCAAAGAGAGCTGAACTGACTTACCCAGGATAAAACAGTTTTAAGTGACGAAGCTGAAATATGAACTCAGCTTCATACCAAGTGCCTGAATTATTCAGTCCTGAATGACACCACTCAGTCGTGAATCTCGCTGGGTGGTTTTGACACCAATGTTGTATTTTGAATTTACTTCTCCTCCTTTTCCTAAAGATCTCATTTGGCTTTCTATGCGGTTCTGTAAAGACTCATTTTCTGACACGGCAGTGGAAAGGGCAGGAGTAACATCAAGCAGAGGTGGCTGCTGAGCCCAGATTTGGTTTCAGACCCCTCAGAAAAAATATCTTCGCTCTAGTTTGTCACGTTGCCTTGCTAATTTTAGTAATCGTTATCATCTCTTCATTTCAACCCATCTTCTTTACAAATTGGAAACAGTTTTGTGAGGACTAACCTTGCTGATAAAATTTAGGCCAGGAGCCAAAAAGGCAGGTTTCCAATCTCAGTTCTGTCCCTAACCACTTCCTTCAACCACTTTCGGTTACGGTTTTTCATGTATCAAATGAGATTTGACTAAGTGATTCCTACAGTTTCCTTCAGTTTTAACTTTGCAAATTGATTGTGACAAAGTCAAATCTTCTTTCTGTAAGACCAAGAAGTACATTCTTTCTTTAATTGTATAATTTTATTCCACATGAAAATAGTCCTGAAGGAAACTAGGAAACCACCAAGTTTCCTGACCCCTTTCTCGGTCATTTTAGAGAAGAGAAAAATGAGATTCGGGGAGGAGAAATGATTTTTTATTTACTTTTACATGCATATTGAAAAAAAAAAGCATTCGTATTGAACTAGAGCTTGCCCTTTATATATATATATATACCTTGACTTTTCTCCTGTCATCCACAAGGCTACTAAATGAAAGGAGCATAGTATCAGGTACGAAATATGTAAACTGCTAAAATTTAATTTTATCTCAAAGAAAATTTCATTGAAAAGACTAAATCACTTTCCTAAAAAAAAAATGACAGGATGCATCATCTGTCGTGGAAGGAAGTGTGTTTTGGTTACCACTTCAGAACTTCTGTTAAGATTGTCCAAGGCATGTGTTAGGAGAGGAAGAGGCATTTCCTAGGTCAGTGAGCATTTGCCGCTGAACATATGCTATCTCACAGTGACATACATCCCACAGCTTTTATTACATAGTGATCTGAATATTTTATGACTATTCTGAATGGTAAGATAATTGATGATAGAACACTGGAGGAAAGAGTCAATAGCTTTTTTGTTGATGGCATTTGTCAGGTTGTCAATTAAATGCCTGTCATGCAGTAAAAGAAAAATATTTATTGCTGAAGCAGACATCAAGACAGACCTTCAACCAAAAGGGAGGTACAAGTGAGAAGGCACAGAGACATACACCTTCGAGAATAGCTGATTGCTTTTTTTTTTTCTTGCTTGCTGAAAGTACTCTAAGATTTTAAAACAACAGCAAAGATTAGGGTTGGTTACCTTTTTAAAAGTTTATTGATAAGGGGAAAAAAGTATTTGTGTTTGTTTTACAAATTGTATAAGGCTAATTTTTTAACTGAAATTTTAGCTGATGAATCATTTCGGGGAAGAGGAAGGGTATAAAAACGCTGAAGCCTTCAAATAGTTATGGATAATGTGCTGTAAGGAACTGTGCACTAACCCAATAGAAGAGGTTTTTTTTAAGCTACTTTTCATCCACAAGTATAATCGATTTTCGTTTGCTGGAAATCAGTTAATTTCTTTGCCACATGGTCCCATAGTGCTCTGTAACTGACCTTGGTAAGAGTCTCTAGCAATTACTTACATTTTGTGCATCTTCCTCAATAGATTACAAGCTCCATGAGAGTAGGGATTTTCTTTTATCTGTAGCCACCATTGCCAAACACAGTACTTGACACAAGGCAAGAGTCTATAAATATTGATGATTAATTGATAGATGCCCAAAAGGAAGTTTTCAGGGTTGTAAAAGTTTAGAATGATAGAGTGGTTAGTTGAGTTTTACCACTCACTTTTGGTAAAACTCTGCCACAAAATCCTCTAAAAATAATAAGTAGCTATGTAATTTTTTAATGCAACATGGTAATACTAAATCAAAGCCCTTTTCAGTGTACAAAAAATTGTTTTAATGAGCCTTTAGCTAGAGGTAACAAAATAACTTGTAGGTAAATAAAATTCGTTTGTTTTCCAGGACACTGGACAATGGACTTTTTGTAAGGTTTTAAAACCACTTGGCCAGTTGTTATGATCATATTCAGATCTCATAACTGCATTCAAATTTTTGTACTGAAACTCTTTTTTATCATAAAATTTTTGAAATTTCAGGATGCATTGCTCTAATCTTTGTCTATGCTTGTATTTCAAAAAATTACTTTTGGATGATGCTTCTATAATGTTTGTACCTTCCCTAGAAAGTCTGCTAGCAACTCAAATTTTTATTGCTTCCTCAATGCTGTGCACATGGAATGGGTTTAAAATTATGGTTTGCTAAATAACCTTTTAAAACACTCTAGAAATAGAAGCCATCCACTGATGATATCCTGAGATGCAGCAGCTTTGCTGTTCATTTTGGCAGCCCTGAGATCACGTTCTGTGGGACAAGGCTCTTGCAAATGCCTAATATGGTTCTGAAAACTGGAGCTGGGGTGAGCATAATAAGCTCAGGTCTCCTTTCAGAAACCAAATTCAAAGCATCATCATGATTTCTGGAGAAGCAACTAAAAGTCACATAATATTAGGTAGAATTAGTTCCAGGACATCAACTTAATCCCCTGAAGTCAACTAACAATTTCAGTTTGCTTATTCTTTCCCTGAATTACAGAGCTTTCATTTCTTTGGCAACTACTAATAAAATGACAGAGGTTTAATCAAACCAGGAGGATGTCAGTTAGTTCAGACCTTCAACATATTCTTATTAACCATATTTGAAAAAAAAATGGGTTCAGCATCCTAAATTTTGTAATGCTAAACCCTGACTACCTTAAAGTGTGACGGTTCAAGTGACTTTTACTATCTGAGAAACACTTAGATATTTACTATCATTTTCCTGAATTTTAATATATCAGTAAATAATTGTCTTGGCCTCATACCACATGACCAAGTAGTGTACCAAATCAAAAGTCAAGAAAAGGGAAATATATCTTTATTTTGAAACTATTTAAAAGGTTACCCAAAATTAAAAAGCAAGGTTTCCTTTTTAATTATAATAGTATTATAATTATTCTACTACTAATAAATATTTCGTGAATACTTAAATTGGCTAGCACTATGTTCATTTACTCTTTTCAGTAATTTCATGAGCTAATCCTACTATTAGTCTCCATTTTACAGATATGGAAAACTGAAGCCTAGAGAGATTAAATGTCATGAATAAACTTGCAAAATTGGAAAGTGAAGGGCAAGAGTTTAAACATAGTCAGTCTGATGCTAGGGATTTACTACTGTGCTATAATAATAATATTATATACCTATCAGGGAGAAGAGAGTTTATTTCCAACAATGTTAAATACAACAACCCATCACAGTTTCAACAAAGTGTTACTGAGATCTCGGGTAGATTTTATCAAACCATGAAGGCATGAGATGGGGAATCAAAGGTAGAGTGTTTTAAAATAGTCATTATGAACAATATTTTATTGCTACCATCAAAATCACAATTTATAGCTCAATGTTCATGTATTTCAACATACAAACATACATGCAAAAAACTCTGGTTATTTGCGTAAAATGTAACTTAGAATTTTAAGTCATCAGTATTCCATGGGCAGTGTATGACTTTTGGAACGTGTGTTGGTGGGGGTGAGGAGGGGCTGAAGCATGCTACTGTTTGCATCAGTGGCTGTGAACCAGGGAGAATTTAAACATTTAAACAAATGAAGGTGTCTGAATTAAGTGCTGGGTGCCTTCCACAAACCAGGAACCCCCTGGATACTTTGAGCGTGAGAGCAAATGGAAAGTTTGGCAAGTTATCTTTATTGCTGAGAGAATTGGTTTTGTACTTGCTTCCAAAACCATGGTGATGTGGATCTGTGAACTGAAAATCCACACAGCATTACAGACTCTCACTCCAGTTAAATCTCTTCCTCTTGCCCTGTTCTTGCTCAAGCACATGCAAAATCTTCCTTATTGCAAGTGCTTCCAACCAGACTTACAGCATTCTGCTGATAACCCCACCTCCTGCTTTTTAAAGGTCTTCATTCTCCTTTTCCCCACTTAATTCTAAATTTCTTTCTACAATCATAATCACATCCATTCTTCCAGAATAGTTGCCTACTGGTTCCATTGACCCACACCCACTTTTCAATCTCCAGGATCCCTTCTGCTTCTTTAGCAACTTCTTAGTTTACCCTATTTCCTTTCCATCACTGGTTCCTGCCCTGGCAGAAAGACTTCTCAAAGTGTTTATTTTACCTTGGTACTTTATCAATCGGTTATAGCTTTATTTTAAGGAATTGGCTCATGCAACTGTGGGCTCTGGCAAGTCTGAAATTCATGGATGAGGTTGGCAGGCCAGAAATTCACTCAGGACTTGATACTGTGGTCTTGAGTCTGAAACCTGTAATAAGGGGTGGCAGGTTGGAAACTCTAGCAGGATTTTAGGTTGCAGTCTTGAAACAGAATTTCTTCTTCCTCGAGAAACCTCAGTTTTTACTTTTAAGGCCTTCATGAGATTGGATGAGACCCACCCACATTATTGAGGTAATCTCCTTTACTTAAAGTCAACTAATTGAGATGTTAACCACATATGCAGCATGTCTTCATAGCAACATCTAGATTAGTGTTGGATTAGATAACTAGATACTATGGCCTGGTCAAATTGACATGGAACTAACCAGCACACTGATGCACCACTGCCCACACCAGTGTCCTGCCCAGCCTTTATGTGGCTTCTTGCCAAACGACGTGGGTAATTTTCAGAGACCACCATTGCCAACCTAATTGTTAATTTCAGTATTCCTTTCCCATTCCCCACTGCGTATATGTAACATAATATTGATAACCAATTATCCCTCCTCCAAAATACTGCCTCATATATTTTTCTAATACCTTCTTTAACTAATTTATCATTGGCTCATCTTATCGTTATCATCCATTCAGTTCTTAAGTAAACACTTATTAAAGGCCCACCGGGTGCCATTATATCTAAAATTTGGGATACCATTATGAAAGTCAGTCCAGTCTTTAAGCAGGAGACAAAAAGCAAGGCAATTACAAAAGAGTATGGTAAACGCATCGTAGAGCCATATGTGTAGGAAAGAGGGACCTCTTATCAACCTAGAGGAAGAAGGGAAGGCTTTTAAGAGGAGGAGACTCTGGGTCTGGAATGATGACAAGGCTTTTAGCAGGCAGAAGGGAAAGTGACTCCAAGGTCACGCAGCAGTGGCAGATGGTGGCAAGTACATCGGTGTAGTTGGCATATAGGCTGGGTAGTTGCAGGAGAGGAAGCTGGCTGGAGATACAATCAAGGGTCAGGACATAAATAGCTTTATGTGGCGTGCTATAGGGTTTGGAACTCATCCTGAAGCGATAATGATTTTGGCCAGTGAAGGTGACATGCTCAGTTTTGTGGTTTAGAAATATTCCTCTGGCATAAACGTGAAGACTGAATTGGACAATTGCGAGACTTCTTTTATTTAACTTCCTCCTTCTCATTCCCATTAAGGAAATTCCTGAAAGCTTCATTACCTATGCTGTGACTGTACATTTTTTCCCTGGGAGAATGTATCCACAATCATACAGTCAAGGAGCATAATAAACAAATGAGTCTCAAAGAACAAAAATATTAATTTCTATCCCTGCCCTTTCCCCCGAAAAGGATCTATCCTAGTTCGGCCTAATCTAAAGTCATTTTCTCTCTAACACTGCTGTCTTCCAATATCAACTGGGCTTCACAGCATGAAGACATCTTAGATTGCCTCCTTTATATCCATTACCAAGCAGTCAACAAGTTTGATGACTGTCCATTTTGCATAGTCTCTTTTTTTTCTTTATTAGAGAAGTTGTGCATTGACAGAACAATAATGCATAAAATACAGGATTCCCGTATACCACCCCACCATCAACATCCTTCATTGGTGTGGAATATTTGTTACAATTGATGATAGCACTTTTTATAGTTGTACTATTTATTAAAACCCATGTTTTAACTGAGAGTACATTGTGTAGTATGATTCCATGAACTTTAAAAAAATCTTTTTCTGTTGTTGTACATGCAATTTAACATTTCCCCCTTGAATCATATGCAGATATATATTTCAGTTCTCTTGGTTGCATCCACAATCTTGTGCTACCATCACTGCCATCCATTACCAAAACATTCCCATTGTTCTAAATAATAACCCTGTACATTTCAAGCTTCAGCATCCCATTCCCTTTCCCCATCCAATTTCCTAGTAATCTAGACTCTAGATTCTGACTCTACGAGTACGCCTGTGTTAATTGTTTCAAATCAGTGGGATCATAATTGTCCTTTTGGGTCTGGCTTATTTCACTCAACATGATGTCTTGAAGGTTCATTCAGATGTGTGGCATGTATCAGGACTCCATTCCTTTATACAGTTGAATAATATTCCATTCCAAATACTACATTTTATTTATCCATTCATCAGTGATGGTTACTTGGGCTGCTTCCATCTCTTGCCATTTGTGAATAGTGCTGCTATAAACATCATTGGGCAGATATCTGTTTGAGTCTTTGCTTTCAATTTTTTTGGTAATATACCTCATAGTGGGATTGCCAAATCATATGGCAATTCTATACTTAGGTTTCTGAGAAACCATCCAACTGTCTTCCACAGTGGCTGCACCATTTTACATTGCCATCAGCAATGAATGAATATTCCTATTATCCCACATGCTCTCCAATATTTATTAATTTCCATTTTTTAAATAGCAGTCATTCTAATGGGTTTGAAATGGTATCTCATTTTGGTTTTGATTTGTATTTACAAATAAATGAATGGATAATGATGTCGTGCATCTTTTGATGTGCTTTCTCGTCATTTATATATCTTCTTTGGAGACATTTCTGTTCAAGTCTTTTGCGAACCCAATTTTTAAAATTGGGTTGTGTGTCTTTTTGTTATTAAGTTGAAGGGTTTCTTTATATATACCAGATATTAATCCTTTATCAAATATGTGGTTCCCAATATTTTCTTCCATTGTGTAGGCTGTATTTTTACTTTCATGATAAAGTCCTTTGAGGGCCAAAGTTTTTAAATTGATGAGTTCCCCATTTATCTATTTTTCTTTTGTTGCTTGTCCTTTGGGTGTAAAGTCTAAGAAGTCATTGCCTAACACAAGTTTCTGAAGATACTTCCCTACATTTTCTTCTAGAAGTTTAACAGTTCTATCTCTTATATTTAGGTCTTTAATACATTTTGAGCTTATTTTTGCATATGGTATGAAGTATGTTTAAAAAAAAAAACAAAAGGAGATCCAATTTTCCTAGCACCAATTGTTGAGGACCCTATTCTTTCTCAAGTGAGTGGTCCTTGCCCCCTTGTCAAATATCAGTATGGCCATAAGTGTGAGGGTTGACTTCCGAACTCCCAGTTCTATTCTGTTGGTTTATAGGTCTGTCCCTGCACCAATACCTTTCTGTTTTGATTACTGTGGCTTTGTAATAAGTTTTAAATCATGAAGTCTGAGTCCTCTAATTTCATTCTACTTTTTCAAGAAGGTTTTAGCTATTTGGGGTTCCTTACATTTCCCTATAAATTTGATTATTGGCTTTTCATTTTTACAAAGAAGGTTGTTGGAATTTGATTGGGATTGCATTGAATCTATAAACTGTTTTGGGTAGTATTGACATCTTAACGATGTTTAATCTTCCAACAATCAGTGTGGTCTTTAATTTCTCTTAGCAGTGTTTTGCACTTTTCTGTGTGCATTCTTTTACATCCATGATTAGATTTATTCCTAGATATTTGATTTTTTTAGTTGCTGTTATGAACATAATTGTTTTATTGATTTCTTCATCCAGTTCTTCACTGCATGTACATAAAAACACCACTGATTTGGGGATATTGGTCTTATACCCCACCACTTTGCTGAATTCATTAATCAGCACTAAGAGCTTTGTGGTGGATTTTTTCAGGACTTTTCTGTACATAGGATCATATATTCTGCAAATATGGAAAGTTTTACTTCTTTTCCTATATGGATGACTTTTATTTCTTTCTTGCCTAATTGTTCTGGCAAGAACTTTCACTACAATGTTAAATAACACTGGTGACAGTGGACCTCCTTGTCTTGATCTTAGAGGAAAAGTGGTCATTTTTTCATTTTTAAGTAGGATGTTAGCTGTGGGCTTTTCATATTTCTTTTTACCGTGTTCGGGAAGTTTCCTTCTATTACTAGTGTTCTAAGTGTTTTTATCAAGAAAGGATGCTGTATTCTTTCAAATGCCTTTTTTTCATCAATCGAGATGATAGTTCTTTTTCTTTCATGCTGTTAATGAGGTGTACTATATTAATCTATTCTCTCATGTTGAAAAAACCTTGCATACCAAAAATAAATCCCTTTTGATCATTGTGTATAATTCTTTTAATATGTAATTGGATTCAGTTTGCTAGCAATTTATTGAGATTTTTATATCTATATTCATAAGAGATATTGCTCGGTAATTTTCTTTGCTTGTGCTATCTTTATTTGGCTTTGGTATGAAGGTGATGCTGGTCTTGTAGAACAAGTTAGGGAGTATTCCTTTGTCTTCAAATTTTGGGGGAAGAGTTTGAGCAGAACTGGGGTTATGTCTTCTTGGAATGTTTGGTAAAATTCCCCAGTGAAGCCATCTAGTCCTGGGCTTTTCTTGGGAGGTTTTTGATTACTGATTCAGTCTTTTTAATAATAATTGGTTTGTTGAGATCCTCGATTTCTTTTTGAATCAATGTAGGTAGTTTATGTATTTCTAAGAATTTATCCATTTCATCTAGCTTATCTTATTCATTGACACACAGTTGTTCATAGTATCTAATTATACTCCTTTCTATTTCAGCAGGGTTGGTAGAAATTTCCCCGTTTACATTTTGGATTTTCATTATTTGTATCCTCTCCCTCTTTTCTTTGTCAGTCTATCTAAAAGTCTGTCAATTTCATTGATCTTTTCAAAGAACCAACTTTTGATTTGTTGATTCTATTTTTTTTTCCATTTCATTTATCTCCACCCTATTCTTTGTTATTTCCTTCCTTCAACTCGGTGAGTTTGTTTCTCTTCTTTTTCTAAGTCTTCCAGTTTTCAGGTAAGATTTCTGATTTGAAGTCTTTCTTCTCTTTCAACATAAACACTTAGAGCTACCAATTTCCCTGTCTTGTTAGCACTGCCTTTGCTGTATCCCATCATTTTTGGTATGTTGTATTTTCATTTCCATTGCCTCAAGATTTTTCCTTATTTTGCTTCTGAGTTCCTCTCTGTTCTAGTTTGCTAGATGCCAGAATGCAATATACCAGAAACAGAATGGCTTTTAAAAAGGGGAATTTAATAAGTTGCCAGTTTACAGTTCTAAGGATGAGGAAATGTCCCAATTAAAACAAGTCTATAGAAATGTTCGATCTAAGGCATCCAGGGAAAGATACCTTGGTTCAAGAAGGCCGATGAAGTTCAGGATTTCTCCTTTAAGTGGAAGGGCACATGGAGAACACAGTCAGAGTTCCTCTCTCTTCTGGAAAGACACATGATGAACACGGTCATGGTTCCTTTCTCATCTGGAAAGGCACATGGCAAACACAGGGTCATCTGCCAGCTTCTTCTCCTGGCTTCCTGTTGAATGAAGCTCCCCGGGAGGCAATTTCTTTCTTCATCTCCAAAGGTTGCTGGCTAGTGGCCTCTCCTTCTCATGTCTATGCCACTCTGCTGTGCTCTCTCTGAATGTCCTCATTCTCCAAAATGTTTCCTCTTTTATAGGACTCCAGAAACTTATCAAGACCCACCCAAATGGGTGGATACATGTTGTCACATAATCCAGTTTAACAACCACTCTTGATTAAATCACATCTCCAGGGAGATGATCTGATTACAGTTTCAAACATACAGTATTGAATAGGGATTATTCTGCCTTTACAAAATGGAATTTTGATTAAAACATGGCTTTTCTAGGAGACATACATCCTTTCAAACCAGCACACTCTCTAACCCATTGGTTGTTTAGAAGTATGTTGTTTAATATTCATGAATTTGTGAATTTTCCCTTGTCCCTCTGTTATTGATTTCTAGCTTCATTTCATTATGGTTAGAGAATATACATTGTATGACTTCAATATTTTTTAATTTATTGAGATTTACTTTGCCACACATCCTTTGGTTTACACTGCAAATGATCCATGTGCACTTGTGAAGAAAGGGTATTCTGATTTTGTTGGATCAGTAATATTAGGTCTAGTTGGTTTAGTGTATCATTCAAATTCTGTACTTCCTTTCTGATCTTCTAACTAGATGTTCTATCCATTAGTGAGAGTGATGTGTTAAAGTCTCCTGCTATTTTAATATAGAAATTTCAATTTCTCCCTTCAAATCTGTCAATATTTGTTTCATATATTTTGGGGCTCTGTTATTAGGTGCATATATATTTATAATTGTTGCATCTTCCTGTTTGTTGTCCCATTTATCAGTATGTAATGACCATCTTTGTCTCTCATAACTGTTTTTGACTTAAGTATATTTTATCCAATATTAGTATAGCCAATCTAGCTCTCTTTTGGTTACTACTTGCATGGTATATATTTTTCCTTCCTTTCAACATCAACCTATTTGTATCTTTAACTTTAAGATGAGTCTGTTGCAGGCAATATATATTTGGGTCTTGCTTTTTTATCCATTTTGCCAATCTCTGCTTTTTGACTGAAGTGTTTATTCCATTTACATTTAAAGTTAATACTGATAATACAGGAAATTTCTTCTGCCATTTTGTTATTTAGCCTTTGTAAATCTTATACTTTTTTCATCCCTCACTTCTATTAAAGCCAATTTTTAGCCTTATTTTAAAGCCTTATTTGTTTTTCCTGTATTGTACCATATTGAGTGGCTTCTCATTTCTATCTGGATATATTTTTCATCTGTTTTCCCTATGGTTACCATGGAGTTAAAATTTAACTTCCTAAATACATACAAATCATATTTGGTTTGAAACCAACTTAATTTTCAATAGCGAGCATATATACTTTTCCTATACCCCTTTCTTACCCCACCATTTTTTGTACTTGTTACCATTTATATCTTTATACATTGTATTTCCTAAGATCTAGATTTATCAGTACTTTTTATGCATTTTCATTGTAGCAACTGTAAGAAATAAGAAGTGGAGTTGCATACCATACAATACAATATAATATAATACTGGCATTTATAATTACCCAAATGGTTATCTTTACTGCAGTTCTTTATTTCATTATACTGCTTTGAACCACTGTCTAGTGACCTTTCCTTTCACTCTGAAGAAATCCCTTTGGCATTTCTTGTAGGGCAGGTCTAGTGGTGATGAACTTCCTCAGCTTTTGCTTATCTGAGACTATCTTAATCTCTACCTCATGTTTAAAAGTATCTCTCTGGTTATAAAATTATTGGCTGGCAGTTGTTTTTCTTCAGAGCTTAAAGAATTTCAACTCACTAACTTCTTGCTTTCATTTTTTTTATTAAAAATAATAACTTAATCTAATTGGGATTTTCTTGTACATAACACGTTGTTTTTTGCAACTTTCAGAACTTTCTCCTTGTCCTTTGTATTTGATAGTGTAATATATGACAGGGTTTGCTTTTCTTCATATTTACTCTTTTTGGTGTTCTCAGAGCTTCTTGGAAATGCATATTCACTTATTTTCCTAAGTTTGGGAAGTTCTCTGCCATTATTTCTTTGACTACTCCTTCTGCCCCTTTCTTTTTTTCTTCTCCTACTAGGACTCCCATAATGCATATATTGGTATGCTTGATGTTGTCCCAAAGCTGTCCTAGGCTATTCTTGCTTTTTTCTTTCTTCTCCTCAGCCTGACTCATTTCAGGTATCTTGTCTTCAGGTTCACTAATTCTTTCTTCTGTCAGCTCCAATTTGCTCTTGAAACCCTCTTGGGCATTTTTTATTTCTATTTTTATGTTCTTCACCTCCAGTAGTTCTGGTTGATTCTTTTTTATAAATTCTGTCTCTTTACTTTGACTCTGTATTGTTTACTAATTGTTTTCCTGATATCTTTTAGTTCTTTCTCTGTCCTTCCCTTCATCTACAGGAACATTTTTAAGATCATTTTTTAAAGGCTTTTTTTGGTGTGTCCACATTCTCACCTTTTGTTGGTGTTTACTGTAATTTTATCCTCTTCCTTTGGATGAGCCATCATTTCTTGCTTCTTAGTCTTGTACTTTTTTTGTTGTACACTGTACATTTTAATATTTTAAAATGTTAACTCTGGGATTTACTCTCTGTTTCTTGGTTTTGTAACCAGCTAGTGATCAAGACAGAGATTTCCTTGAGCTTCAACCCTTCTATGTAGAACATCTGCCCAAGGCGATTGCAGTGTGCAGGGGGTTTCCCTTTCTGGGCCTCTGTATTATCCTGGGCTTTGGTTTGTTACTTATCTTGGAGTTCCTTTGTTTACAACAGTTTGGTTGTGACTTTTGCTTCCCAGGAGACAGAACTCCCTCTCCCAGGTAATTTAGCCAAGAGGTCTTTGTCGCAGACGATGTGTCTGTATAGTTTTTTATGCTCATTTTGTTGTCCCATGGTGCTTTTCTCTGGAGAGCAAATTATGGGAGGAAGGTAACTTCAGGGAGGATTTTCCCAAGTTGGTCTTTCCCAGCCAAAAGGCCAGGGACCCACAAAAAGGTTACTTTTGCAGACTGGCTCCAAAGTCACCCGTGGAGGGAGTCAGAAAGGGTGCCAAAAGCTTCTCCGAAGTCCCTCTGAAGCTGAGCTTTCCTGGCTTGCCCAGCAAATGCAGCCCTTCAGCTAACTGTTCCCTGCACTCTGAGGAAGTGTTGGGTCATTAAATCTCCACTGCCTCTTTCCTGTCCAGGGCAGGGTTGAAATAGTGACTGCCATCACCTTTGTCTGGGGCGGGTTGCAATAATAACTGCCCTCAGAGCTGGGACCCAGCAGTCCAAATTTGCTAATCAAAAGTGATGAGTGTTGTAAGGTGGACCATGTGGCTCAGCAGGCAGGGTTCTCGCCTGCCATGCCAGAGACCAGGGTTCGGTTCTCAGTGCCTGCCCATGCACGAAAAAAAAATGATGAGTGATCAGCCATATCCACCTTTGTTCTTAGGAAAGAGGGCTTTTATGTCCCTTTCTGTCACCAGCCACTAAAGTGGTATTGGACCTTGCTTCAGCCTGCCAGGAGAGTGGGGGATGGGTGCCAGTAGTCATCCTGTGGAGAGAGCAATTTACAGTTCTTTACCATCATTTACCAGCCTCTTCCTCCCACTCTTCCTTGGATTCTGTATGATTTTTTCTGGTTTGGTAGTTTCAAAATCATAGTTTCAGACAGTTCCTGCCTATTTAGTACTTGATTTCATGGAAGGACTAAGTCCTGGAGCTCTTTTCTCTGCCATCTTCCCATGGAAATTCTCCGATCTTGCATTGTCTTTTGCATTTTTCTTTCCTTTCTTTTCCTTTAGTTGCTTCTGTAGTAAGACCCTTCTCCTCTCAAATACTTCTAAAAACTCTGTCTACCATTTCTCCTTCCTCTGTTCATTTTTATTATACATACTATTTCAAAGTGAAAAATAGCATGCATATAAAACAACATAAAAACATTTTACAATTTTCAAATCTTAAAATGGACTTCCATGTTTCTGCCACCAAGTTTAAGGCATAGAACATTATCATTAACTAGAAAGCCTCCTATATATTCCTCTCCGATTTCATCTCCCTTTCCTATCCAGAAATTACTGCTATCCTGACTGTTGTGATCTTCTGCTTCCTCCTCTGTGTATTTAACTGCCAATGTATGCATATTGTTCGTCTGATTGTTTTTTTAACTTTTATATAGGACGAATCATACTGTGTGAATTCATCCGTGACTTGTTTCTTATGCTTTATATTATATTTTTGAAATTCATCTGATTGGTGTATGTAACAGTGGCTCACTTATCTTCACTCCTACTAATATTTCAGAATATGAATTGACCTTGATTTATCTATTCAGCTACTTACTCATATTTTTGAGATTACAAATACTATGCTTACAGATATTCTCATATAAGTTTCATGGTATACGCATTCTAGCATTTGAGGGGAAAATATGAACTTCTGGATTTTAAGTTGTATGCATTTTCAATTTACTGAGTAATGCCAATCAACTTTTCAGTTTGGTTACATCAATTTATATCCCCATCAAGAGTTTCTCTTGAGGGTAGGCCACAGTAGCTCAGCAGGTAAGAGTGCTTGCCTGCCATGCCCAAGGACCCGGGTTGGATTCCTGGTACCTGCCCATGAAAAAAAAAAAGAAAAAAAGAGTTTCTCTTGACCTACATCTGTGCTGATTTGAAAGAATTTATGTACCCTAGAAAAGCTGTGTTTTAATCCTGATCCAATTTTGTGGTGGCAACGTTTATTTTTTTAATCCCTATTTAATAATATAGATTGGATTCTTTTGATTAGATTACATCCATGGAGATGTGGCATACCCAATTGTGGGTACTAACTTTTGAATAGAGGGAGATGTGACTCCACCCATTCTAGATGGGTCTGATTAGTTTATTGGGATCTTTTAAAAGAGGAAGCATTTTAGAGAAAGTCCTTTTTAGAACAATGAGAGAGCCACAAGAACTGCAGAACCCACGTAGCCAGAGACCTTTGGAGATGAAGAAGGAAAACACTGGAGAGCTTCATGAAACAAGAAGCTTGGAGAGAAAAACTAGCATTTGCTGCCACGTTTGCCATGTGCCTTTCCAGTTAAGAGAGAAACCCTGAACTTCATTAGCCTTTCTTGAGTGAAAGTAACCTCTCGTTGGTGCCTTAATTTGGACATTTTTATAAACTTGCTTTAATTTTGACATTTTCACAGTCTTAGAACTATAAACTTACAACTTAATAAATTTCCCCTTTTTAAAAGCTGTTCCACTTCTGGTATATTGCTTTCTGGCAGCTAGCAAACTAGAACGACATCCTTGACAACAATTTATATTGTCCAATTAAAAAAATACGTATTTGCCAATCTGGTGGGTGTGAAATTGTATCTCATTGTGATTCTAATTTGCATTTCTCTGATTATTAATGAGATTGGGCATCTCTTCATATATTAATAGGCCATCTGAACTTCTTTCTCTATATAATTTCTGTTTATTTTATTTGCCCACCTTTCTGTTGGTTGTTTATTTCTCTTATTGAGTCATAGAAATTCTTTATATTCTGGACTATAGTATTTGTGCATTATATGCATTGAAAATAGTTTTCCAAGTTTGAGACTTGTCTTCATTCTCTTTAAAGTGTCTTTCAGTAAAGATGTCCAATCATTTTTCCATGGTACCAAGAGACTAATAGTTTTATAGCGTCATTGTTTTTCCATCACATACCCAGTGATTCCCCGCTTCTGATAGGAAAAAAAATTTTTTTCACAGAGTTTAGTGTACCATTAGTCATAATAGTAACCAAATATTCAATATAGGAGGTAGTATAATCAGATATATAGTGGAAAGCTTTAAATGAAGCAATTAAAATGAAGTTGTGGAAGCATGTCAATGACCAGTGTGCAAGCACGCACACGAAATGCTCTGGTGTGTTACCCTAGCCCACCTTCCACCACATCTGGGTAGGTTGACTCTGCTTGGGCAGGGGAGTTTTTCTTTCCTGTAAATGGCTGACTGGACATGGAATAGGCCCTGATCCAGATGGGGCCCAACAGATGGCCGACTAGCAGCCAATCTTATTTCTTAGCTTGGAATTTGAAATTTGATTTCTAAGACATTGATCTTTTGGCATATACTCCAGGGATGAGGTGCTGTTTTGGGGGCAGTGATATTTGGTCTTCAAACAAGCAAACAAAACATAAAAAACCAATTGTTTAGAGATTGAAGAATGAAACAAATACAAATGGTAACCAATTCCAGGTCATAAAGCCTCAGAGAGATAGTAAGAGGAGAGCTTTCCATTTCCTTGTGTCAGATCTTTCTAAAGCCTCGTTGTTTTCCTATTCTTAATTTTCACAGATACTAAAAATTCTTGTAGTAATCTTTGTTTTTATCTTAACCTACTTTTAAAGGAATTCTATTACTAGTAAACACAAAATTCCTGATATATATAGTCTTTTTTATTAATTTAATTTTTTTCTATAAAGAACACACAATCATAAAATAAAATTTATTTACAAATGAAAGTATATTTGGCAATTTTCATATATAAATGCATTAGTTGCATGCATCTGTATGTAGTCTCCCTTAGCATTGACATGCCATGATGAGGAAAAAAGCTAACAATCCTAATGTATTGCACAAATACTATAAATAATAGATGTCAAATAACATACGTTCAAAGTTAAGTCAAGATGTTAATTTTGTTCTCTTTTATAGAGCTTTGAAATACGTGTAAATAGATTTTAATAATGCTAATTAATATGGGGCTATACCACTCATCAAACCAATTTATGGTGTCAATAGAAAGGAAGACCTGTAACTAGTCCCAGGAACATAAATTCTATTAGTAGATATTACATTCCTTTGCCATATTTCTCAAAATTGATATGTTATTTTTAATTTGTTGCATGTAAATTTTCACTAGAAAGCTATCTGTAGTTTTTTTATCCTCACGTGGAGAGGTGTGATGGAGCTAGCTTGCTCTTGCTTGCGAGAGTCAATTGTGCGCATCATTCCCCAGGATGTTCAGTACTGTAATGTCCTGTTAGTGACTTGAAATCAACTGTGGTTGGTGCTTTAAACCATGGAAGTTGAAAAATGTTACAGAGCTTGACTTTTTTTTTTTTTTTGCCCAGGGAGCCAGTTGTTAAACATTTACCAGCACACTGAAGGGCACCTTCCACACCAGAGAAATTGTCCTTGTTAAGGTATTCAACAACCATCAAGTTGCCACATCCAATAGGCATTTCTCCTTCCCTTATATTTTTACCTCTCAGTCACATCTGACATGGCTAATCACTTCTTCCTTCTTGAAATACCTTCTTCAATTGTCTCCAAGACATTCCTCTCTTGGTTCTCTGTCTACTTTACCAGTTCTTTCTTGGTCCTCTGACCTATTTTCCTCTTATCTCTCCAACCTCTAAATGTTCGATGTTTCAAGGCTTAAAACCACTTCTCTTTTCTATTTACACTCATTCCCTAGGTGATCTCCCCCATGCCCATGGCTTTAAATACTCTCCAAACACTGATCAGTCTCAAATGCACCTCTTCAGTCTTAACAGTTCCTCTAACTAGCAGACCCAAGTATGAGCTGCTAACTTGACATCATCTCATCAAGGTCAAATGGGTGTTTCAAATTTAGCATGTACAAAACCCAACTCCTTAAGGGAAGGTTTGGATTTTCTAGTTGGTGAGCATTCTAGTTTGTTAGCTGCTGGAATGCAATATACCAGAAATAGAATGGCTTTTCAAAGAGGGAATTTAATAAGTTGCTGGTTTACAGTTCTAAGGCCAAGAAAATGTCCTAACTAAAACAAGTCTATAGAAATGTCCAATCTAAGGCATCCAGGGAAAGATACCTTGGTTCGATGAAGTTCAGGGTTTCTCTCTTAAGTGGAAGGGCACATGGCGAGCACAGTCAGAGTTTCTCTTCTCATGTGGAAGGGCACATGGTAAACACGGCATCATTTGCTAGCTTCTTCTCCTGGCTTCTTGATTCATGAAGCTCCCTGGGAGGCATTTTCCTTCTTCATCTCTAAAGGTCACTGGCTGGTGGACTCTGCTTCTCGTGGCTGTGTCGTTCTGCTCTCTCTGAATCTCCTCATTCTACAAAACGCTTCCTCTTTTATAGGACTCCAATAAAGCAATCAAGACCCACCCATATGGGTGGAGACATGTGGTCACCTAATCCAAACCACTCTTGACTAAATCACATCATCCAGGGAGATGATCTGATTACAGTTTCAAACATACAGTATTGAATAGGGATTATTCTACCTTCATGAAATGGGATTTTGATTAAAACATGGATTTTATAGGGGGCATACTTCCTTTCAAACCAGCACAGTGAGGATGTGTTTATCAGTTATTTTTCTTCTGGGTGCAATGAAAATTCTCTAAAATTGATAGTGTAGATGGACTGTTGATTTGGGCATTATACATGATGCCCAGAGGATAAAGGTGGCTGAAGGATACACTGACCAAAAAGTAAAATGGCAAACTGTGGTATATGCAAATGATCAAATGCTGTGCTGCTACAGAAAAAACTGAAGTCATGAGGCATACCTATAAGAAAATTGGGGCCTACACGGTAAGCACTTATGGCAGTCACATTTAGTTTGGAACAATAATTATTTCTACATTTTGAGAGGCTGTGCTATATATGTATAACCTGGTATTTCCCTGGAACTTTGGGTACCTGTGTGATACCTAAGACTCAGAGTAGGAATTCTGCAGTTTTGAAGGTCAGCATTGCCACATACAACAGCTATTAAAGAAATCGAAAAAGATATCAGGTCTTAATTAGAGATGAGAATAAAGCCAATCAGGTTGGAACTAAACTAGACAGAATACAAATGCAAAGAAGACATTGTATTTTAGAATTTCACCTACTCTATAAGACCAGAAGAAGAGAAGGTTATTTTGTCCAGAACCTAAATTTTCTGTAGCACATAATCTAATTCAACCTGTCTGGATAGTTCATTTAAACAATCCAAACACATGGAGCCCAGAATGGGAATGAGGGCTTGTAATTATGTATAACTTAGTATAATGCCAGTGTATGGATAAGCTTAGCTTACCTACAGTTATGCCAAAGAGGTACTTCCAGAGGACCTCTTTAGTTGCTCTGATGTGGCCTTTCTCTCTCCAAGTCCAACATTGCAAGTGAAATCATTACCCTGCTCTCTATGTGGGATATGACATCCAGGGGTGAAAGTCTTCCTGGCAATGTGGGATGTGACTTTCAGGGATGAGCCTGGCCCTGGCACTTTGGAATCAACAATGCCTTCCTGACCAAAATGGGGAAAAGAATTGTAACAAATAAGGTATCAGTAGCTGAAAGAGTTCAAATAGAGTTGCGAGGCTACTTTAGAGGCTACTCTTATGCAAGCTTCAGCTAGACATTGTTACTTATCATGGTTTGCCAAACCCCAACCAAAACTATTCCTGCTAATCCAAAATAACACCTACAAATGTTCCATGTACTATGATTACTTTCCAGAAACCTACAACCTCCAGATGGTCAGATAAATCCTGAAATTCAGAGGGAACAGCCTCTCCAGAACATCAACTAGTTCCATCGCCCTATCCCATATTATTAGCAACCTTTCCCAACAGGAAAAAGTTAGAGTCTGCATAGCCCAAATTCCCCTAAAGATTGAGAGAAAAATCAAAGGAGAAGGAGTTATAACAGAGAAAATAGGATGAAACAAATGAGTATACTTGCTGAGTCATTATATTGCTATTTCTTTTATCGCCAGTGTCTTGGAGCAGCTAGAAATAAAAACCTAAAATTGTGGAATTGTAACCCATACCAAACTTTGAAATCTGTTCTACAACTAACACTTGTGGTGTGCTTTCAAATTGATTGCTTTTTGTAAATATGCTATTTTTCAAACTAAAAAATAAATAAATACATATATTTTTAAAACTCTTGACTGCACTCTCCAAATTTGCCCCTTTATTCCCTCACATCTTAGTATGCTGCAACTGTTTTCCATCAGGTACTTGTGCCAAAAGCCTTGAAGGAATTCTTGACTCCTATTTTCTTTCACTCCCTGCCTTGTTCCTACATCCTCTGCATTATTTCCTCCTTCCTTCCATACTCACCCCTTTGCAGTCTATTTGCCACACAAACAAAAGAATCCGTTGAAAATAGCAGGAGTGGCTATACTAATATCCAACAAGTTAGACTTCAAATGTAAAACAGTTAAAAGAGACAAAGAAGGACACTATCTATTAATAAAAGGAACAATTAAACAAGAAGACATAACAATCATAAATATTTATGCACCGAACCAGAATGCCCCAAAATACATGAGGAATACACTGCAAACACTGAAAAGGGAAATAGACACAAATACCATAATAGTTGGAGACTTCAATTCACCACTTTCATCAATGGACAGAACATCTAGACAGAGGATCAATAAAGAAATAGAGAATCTGAATATTACTATAAAGGAGCTAGACTTAACAGACATTTATAGGACATTACATCCCACAACAGCAGGATGCACCTTTTTCTCAAGTGCTCATGGATCATTCTCAAAGATAGACCATATGCTGGGTCACAAAGCAAGTCTTAACAAATTTAAAAAGATTGAAATCATACACAACACATTCTCGGATCATAAAGGAATGAAGTAGGAAATCAATAATAGGCGGAATGCCAGAAAATTCACAAATACCTGGAGGCTCAACAACACACTCTTAAACAACAAGTGGGTCAAAGAAGAAATTGCAAGAGAAATTAGTAAATACCTCGAGGCAAATGAAAATGAAAACACAACATATCAAAACTTATGGGATGCAGCAAAGGCAGTGCTAAGAGGGAAATTTATTGCCCTAAATGCCTATATCAGAAAAGAAGAAAAGGCAAAAATGCAGGAATTAACTGTTCAATTGGAAGAACTGGAGAAAGAACAGCAAACTAATCCCAAAGCAAGCAAAAGGAAAGAAATAACAAAGATCAGAGCAGAAATAAATGAAATTGAAAATATGAAAACAGTAGAGAAAATCAATAAGACCAGAAGTTGGTTCTATGAGAAAATCAATAAGATTGATGGGCCCCTATCAAGATTGACAAAAAGAAGAAGAGAGAGGATGCAAATAAATAAGATCAGAAATGGAAGAGGAGACATAACTACTGACCCCACAGAAATAAAGGAGGTAATAACAGGATACTATGAACAACTTTACGCTAATAAATACAACAATGTAGATGAAATGGACAAGTTCCTAGAAAGGCATGAACAACCAACTTTGACTCAAGAAGAAATAGATGACCTCAACAAACCAATCACAAGTAAAGAAATTCAATTAGTCATTCAAAAGCTTCCTAAAAAGAAAAGTCCAGGACCAGATGGCTTCACATGTGAATTCTACCAAACGTTCCAGAAAGAATTAGTACCAATTCTCCTCAAACTCTTCAAAAAAATCGAAGTGGAGGGAAAACTGCCAACATCACCCTCATACCAAAACCAGGCAAAGATATTACAAAAAAAGAAAACTACAGACCAATCTCTCTAATGAATACAGATGCAAAAATCCTCAATAAAATTCTAGCAAATCGTATCCAACAACACATTAAAAGAATTATACATCATGACCAAGTAGGATTCATCCCAGGTATGCAAGGATGGTTCAACATAAGAAAAGCAATTAATGTAATACACCATATCAACAAATCAAAGCAGAAAAATCACATGATCATCTCAATTGATGCAGAGAAGGCATTCGACAAGATTCAACATCCTTTCCTGTTGAAAACACTTCAAAAGATAGGAATACAAGGGAACTTCCTTAAAATGATAGAGGGAATATATGAAAAACCCACAGCTAATATCATCCTCAATGGGGAAAAATTGAAAACTTTCCCCCTAAGATCAGGAACAAGACAAGGATGTCCACTATCACCACTATTATTCAACATCGTGTTGGAGGTTCTAGCCAGAGCAATTAGACAAGAAAAAGAAATACAAGGCATCAAAATTGGAAAGGAAGAAGTAAAACTATCACTGTTTGCAGACGATATGATACTATACGTCGAAAACCCGGAAAAATCCACAACAAAACTACTAGAGCTAATAAATGAGTACAGCAAAGTGACAGGTTACAAGATCAACATTCAAAAATCTGTAGCATTTCTATACACTAGTAATGAACAAGTGGAGGGGGAAATCAAGAAACGAATCCCATTTACAATTGCAACTAAAAGAATAAAATACCTAGGAATAAATTTAACTAAAGAGACAAAAAACCTATATAAAGAAAACTACAAAAAACTGCTAAAAGAAATCACAGAAGACCTAAATAGATGGAAGGGCATACCGTGTTCATGGATTGGAAGACTAAATATAATTAAGATGTCAATCCTACCTAAATTGATTTACAGATTCAATGCAATACCAATCAAAATCCCAACAACTTATTTTTCAGAAATAGAAAAACCAATAAGCAAATTTATCTGGAAGGGCAGGGTGCCCCGAATTGCTAAAAACATCTTGAGGGAAAAAAATGAAGCTGGAGGTCTCGCGCTGCCTGACTTTAAGGCATATTATGAAGCCACAGTGGTCAAAACAGCATGGTATTGGCATAAAGATAGATATATCGACCAATGGAATCGAATAGAGTGCTCAGATATAGACCCTCTCATCTATGGACATTTGATCTTTGATAGGGCAGTCAAGCCAACTCACCTGGGACAGAACAGTCTCTTCAATAAATGGTGCCTAGAGAACTGGATATCCATATGCAAAAGAATGAAAGAAGACCCATCTCTCACACCCTATACAAAAGTTAACTCAAAATGGATCAAAGATCTAAACATTAGGTCTAAGACCATAAAACAGTCAGAGGAAAATGTTGGGAGATATCTTATGGATCTTACAACTGGAGGTGGTTTTATGGACCTTAAACCTAAAGCAAGAGCACTGAAGAAGGAAATAAATAAATGGGAACTCCTCAAAATTAAACACTTTTGTGCATCAAAGAACTTCATCAAGAAAGCAGAAAGACAGCCTTCACAATGGGAGACAATATTTGGAAATGATATATCAGATAAAGGTCTAGTATCTAGAATTTATAAAGAGATTGTTCATCTCAACAACAAAAAGACAGCCAACCCAATTACAAAATGGGAAAAAGACTTGAACAGACACCTATCAGAAGAGGAAATACAAATGGCCAAAAGGCACATGAAGAGATGCTCAATGTCCCTGGCCATTAGAGAAATGCAAATCAAAACCACAATGAGATATCATCTCACACCCACCAGAATGGCCATTATCAACAAAACAGAAAATGACAAGTGCTGGAGAGGATGCGGAGAAAGAGGCACACTTATCCACTGTTGGTGGGAATGTCAAATGGTGCAACCACTGTGGAAGGCAGTTTGGCGGTTCCTCAAAAAGCTGAATATAGAATTGCCATACGACCCAGCAATACCATTGCTGGGAATCTACTCAAAGGACTTAACGGCAAAGACACAAACGGACATTTGCACACCAATGTTTATAGCAGCGTTATTTACAATTGCAAAGAGATGGAAACAGCCGAAATCTCCATCAACAGAAGAGTGGCTAAACAAACTGTGGTATATACATACGATGGAATATTATGCAGCTTTAAGACAGGATAAACTTATGAAGCATGTAATAACATGGATGGACCTAGAGAACATTATGCTGAGTGAGTCTAGCCAAAAACTAAAGGACAAATACTGTATGGTCCCACTGATGTGAACAGACATTCGAGAATAAATTTGGAATATGTCCTTGATAACAGAGTTCAAGAGGAGGTAGAAACAGGGTAAGATAATGGCCAATTGGAGTTGAAGGGATACAGACGGTGTAACAGGACTAGATACAAAAACTCAAAAATGGACAGCACAATAATACCTAATTGTAAAGTAATCATGTTAAAACACTGAATGAAGCTGCATCTGAGCTATAGGTTTTTGTTTTGTTTTGTTTTGTTTTGTTTTGATTTTACTATTATTACTTTTATTTTTTTCTCTATATTAACATTCTATATCTTTTTCGGTTATGTTGCTAGTTCTTCTAAACCAATGCAAATGTACTAAGAAATGATGATCATGCATCTATGTGATGATGTTAAGAATTAATGATTGCATATGTAGAATGGTATGATCTCTAAATGTTGGATTAATTTCTTTTTTTCCGTTAATTAAAAAAAAAAAGAAAGAGAAGGGATAATTGGAGCTGAAGGGATACAGACTGTACAACGGAACTGGATATAAAAACTCAGAAATGGACAGCACAATACTACCCAATTGTAATGCAATTATGTTAAAACACTGAATGAAGCTGCATGTGAGGTATAGGTTTTTTGTTTTTGTTTTTGTTTTTTGTTTTTTTTTCTTTCTATTATTGTTTTAATTCTTATTCTGTTGTCTTTTTATTTCTTTTTCTAAATCGATGCAAATGTACTAAGAAATGATGAATATGCAACTATATGATGTTATTAAGAATTACTGATTGTACATGTAGATTGGAATGATTTCTAATTGTTTTGTTAATTCTTTTTTTAATTAATAAAAAAAAAAAAAAGAATCCGTTGAGTTCATAAATCAGATCATGTCATTCTTCTGCTCAAGACTTCGATTCCTTCCCTTCTGCCTTTGGTAAAATCCAAAGTCCTCATGGCAGCCTGCAAAGCCCTCTGTGATCTCTCCACCCACTGACCTCTGACCTTTGACCTCTCCTTTCCCACACTCAACCCACCCCCTGGTCACATGGATGATTTTTCAAACAAGCCAAGGGCAGAGGACCTTTGCATGTGGTTGTTCCCTCTGGCTGGAATGCTCTTTCCTCCAAGAGCTCCAAGGCTCACTGCCTCATGGCCTTTAGGTCTCCATTCAAATGACACTTTATCAAAGAAGACTTGACTGACCACTCTCTCGCCCACCCGCGCACCTGAGCCTTTGTTATCCCCAGATCACAGTCTAGCACCTTGTTTCTTTATTGTATATCTCCCCATTAACATCTAAGCTAAGTAAAAAGCATCCTGTTTTTCTCACTGCTATATCTCAATAGCCTGGAACAATGCTTGCTATATAGTAGGCACTCAGTAAATATTTGGTAAATAAATAAATGCTTAACATAAGCAGGAAAAAGGGGTTGGCTGGTATGCTCTGATTAGGTTTCTTCTGCCCATTTTCTAAAGAGTACATCAAGTTGGGAAAGAAGTTAAGCAACCTGCTCTCTTACCAAGGTATCCAACACCAAAAATCAAGTATGAAAAAATGTAGTAATAAAGCCTCCATGTATATCGCAGGTATTTCTGCCCTCTTAATTGTATAGAAGCCAGTCCTGGATAACTGCCATTTTCCTAGGTGCAAAGGAGGGGTCTGATCAGGCACATATTGGCTTTAATCTTTGTTATTCATATTGGTTGCAAAAGTTTGTTCTTCATCAGAGAAAAAGTACCACGCAGACATCCCATCAATCCTGTAAAAAATTTCTGAAACCCTCTATTTGATATCTTCCTGCCAAATTCTTGCTGACTGCAAATGAGCACAAAATGTCAGCTTTTGTTATCTGAAGCACCAATGATGTATTTGAAATATTACTGTAACTTTGATTCCAGGATTCACTATTATGATTTAACTGATGCATTACCTAAAGTCCTGTTAAAAAGAAGAATCAGAATGTAATGGAGAGCATGATCAAATTCAAGTAGATCAAATTTGGGGGAATTATTTTGAGAGGCTTTTTCAGAGCCTAATCAAAATTTTAAAATCATACCTGCCTCAAAAAATATTGAATTTCCTGGGGAATAAGGGATACGATCCTATTGCTAAAGAATATTCCTTTTTTTCCTTTTGTGGATTACATTTTGCTCACTGTCATATATCACAATCAATCAAATATTTAACGATAGACCGTTTAAAGAAAGTAAGACTCAAGATTAAAGAAAATAATTTTAAATTGTTCTTACATTTTAAAGAGTAAGGACATTCTTTATGCTCATTTGGTGCCCATTGAAAAAGACACTAACAAAACTACAAAATCTAATGCCCCATCCTTCCTCAATTCACCTTCCACCCATTTCCCTGAAGTCTAGGGAAACCTAGCTCACACAGGTGATCATCATGTCATGTTAAAGTATATGTTTCATCATTTCTAGAACAAAGGGAAAGCACACCAAAAAGTACAGGGCTATCTGTGAGTGACCTCAAAACAAAAGTTCATTCTCCACAACTCCAGCCCACTTTTGAACATACCAGAAGTTTGTTCGCAGGAAACTTGGAAAATCTGAAATTGTTAGCTAAAAGACAATAAAGAGGATTGGTTATATTTATTTAATGTCTTTATACAGGATGACCGGCAGTGGTGAACAAATGTCTCTAATCTTATGTGAATTACCCACTGATTGGGTTGTTACACACAGCCATCTAGCATGCTTCTAACCTTTATTCTTCTAATATTGACTAATGTTGGAAAAGAATTCGGTTGGTGTTTTTAGTGAACTACCTGGAATGTTAACCAAGAATCCCTGAGTCATGAAGCCCATGAGAACATGTTCAAATCTTAATCCTTGTTCCTGTGGGTGTGGACCAATTTGCAAACAGGACCTTTTGAAGATGTTGTTATTAGGTAAGGTGTTGCCAAATTGAATAAGGTAGGATCTTAATCCGTGTAATTAGAGGCCTTATAAAGAGAGGAAATTCTGAGGCAGTCAGGCAGTAGAAACCAGAAACCCAGTAGCAGCCAGAAATCAGAAGGAAATAGAGAAGAGAAAGTGTGACTGCCATTAACAAAATGCTACCAACACCATGAGAAAGCATGACTTTGCTGACATCTTGATTTTGAACTTCTAGCTCTCAAACTGTGAGCCAATACATTTTTTTTAAGCCAACTAGTATGTGGTATTTTTCTTAGCAGCCATGGCAAACTAGGTCAATAATGTACATTCACGGCAGATATAGGATTATATACACAGGTCTCCCATTATGTTGTAAGAATCCAGAGAGAGCTGAATTGCTACATTTTTTAAAAACATTTAATTTAATCATACTAGAAGAAGAAAAAAGGAAATGTAGAAATTGTTTGCAAATAGCTGCCTTTTATTTCTAGGAATGAATGTTTTTAAATAGCTGCTAAAATGGATACTAATAACTGGAAAACTCTGAATTATGAGGCAAAATACTAATAAAATAGATCATGTATCTCAAAAGTAACACTTTTACTTTCTGATTTTTTTCTCTGAAATAAAATCATTGAGCATTTACTAAACATAATAATAGCTATTGTATACTAACTATGTTACTTATTTATTTACATGTGCATATAATATCTACTGTATGCCCAACACTGGACTTGATGTTGGTGATCTGAAATTAATACAGCATGGTACCTAATCTCAAAGAGTTCACAGTCTAGTGGAAGGGAGAAATAACCACAGCAGTTATTTCCCAGACTATCAGCCTGGGTATTATGATATGGCCAAAAAATCAACTGCCCAACACTAATTCTTTGTTCTACTCTACTAGCTAGAAAGCTGTAGCATCTCCAAGACCTTTCATTTTAAAGGATCCAAGTAAGAGATTTGAGACGTAAGGCTGTGCAACTCCTTTCTGCATGAATATTCCCATTGTTCCTAAACTCCCAATATTGTTGCCAGACAAAATACAGGATGCCCAGTTAAATGTAAATTTCAGATGAAATATATATTTTTTAATTGTAAGTATGTCTCATGCAATATTTGGAGGATATTTATACTAAAAATATTGTTGTTTATCTTAAATTCAAATTTAACTGGACATCCTATATTTTTCTTTGCTAAATTTGGCAACCATATCCCCAAGTCATTGTGCTAAATACCCTTGACCAAACATTCCCAATGTATGAGTTGTCTAACACAGCCAAAAGAATAACAACATATCTGTCACTCCTTGGGAATCCATGGCATGCCTCTGCTAAGTACTTCTTCTTTACATATATACTTACCACACCACCCCCCCACTATTTTTTTTCAGTATGTACAATGATACAATTTTTATTTAACTCAGTCTTTAACATGGTTTTCCTTTTCCTAGGATTTTGGCACCTATCCAAAAAACTGCACCAAGAGACAATCCATCCATTTCAGAGCACCCAGGGCAATCAATACTTTATTTCTAACACAGTTCATTCAATCTAGTTTTCCTTCCCCTCAAGATGAAATCCTTTCTCATTGATAATGTCCAAGAATTAAAGAAATATATTTATTCACCATTTTTTTGCTAATTCATGGATGAAAATCAACAATTATCCTAAAACAGAATGGGAAATAAAATAAAAATATGAAGTATGCCTAGAAAAACCTGATTTGGCTTTTGGTGGAAGAGGTATCAGTGAACTGAGGATGGAAGGATTAATGAGAGCTAACTAGTTACATGAAGGAGGAAGGAGAATTCTGGGCCAAGAAATGCATCCATAGAGACACAAAGGCATTTGAGACCATGGTAAAGTCTACAGTGGCATGTGGCTAAGAACTGTTAGAGTTTAAGAGGCACATGGGACAGCCAGAAGGAGAATAAACAGAGGCTCCATCCTGAAGCAGCTTCCTTGCTGAAGAGTTTGGGCTTCGTCCTGGAGAGAAAAGGGACCCTGCAAGATCAGAGTCTTAGTCTGAGTTCCTTCAAAATCAGAGTCTGAGCCAAGGACTCGGGTGTGGATAGTTTATTTGGGAGGTGATCCCAAAAAGCAGGAGTGAAGGAGAAGAGAGGCAAGACAGGGAAGGAAGAGAAAACAATATAAGTATGCACTGGGTAAGTCACTGCTGAAATAAACAAGGGCTTGATTCCATCCAAATCTTTGAGGAGGACACAAAATGCATTGCATCCTTAGGAAGGATGAATTTTAAGGCATTTATCAACTGGATCCCATTCCCCATTGATTGAGGTTGCCTGCAGGTCTGGTAACTCCCTCATATCACCAGGCCTAGCATATGTACAGGCCAAAGAGGCTCCCTTGGCTTTCCTGACTTGGGAGAAGGAACTGAAGCAGAAAGTAGAAATGGGATACTTGCTTGAGGTAGGACACTGTTTAGGAATCTAAGCTTGTGGCTAAAATTAGAAGTACCCTAGGAGCTAAGATGCAGTTCAACAAAAGTGCCTGCTACAAGCAGAGAATTGTCTGTAATTAACACCTTTAGTATAATTTACTATTATAATTATAATTTAAATTATAATCTAATCATAGCCATAAAAAAGGAATCATTCACAAGAAGCCCAAGAGAGGAAGAAAATATTAATTGATATAAAAATATTATGATTTAGAATTTAGAATTTAAAATTCTAAATTAGAATTTAAAATTTAGAATTAAAGTCTTTTGCACAAACAAGTTCTTATCTATTAGAAACTTATCTAAAAACTGTGGTACTATTAATGCCTTCCAAAAATATGAAACCAGCCAAGAGGTGGTCAGTAGGAATGAAAAACTCTAAAACTATATGATGAACTCAATTGTTTTTTAAAAATAAGAAGAATAATAAATTTCTCAGTATGTATATTTCACAACCATCCTGGGAATTAGGTATTATTGTACCCTATAAATGTAAGGAAAATGAGAATTAGAATGGTGAAAACTTCTTCAAAGTAACATAGTTAGTAAATGGAAAATCCAGGACTCAAATCCATATCATCCTGTTTCCCTTTTCTATTTTGTTTCGCTATCTTAAAAGACAGTTGTTTTGCAAGGTAAAAAGATTGAATATTTCTAATAAAAGCTATTGCTACAATACCCACAAATACCAAGACTTTCATGTGAGGTGAATGCTTTGATATTTTATACCACAACGATAACTGCAATAGAATATATTCAAACCACATGGAAGGAATTTCTGAGTATTTTTAAATGGGAAGAAGTTTCTTTTAGTCATGGCAAAAGTTTAGCAACAAGAACAGTGTGTCTTTTAAGAGTAAAGAGAGGAAAGAAATTCTGTGGTCATGTTTGCTAACTTTAAGTATATTTGTCTATTATTTCAATGTAAGTAGTATATTTATTTAGTGTAAAGAAATAGGAAACAGATTTGTTTTCAGGATGCCAAAATGAGTATCTTCAAAAATGATCAGCAATAGCAGAGAGTAGTGGATAAAAAAAAATCAAGCTTTTATTTGATTCTTGTCCAAGATAATAATTGCATTGCACTAATGTGCCATGACAACAGAGATATATACATATATACAGTGTACCACCCACCCAACCCTGATGCAGGAAGCGGTCTGCCAGCATTCCCATCGTAAACCTTGAAGGGAATCCTATGTTTTAATGGACATGAAATTAGCATCTAAATTCCCTGTAAGATACATTTTTGTTAAAAAAAAAAGGGGGGGGGGGGTGGGCTAAATAGTATGTGCTGGCTTTGATTAGAAGGCACATATATACAAATTATGGTGAACCATTAAGCCTTATGATGTCAATGGAATGACTATTCTGGTCCTTATGAATGAGACAGTTATTGAGAAAAGTATAATATTCTATTTCTTCAATATGGTACAGAAACTATGCCTGTGATATATAATCATGGAATATTAATTTAAAGTATACTGCTTTACAGTTTAGAAAGCGAAAGACCATTGATGAGAGAGACCATAATGATTGAAGCAGAGACTCTACAGCCAGACCGCCTGGGTACAAATCCCAGGTCAGTTAGCTCTTAGTTATTTGACTATAAGCAAGTTGCTTAACCTGTTAATGCCTTAGTTTTCCCCTCTGTAAAATGGGACTAGTAATAGTACCCACCTTAGAGTTTTGAGGATTTAATGAATTTGTTTTAAGCATAAACAGCAAAGAGCAAATGCTCATTAAATGTTGGAAATTAAGCAAAAAAAAGAAAGAAATCCATTAGGTTTGCACTCAGTTCAGACAAGTAAATCTACTCCGGAATCATGCAAGGCAGGACAGTATTAAATCCATTTATATATAATAAATTATTTTTTTCCCTAAAATACAGATCCTGTGAGAATTTTCTAGCTATAAACTTCCTTATAAACATAATAGCAGAAACAATACATATATAATTTAGGGTTTTGAATATTGTCTTGAGGGAAATCTATTATATGCCAAAATAAATGAGGTGCCTCAGGATGGGGTGGGTGCAAATGGTCCAGCAAACCTGTGTATGCGGTCAGGACCATTTTAGCTACTAGATAGTCTTGACTTAAGTCTAAAGAATGTGAGTCATACTTGTGTAATGTTCAATTTTCCTGTAGCCACATTTAAAAATAGCAAAAAGAAGCAGATAAACTTAATTGTAATAATATATTGTATTATAAAACATCCAAAATATTATCTTAATATACAATTTATTAATCTGATCATTTTGCATTTTTGTCCCTAAGTCATTGAATCGCTTGTGTCATTTTTGCTCAACAGCAAGCTTAAGTCACATTAGCCATATGGCAAGTGCCCAATGGTCACAGGTGACTAGTGACTAACATCCTGGGCCTCAGGTTTCCAGAACTAGGTGATTTTCAGGTGTGTGAGACCTGAAACAAAAGATGATCTTCATTTCAAAATATTAAAAGAATACTAGAAAATTTAAATTAGTAAAAGTTCATGAAATTCTAAACTATAGTATTTTGCCCAAATTGCTAATTATTAAATTTAATAAAATTAAAATACATTCAATTTAAATAAACGTGTATATTTGATTTTCTCATATCACAATAATCCTGAGAACACCTCATAATTTTGGAGAATTCATAACCTACTATAAATTAAGTGTCTCTCATAGCCTAAAGAGTCTCAAAATCAAAATTACCTTTCAGAAGTTCTTAAAGTATTTATCATGGTATTAGCTATATTTTAACACATTTAATATGCGATAGAATGGGGGCTCAAAAGTAAGAGCACCAAGCTCTAAAAAAAAATTCCTAAAACTGGCCTGAAAATAGTAATATAATCTTATCACTGCTCCTCATAAACATGGTGATTTCATTCCCAAGAACTCTAAGAGAGAACCCTCCCCAGGCCCTGTTACTTAGATTTCCTGACAGCCTTTATTCAAATATTAGCCCCTTTCCCCTAAGAAAACACTAGCTTAGTTCTAAAGGTCTGGGGTGCACTGCTCTTGCCTGTTATACCCCGCATTTGACTTTCTATCTCTTCTCTTTAACTTAGGTTCCTGGCAGGAAGGTATAGAAGAGACATCTTTGGAAATTGGTGGAACTAGGATCCAATCTCAACACTGCCTTTTAGGTGCAATATGATCTTGAGCAATTTTATTTACTTCCCTGAGCCTCAGGCCTCTCATTTGTAAATGGGCCCTAGCAGGTCCTCCTCTCACAGCTGTCGTGATGCTTAAATGACAGCTCCTAGCTAAAGCACCTGAACCAACACCTGACTTCATCATGCCAACCTCTGTGGTAAATGTTAGTGTTTATTTATCTCATTTTTATGTGTTGATAATAGTCCTGGGAGTTAGGAAGTAGTTCCCTGTTCTAGTTTTCTTGCGGCCGGAATGCAATATACCAGAAATGGAGTGACTTTTAACAAGGGGAATTTAGTAAGTTGCTAGTTTACAGTTCTAAAGCCAAGAAAATGTCCCAATTACAAGTCTATAGAAATGTCCAATCACAGGCATCCAGGGAAAGATACCTTGGTTCAAGAAGGCTGATGAAGTTCAGGGTTTCTCTCTCAAGGGAGAAGGCACATGGTGAACACAGTCAGGGCTCTTCTCTCAGCTGGAAGGGCACATGGCAAGCAAGGTATCATCTGCTAGCTTTCTCTTCTGGCTTCCTGTGTCATGAAGCTCTCTGGGAAGCATTTTCCTTCTTCATCTCCAAGGTCGCTGGCTTGTGGGCTCTCTGCTTCTTGTGGCTATGTGTTCGTCTCTGCTCTCTCTGAATCTCAGCAGATGCTGCCGTGTTCACCATGTGCCCTTCCAGTTGAGAGAGAAACGTTGAACGTCAATGGCCTTCTTGAGCCAAGGTATCTTTCCCTGGAGCCTTAAATTGGACATTTCTATAGACTTGTTTTAATTGGGACATTTTCTTGGCCTTGGAACTGTAAACTAGCAACTTATTAAATTCCCCTTGTTAAAAGCCATTCCGTTTCTGGTATATTGCATTCCAGCAGCTAGCAAACTAGAACATTTACTGATGAGAATGTGGTGGCTCCTGGAGATTAGATGACAAGGTTACACCAGATTATCAGCAGAGCAAAATGTATTCTACTAGTTTTCCAGCCAAAGGATTGGGAATTCCACTCAACAAAGAAACACATGCTCAGAAATACAATCAGTTCTCCCTATTCGGTGACTGAACATCCTATTTGTATTGCTCTCTTAAAGTTTATGGTGCAAGTTCTTACTGACCTTAACTCCTCTGCAGATGGAAAGTGGGAATTAATATATCCATTCATGCAGGCATTGTTGTTGAAAAACTTCCACAGACTCTTAATGTAAAGTCAGACTTTGTTTGTTAATAACCGTACTGCGTGAAGAAAGGAAGAGGGCTTGCTTCTGGGGCTGCCTGCTACCACAATGCAGTTTTTTAAACCAAATCAACGATTCAGTCTGCCTTTTAAATACACCTAACTAAAATACCTTTCCAATTCAGGTGAGGGCTGGAGGCAGGGGTGGTGGCAATATACCTGGAAAGGCATTCTCAAGTGTTTATCGGGTCAAATGTTAGGTTCCTTCTTTTTGCTAAGACTTTAATGTTTTCTCTACCTGGCATTTTTCACAGCATGAGGTTTTGAACTCTGTGATGGCAGCCAGGGGTAGGGCTGGGGGAGCTGAGAGAGGAGGCTGGATTGGATGGCAAGTGAGCATGGGCCCCACGGGTCCTGTGGTTATTTGTCCTTCATCTCTCTGCAGTCCTCATGCTTTTCTGTGGCCTTATTACAGCTCCCCTTGGAGGCCATAGGATGATCTGGTCCTCCTCTGGGCTGAAACTGAGAGGGGGAAGTGAAAGCAAAGGGGCTCTTTTCCACCCTTTTAAGTTGATCTTACCGCTAGCATTATTCTAAGTTTAACATTTTAATAATCCTCTTTCAGGGAATGTTAAATTGGTTCCATGAATAAAATTTATCAAATATATTAAAGTATTTACAACTGCATTTATCCACCTGATTTCCTTTTTAAGCACTTCAATACATTTTTTTAGGTAGTTCAGGTACTACTTCCTGGTGAGTAGTAATTACAACTCTAATAAGTTAAATTTATAAATTGAACAAAACTTAAGTCCTTTTATAAAAAAGCATCAACACTAAATGTAAACTAAGTTGGATTTCAATTTAAAATCCAATTATTCAATTGCTTTTACACATTAGATTTACTTTAAGAGAGTAAACTCTTATGCAATTTATGCGTACATAATACAACAAATATTAACAGGTCACTTCTTAATACAAATATATGAATATTATGATTTTGAGTCCTTTAAAGTTTTGTATGTTAAATTCAAATCTTACAAGAATTGGAAGATACTTGACATAAAGAAAAGAATTGGAAGATACTTGACATAAAGAAAAGATATTTGAGGTAATTGACTACCAGAGATTTGAGCCAAGATATTGACCAAATTATTACTCATGACCCTGATTGGATGAGCTTATTTAAATTGTTATATCAGTGATTTCATAACTCAAAAAGGAAATGAATCTTTTGCCCACTCCCTGCATTCTATTAAATACATTATCCCATTTTTTCCATTCCTTTCACAGAATTCTGATGCACTGGACTGGTGTGATTTTTTATTAAATATTGCTTTTTGATTCCTAATTTACATAAATGAAACTTCCTTTAAGCCTTAAATAACTTTGAAAGTCTTGAACTTAGTGGACTCTTCCATTTTTTAAAATATATTCTTAAGACCATATAACCCAAAATACATATTTGAAGTAATATTTGATTAAATTTTAATTTAATGAAAAAACTTTAATAGTTTGATCTTGATAATGGTCACAACTTATGGGGGTCATTCTAATGACCCATCCCCTTCAAGCAGAAATAATGCTAGACTTATTTGACATTAATCACTTTTTTTAATTCTCCATTGACATAATAAATGAGTGAAAATTACCAACATAATTGAGTTACAGAATGCAACAAGAATACATTATATTCTCTTTCTCTAGAACATTTTAGATTATTGTTTCTCCTTTGGTGTAAACTTGTAGACTTGTGGCTTTTCAGAGATTCCATATTTTCTAATCAACAACAATTATCCTACTGTAGACACCCATACTGTAGCAATTTCACCTACTTGGAAGCCCTTTTAGATTGGCATCTGTGTCTATTTGACATGGCTCAGATAATCTTTGAAACATGTTTGGCTTTCTGGCACAAGTTTTAGGCTCATTTTGTCCTTGTTCCAGACTTAAAATTAGCCATTTCTTTAGATTAATCCTGGAATTAAGGAGAATATAAAAGCATCAGAGATAAGCTAATAATCTAGGAACTAAGGACATCATAGTGAAACATCACTGCTAGGCCATATCAATGAGTAAAGCTCAGGGAATAGGTACATAATAAGATGAACTATTCTGTTCTAACACTAAGCATGTCTACATTTTCTTTTTTTTTTTTTCATATATTGTACTGCGGGGTCACATTTCATGGTTTTTCCATGTGACCATCCTTTTATTACAGAACCATTTGTTGAATTATTATTATTATTATTATTTTTTTTTTTTTTTTTGACAGGGGGAAGTACATGGGCCAGAAATTGAGCCCAGGTCTCCCACGTCTTACATTTTCTTTAATTCTAAAATTATATCTTCATTCCTCTTTACATAAATCTTGTAGTTATTTACAAAAAGAATACAAATTTTATAGTCTGAGGGTATTAAAAAATATTTGCAATGATAATGCAATCATTAAAACTCTTGAATGAAGTTCAACACTTTCTGTGTAGTTTTCTGTTCTTAAAATGCATCTTCATTTTAAGGCAGTGATTTCCTAAGGTGGGAGAAGGTAGCATAACCCATCTCCCAGGTGTGAGGAGCATCTTATCATAATATTGTAGGAACTACTGGTGCACAGTGATAATAAAAAGCAGAATAACTTCCACAAAGATGGTGGAATAGGATAGGCTGGATTTACCCTTACTCCAGAGAACAAGATAGGGGGCAGGAAAAAATGACCAGGACTGTAGTCCTTGGAGGTAAGTGATTAAAAAGGGTCTCCAGTATTTCATAGAGAAGAGAGAGGCAGGGCTATCAAGACAGGGAGAGCAGAGTGGGTCTGATCGGTGGTGACACCCACTGGGGGCAGGTAGTGGTGTGTGGGGAAATGGGGATCTGAGGAAGCAGACCATCCCTCTGCTCCGGCCTGCCCCAGCTGCTGGTGAAGGAGATCTCCTGAGGTTCCACACTTGCAGCGCCCAGGAGGACCCCAGATGTGTGCCTAGCTGTCCACCACAAAAAGTCATGTCACTGGGCACTGGGATCAGTTACTTAGCCAGGTGTGGCAAATAGTCATCCCACTGGGCATGGTGAACAGTGGAGCCACTGGGCACTGCAGTTCAGTGGCTCTGCCTGAGCTGCAATCAGCTCAGTCATCTTGCCACTGCCCATGTCATCTTCTCAGCTGGCTGCTGCAGTCAAGGAGGGTCATGCCTGAGAAACAGAAAATCACAAAGCACGTGAAGATCCATGCAGAAATTGCCCAGCCAAATGATCAAATGAAAATACCGAAGTGGATACAGAACATGGAACAACAATTCAAGGATATTTATAGAGAAATAAAGGATATCAGGAAGATATTAGAATAGTATTAAGAAGCATTTGAAAGATTAAATAGAAAAACAGCAAATCTCACAAAGATGAAAATTACAGCAAACCAAATTAGAAATATGCTAGAGACACAAAATAGCTGATTTGAAGAAGTAGGTTGAAGAATAAGTGAGTTAGAAGACAAAACAATTATTAACCTAGAGCACACAAAAGAACAAACGGCAAGAAAGATGGAAAAAAATGGAATGTATCTTAAGGAAATGATAAGAATCAATGATGTTGGGCAGGCCACGGTGGCTCAGCAGGCAAGAATCTTGCCTGCCATGCCAGAGGACCCGGGGTTCAATTCCCAGTGCCTGACCATGTTAAAAAAAAAAAAAGAATCAATGATGTCACAGAAAGAGAAGAGTAGAGTAAAGGGCTGGGAAGGTTTATTGAAGATATAATCAGGGAAAGCTTTCCAACAATTATAAAAGACATAAATATCCTAATAAGAGAGGCCCAATGAATATCAAATAGAATAAATCCAAATAAAACTATTGTAAGACACATACTAATCAAACTGTCAAATGATGATGAGAAGCAACACAAGAAAAACAATCTGCTACACACATGGAAAAACATGTAAAACTAAGTTTGTACTACTCAAAAGGCACCATGGAGGCAAAAAAGTAGTGCTATAATATATTTAAGATTCTGAACAAGAAACTCTTCTAGCCAAGAATTCTTTATCCAACCAAGTTGTTCTTCAAAATCAAAGGAGAGATTAAAATCTTCAAAAACAAAGACTGAGAACTAGTCAACAAGAGACCTACCTTACAAGAAGTACTAGATTCTTGTCAGTTGAAAGAAAAAAAAAAGACAGAAGAAAAAGGTCAGGAGGAGGGCACAGAAGTGAAGAGTACCACCAAGGGTAATTTAAAGGATAAAAACAGAGAGGAAAAAGTGGAAAGAATATATAGAACTGACAAAAATGAAAGGATAAGATGGTAGATTCCAGAACTGCTTTTAAAGTAATAACTTTGAATGTTAACACACTAAACTTAGCAATTAAAAGATATGAAGTGGCAGAATAGGTTTAAAAATACATAATCCATCTACATGTTTTTTATAAAAGACACATCTTAGACCCAAGAACACAAAGAGATTGAGGTTGTTCTATGCAAGCTGTAATCAGACAAAAGAAAGAGTATCTATATTATCAGATAAAATAGACTTTAAATGTAAAGACATCATAAGAGACATAAGACACTAGATATAGAAGGGACAATTCACCAGGAGGAACTAACAATCAAAAGTGTTTATGCTCCCAATCAAGGAGCTCCAAAGTGCACGAGAAAACATTAGCAAAACTGAAGGGAGCTACAGATGTTTCAATAATAGTTGGAGACTTCAACACACCATTCTGCACTATTGACAAAACAATCAGACAGAGGATCCACAAGGAAATAGAGAACCTAAACAATGCAATAAATGAATTCGATCTAATGGATACATATAGATCATTACACCCCCAAACACCAAGATATACATTCTTCTGTAGAGCACATGGAACATTCTCCAGGATAGATCATATGCTAGGACACAAAATAGTCTTTAGAGATTTAATAAGACTGAAATTATTCAAAACACTTTCACTGACCACAATGGAATGAAGTTGGAAATTAATTATCACCAAAGAACCAAAGCTGTCACAAATATATGGAGATTAAGCAGAATATTCTTAAATAACTGGGTCAAAGAAGAAATTGTTAGAGAATTTGGTAAGTACATGGAGACAAATGATAATGAGAATACAACATATCAGAACTTATGTATGCAGCAAAGGCAGTGCTGAGAGGGAAATTTATTGCCCTAAATAACTATATTAAAAAACAAGAATGAACAAAAATCAAGGACTTAACTTCTCACCTGGAATAGAGAAAGAACAGCAAACTAACTAAAGTAAACAAAAGAAGAGAAATACAAAGATTAAAGGGATAAATGAACAGGGAAACAACAACAACAACAATAGAAAGAATCAACAAACTCAAAAGTTGGTATTTTGAGAAAATCAATAAAATCAGTGGAACCCTAGTTAGACTGACAAAGATAAAAATTGTGAATTTGCAAACAAACAAAATAAAAAATGAGAGGGGGGTTATTACCATGGATGCCAAAGAAATTTTAAAAATCATGAGAGAAACTATGAACAACTAAATGCCAACAAATTAGACAACTTAGATGAAATAAATAAATTCCTAGAAACACAAAACTACATATACTGACTTGAGAAGAATTAGAAAAGCCCAACAAACCAATTACAAGTAGAGAGATTCAATCACCCATCAAAAATCATCCAAGAAAGAAGAGCCCAGGACCAGATGGCTTCACAGGGGAATTTTATCCAACATTGCAAAAAAAACTAACATCAATCCTGTTCAACTCCTCCAAAAAAAATTAAGGAAAACAGAACACTACCTAATTCATTTGGTGAAGCTGACATCACTCTAATACCAAAACTAGATGAAGAAGCTACAAGAAAGGAAAACTACAGAATAATCTCCCTAATGAACATAGATGCAAAAATTCTCAACAAAATACTAGCAAATTGAATCCAATGACACATTAAGAGAGCTATACATCACAAACAAGTGAGGTTTTTACCAGGAATGCAAGGTTGGTTCAACACAAGAAAATCAATAAATGTAATACAGAACATTAACAATCAAAAGAGAAAAATCACATAATCATATTTATTGATGCTGAAAAAGCATTCAATAAAATTCACCATTCTTTCCTTAAAAAAACACGTCAAAAGGAAGAAATCGGCGGGCCGCGGTGGCTCAGCGGGCAGGAGTGCTTGCCTGCTATGCCGGAGGACCCCGGTTCGATTCCCGGCCCCAGCCCATGTAAAAAACAAACAAACAAACAAAACATAATAAAATAAGAAAATGTTTAAAAGATGTTTCCCTTAAAAAAAAAAAAAAAAAAAAAAAAAAAAGGAAGGAATCAACTGTAACTCCCTCAATATCATAAAAGGCATGTATGAAAAACCCACAGCCGGCATATATTAAATGGTGAGAGATTGAACCCTTCCCCCCTAATATCAGGAATGAGACAAGGATGCCTATTGTCACCACTATTATTCTACATTGTACTAAAAATCCTAGCTGGAGTGATTAGGCAGGAGAAAGAGATAAAAGATACCCAAATAGGAAAGGAAGAGGAAATACTTTCATTATTTGCAGATGACATGATCCTATACTTAGAAAACCCTGAGAAATCTATGACAAAGCTATAGCCAATAAACAAATTCAGCAAATTGGCAGGATACAAAAATCAGCAATGTTTCTATGCACAAGTAATGACCTATGTGAGGAGATAATTAAGGAAAACAATCCATTCAAAATAGCAACCAAAAGAATCAAGTATCTAGGAATAAGTCTAACCAGGGAAAACAAGGACTTGTACACAGTAAACTATAAAACATTGCTAAAAGAAATTTTAAAATGACCTAAATAGATGGAAAGACATTCATGCTCATGAATAGGAGGGTTGAATGTCATTAAGATATCAATTCCATCCAGATTGATCTTCAGATTTAATACAATACCAATCAAAATCACAATAACCTACTTTGAAGACTTGGAAAAGCTAGTTCTCAAATTTATTCAGAAAGGAAAGAGACCCCGAAGACCTAAAGATATCCTAAAAAAGAAAAATGAAGCACGAGAACTAACACCTCTCGACTTAAAGCTTATTATCTAGCCATATTATTAGTCAAAACAGCCTGGTACTGGCACAAAAATAGACGTATTGACCAATGGAATTGAATCAAGATTGCTGAGATAGAGCACCAAATCCATGGACAATTGATCTTCAATAAGGCCCCCAAAACCACTGTATTAGTACAGAATAGTCTTTTCAATAAATGGGCATGTGATAATTGGATATCAATAGCCAAAACAATGAGAGAGGACCCCTACCTTAAATCCTATAAAAAAATTAATTCAGGGCGGGCCGCGGTGGCTCAGCGGGCAAAAGTGCTTGCCTGCTATGCCGGAGGACCTCGGTTCGATTCCCGGCCCCAGCCCATGTAACAAAAACGGAGAAACAGAATACAATAAAAACAAGAAAATGTTTAAAAATGTTTCCCTTTCTTCCTTCCTTCCTTCCTTCTATCCTTCCTTCCTTCTCTCTGTCTTTCCTTTAAAAAAAAAAAAAAAAAAAAAAAATTAATTCAAAATGGATTGAAGACCTAAATGTAAGAGCCTATACCATGAAACTTCTAGAAGAAAATATAGGGAAATATTTTCAAGATCTAGTTATAGGAGATTAGCTTCTTAAACTTCATACCTACAGCATAAGCAGTGAAAGAAAAAATAGATAAATGGGAATTCCTTAAAATCAAAAACTTCTGTGCCTCAAAGGACTTTCTCAAAAAAGTGAAGAGGTAGCCAACTCAATGAAAGAAAATACTTGGAAACCACATATTGGATAAGGGCTTGATGTCCTGTGTACATAACAAAATTATACAGCTAAACTAGAAAAAAACAATCAACCTAATTATAAAATGGGCAGAGGACATGAATAGACACTTTTCTGAAGAGCAAATACAAATGGTTAAAATGCACATGAAGAGATGCTCATTTTCATTAGCTATAAGGGAAATGCAAATCAAGACTGAAAATGAGATATCACCTCACACCTATATGAATGGCTGCTATTAAACACATAGAAAGCTACAAATGTTGGATAGGATGTGGAGAAATTGGAAAATTTATTCACTGTTGGTGGAATGTGTAATGGTGCAGCTGCTGTGGAAAACAACTTGGTGATTCCTCAGAAAACTAAATATTGAGTTGCCCTGTGACCCAGCAATAACACTGCTCAGTATATACCCAGAAGAGCTGAAAGCAGTAACATGAACAGACATTTGCACACTGATGTTCATAGCAACACTATTCACAATTGCCAAAAGATGGAAACAATCCAAGTGCCAGTCAACAGATGAGTGGATAAACAAAATTTGGTATATACATATGATGAAATATTATGCACCACTAAGACAAAATGAGGTCCCAAACCATATGACATAGATGAACCATGAGGACACACTACTGAGTGAAATAGGTCAGACACAAAATGAAAAATACTGTATTATTTCATTATTATGACTCTGATAAAGGTAATCTCAGAAGTTACACCATAGGATATAGCAGACTTAGAGGTTCACAGAAGCCAGAGATAGGGGAAAGACCAATGAGGTTGAACTTAAATGCAAGGGAACAGATAGAAGTATGGAAACTAATTAGTGGGGTTATAAATAACATGCCATACTGAAGGTGAATATGATTGAAAGGGGATGTGTAGTGCCATGTATCCCACTGATTAAATCTACAATTATAAATAAGGTCTTGCATCAACTATTTCAAAGGTGTGATATTGGACAAAGAGTCAATACTATAGGGATAAATGGGGGAAACTAAAATTGCATGCTATGGTGAATAGTTAACCGGAAGGCATCAACAGTATCACAGCACTACCAGGACAACTAATTAGGGGGAAGGGACAAGAGACAAGGGGTAGTTTTTATTTGATATTTGGTGACGCTGTGTTTAACAGTTCTTTGTCTCTATGAACCAATGAAAATTGTCTAAAATTGAGAGTGCTGCTAATTGTACAACCAAGTGAGCATATTGTAAGGCATTGTTTGTTTATTTTGGACATTATTCAGGATGCTCAATAGATGGCGGGAGCTGAAGGGTACAATGACTGAGAAGCAGAATGGCAACTGTGATATACGCATATGATGAAATACAGTGTGGCTACAAAAAACAAGGAGAAGCACACAATGAACTAAACAAACCTTGGGGACCATGTGTTACGTAAAATAAGCCAGAAACAAAAAGACGAATATGCTATGGTCTTTTTCAGAAAATACTTATAAGGAAATTGGAGCCTAGGTTGTAACCCTTATGTCAGTCACACTTAGTCTGAAGTTGTCAGTGTATTTCTAGATCCTGAAACAGTGAGCTATATATGTATCAGCTGGTATTTTCCTGGAACTTTGAGTAATTCTATGACACCTAAGACCCAGAAATGGAGGGCTACAGTCCTGAAAGTTGGCATAGCTACATATAATAACAGTTAAAGTAATCAAAAAAAGAGATCAGGCCTCAATTAGAGATAAATACAAAGCCAATCTGAGGGATGAGTCTGGCCCTGGCACTGTGGGATCCACAATTCCATCCTGACCAAAAGGGGGAAAGAAATGTAACTAATAAAGTATCAGTGGCTGAGAGAGTTCAAATCCAGTCAAGAGGCTACTCTGGAGGTCACTGTTACACAAGCTTCAGTTAAACATTACTACCTACCATAACTTGCCAAACTCCAACTGAAACCATTCCTACCAATCCTAAAGAATATCTAGAGAAATATGTAAGATTCTACAAAGATTCCATGCAGTAGGGTAAATTTCCAGAAACCTACAACCTCCAGATGGTTCCCTGGACCAGATAAGTCCTGAAACCTAGAGGGTCCAGACTCTCCAGAACATCAGCTAGTTCCATCTCCCTATCCCGTATTATTAACAGCCACTTCCAACATAAAAAAGTTAGAAAGCCCATAGTCCAAATACCCTGAAGAGTGGGATAGAAAGATCAAAGGTGATGGCGGAGTTATACAGAGAAGGCAGGGTTTAACAAATGAGTATTTGTATTTTCTGAAAAAGAACATAGCGTATTCTTTTGTTCTGGCTTATTTTACATAACACATGGTCCTCAAGGTTTATTCAGTTTGTTGTGTGCCTCTCCTTGTGTTTTGTAGCCACACTATATGACTGCTGAATCATTATATTGATATCTCTTTTAGTATCTTAGAGCAGCTAGAGGTAGAAACCTAAAATTGTGGAATTGTAACCCATACCAAACTCTGAAATCTGTTCTACAACTAATTGTTGTGCTGTGCTTTGAAATTTATCGCTTTTTTGTATATATGTTATTTTTCACAAAAAAAGAAAAGAAGTCTATTGTGGTAATATTAAAAATATATATTTATTCTTTCTAGCCTCCTATATGCTGGAGCAGCTAGAAGGAAAAAATCTAAGAGTATGGTATGGTATCTCGTGACAAACTCTGGCATCTGTCCTGTAACCACTTGTTGAAAAGTGCTTTGAAAACTATTGCTTTTTTCTTTCTTTGTTTTGTATATATATATTATACAATAAAAAAATTAAAAAACAAAGAAAAAAAGCCAATTTGTTTGGGGCTAAGGTAAATCAGAATACAGGGTAAAAGATGGTAGTTTATGTCATCTAGACCTCCACCCATTTATGAGACCAAAGACAGAGAGGTTCATTATGTCTAGAACTTAAATTTTCTATAGTACACAACCTAACTCAACCTGTCTGGATAGCTCATTCAAACAATCCAAACTCCTAGAGTCCAAAATGGGAATGAAGCCTTTTAATTCTTCATAGCTTACTGTAATACCTGGATACGTCTCAGACGATGGTAGGCTGATAAGTAAAAAGTATTGGTAGAGTCCCTTGAGGGTCCAAAGGAAAAAAAATATGAAACTATTGAACTTTCCCATCTGGGAAGCCCCATTTACCTGCTGAAACATTGCCAAGAAGACAGGCCAAGCCCTTAATTTTGAGGCTTGCCCTTATGAAACCTATTTTTGTAGTGGAGAAGCTAAGACTACCTATAAGAAGACCTGGGAGTTGCTCCCAGGGGGCCTCTTTTGTTGCTCAGATGTGGCCTCTGTCTATCTTGGGCCCAACTCTACAAGAAGGATCATTGCCCTCCCCACCCCGACCTGGGATGTGGCATTCGGGGGTGAGGGTCTCCCTGACAGCGTGGGACATGACTCCAGAGATGAACCTGGCCCTGGCACTGTGGGGTTGACAACACCTCCCTGACCAAAAGGGGAAAAAGAAGTGCAATAAAATAAGGCATCTAGGGCTAAGAGAGATTAAATAGAGTCAAGAAGCTATTCTGGAAGCTACTCTTATGGAAGCTTCAGTTAGACAGTGCTAATAGCCATGGTTACTAACCCCCAATCAACACTGCTCCTGCTAACTCTTAAGAACATCTAGGGCTTGAACAGTAACTCTATAAAAGTTTCATGCACTAAGTTTGCTTTCCTGGAACCCGTAATTTCCAGAGGGTTCCTAGGCCAGATACATCCTGAAATCCAGAGGGCCCAGCCTCTCCAAGATGATCAGCTAAGTACATCCCCCATCCTTAATTGTCAATACCCCTTCTAAACATGAAAAAGTCAGAAAGGGCATTGCCTTAAGATCCCTCTAGATTGGGAGAAGGATCAGAGGAGAAGTAAGAGTTATAACGGAGAAAATGGGATTTAACAAATGAGTTCTTTTAGCCTCCAGTGTTTTGGAGCAGCTATAAGGAAAAATCTGAAATAGTGGAATGGGAACCCATACAAACTCTGAAATCTGTCTTGTCACTACTTGTTGAAGTACACTTTGAAAATTATTGCTTTTCCTTTCTTTTCCTTGTATATGTAAAATATATAAAAACATAATTAAAAACATTAAAAAAAAAAAGCAGACCATCATTGTCTCTAAATTCTTATTAGGTAACAGGCCCTTATTGTGTGAATCCATGTCCTCTCAGTTTTGCCTTTCACACATCACTGCTATTCGTTTCTCAAGGTTAAATCTCTTTATTCTAAAGTCACTCACAAATTCTTGCTCAGTTTGCAATGTAAGGGCTTCCCTGGATAGTTCATCCAATAATTTCAGTTCATTTTCAGTTTAAAGGAATTGGCATTTGTACAACTGACTGGAGTTCTTAGAAGGTGACTGCTTTAAGCCACTAATATTTTTTTGGTGTCAGAGCTCACCTCATGCAAGAAGGTAAAGTACACACTTTCATTCTACCTTGAGAAGATGGGAAAACTTGAGCAGCTCGGTGCCCAAAATTGTGAACACGAGTTTCATTTCACCACCATCTGGTTCATCTACAATGAGTTAATGTATATTTATAAGTGAAAGATTTATATATTTCTGTTCTGGCTGGCACACAAAAAAAGAAAATCTGCTCTCTACTATTTAATTTCTAGTGATATTAGAACTTTCACATTTTCATGTATTGAGATACATTTCAAGTTTTCTAAATCCTGTTCTGATATTAAAGATTTTAAATTTAGCTTGCTCCCTTTTCAAAATCCTTCTCCTTTTTATAACATGCAATATTCCCTTATCAACACAATATCCGTACTATGTATTGTTATGACAAAGTTGCAGAATATAGATCTGAAAGATTTTTAGTTAAAGTTATTGTGAATCAAAATTAGTTACAAAAGACTTTGATTTTACAGGAAGAAGATAGAAAGATATTCAGTATCTGAGAATTCCATGTGATTAGAAGTCATTTATAAATGCAGGCTTTTGAGTTTTGATCCATAATCTTCTTTTGATGCTTTCATGTAGGAAATATGCAATAGTTAATTTCATGTGTCAACTTGGCTAGGTTACAGTGGTCAGTTCTTTGGCCAAGCACTGGCCTGATTGTTAATAAAGGGTATTCCACAGATGGGAGGTGCCTCTATTATTAGTTGATTGCAACTACAAGCAACAAAGGAGATTGCCCTTAGCAATGTGGGGAATCTCCTTATGCAATCAGTTGGAGGTCTTAAAAGTCAGAACTGAGGATATCAGAGGTTAGAAGAAGAATTTCTACCTCCACTTCAGCATTGGCTACTACAGGAATTTAGCCAGCCACCTTCCCCTGGGGAATTAGAACTAGGGACTCCAGCATCACCTCTATTGGAGTTTTCTCCTAGCAGCCTGCCCAGTGGAGGTCAGACCTGACGGCCCTCAGGGTTGCATGAGCCAATTCCTTAAAAAGAAAAAAATAAATACATACTTATATAGATAGATGGCTAGATAGATAAGATAGATATTCTATTTTTATGTTTCTCTAGAAAAGCTTGACTAATCCTACACCATATAATAACTTATATAGTATATATACGTTATACACATATAATTTCCACACACAATATATAGATTTATATATGTATGCATATAAATATTTATGTACATATATGTTGTATTCATATTTCAATTACGAATAGCCCTAGCAAATAATTTTCCAGCAGTCTTAACTGTAAGCTTCTTTAATACTTCTACATGCTAAAAAAAAAAAAATCCATGAAAACTAGGGTCTATTAAGAGAAAATGTAAATTAATAATCATTAGGGATTTGTACCAGTTATTTTAACTTTTAACTTCCCTAAAAAGTTTGAGTGAAAATTTTACACAGGTTATATAATTATGGCATTCTGTTAGTAGTAATTCATAAAAATCAGTCCATTTTTCTATCTATAACACACTTTATCGCAATATATTTAAATTGAAAGTCTACATTTTGCAAAACATTTATATATAAATGTAAATATTTAGTTTTGAAGTTGAAATCCAATTCTTTCATTGAATCAAAATATAGCATACACAACATTCCCACTTGTGCTCTTTGTATTTATTATCTTAAGAAAAAACACAAAACAAAGTAATTCAAATTTATGGTAAATGAATATTTACAGTTTTAGTATATATTTTAATTAACTTGTGACATTTAAAAGTCACAAATGATTCATTAATCAAGAGGAGTATTTTATTTGATTTCTAACTTTCTAGAATTGTGGCTTTTGCTATTGGTCAAAATTCAAAGCTACCACTTCTCTTTTTCTCCTAAAAACTAGGGTTTATTAAGAGAAAATGTAAATTAATAATCATTAGGGATTTGTATCAGCTATTTTAACTTTTAACTTCCCTAAAAAGTTTGAGTGAAAATTTTACACAGGTTATATAATTATGGCATTCTGTTAGTAGTAATTCATAAAAATCAGTCCATTTTTCTATCTATAACACACTTTATCGCAATATAAAGAAAATATTCTTTATATCGCAATATAAAGAAAATGTATATTTTCTTAGTCCACTATCTATTCCTTAGGTTAGGACTGTTCTTTTTATCCCCAAACCAATTTCTCTTTTTGACCTTAAATCCATTGTGGTGGGGTTAAAGAATTGCTGATTTTAAAATAGATTTTAACCTCATATGCATATTTTTGCAATGCCATTCTGTTTGGCTGGCTAGAAATATACTAACACCTGCTAGCAAAATAATCAAATATGAATTATTTACATTTCATAATGTTACCAATTGAAACTTCATGATTTCAGTTGTTTTCAGACAGTTTGTTTGAAGGGTGCCCTTCCATTCAGATAATCATTCTTGAGACCTTTACATTTTAAGATATTTTTAATTCAATAAATTTATAATAGTAATTAACTATTGGGTGGGCCACCATGGCTCAGCAGGCAGAGTTCTCGCCTGCCATGCCAGAGACCCGGGTTCTATTCCCTGTGCCTGCCCATGTAAAAAAAATAAATAAATAAATTTATAATATTGTATGAAACAGCTCTCCATGCTCTTTTCAGAGACTTGCTACCTATAATACATATTTGAAGTTCAATATATACTTACGTATTCTTCTGGAATAGGATTGTCTTAAATATAAGCAATTCTTCCACTCTTGTCCTCTTATAATATAGGTTTATTCTGAAGAAAGAGTTACTCTAATTTGATTTGCTTCTAATTTTTCAAAATTTAAGGTTAAGTTTGTAGAAGTGTAAATTTCAGTAAAAATATTCTTCCTCTGGGAGGTATTTTAGGTTGTCTAAGCCCATAATTTGTGTGGTGTGACTTTTCAAGGGTCAAAGACATGGTCATAATGCCTTGAGGACAAGATTCTCTGTGTGAAGATCACTGCTTTTTCGGTAGGCTTTTTTTTACAGGTGTCTAAAAAGGTTTCTTTTTGACTTCCCCTCCCTTCCCATTTCCTCTTCTTCCCTCCCATTTCTCCTTCCATCCTCCTCTCTTTCCTTCATCCCTTATGCCTTTCCTCTTCCATCCTTCTCTTCTTCTTTGTCCTTCTGTCCTTCCCCCCATCCCTCCCCCCCCCCCCGCCTCTCTCCCCCCTTTCCTTCCTCCTACTCTAATGGGAGACAAGGAAGTGTCATATTGAGTGCTTTGTCTTTCTTGGGCCTTTAATTGGCTAACAAATGAATATATTAGACACTTTTGAGTTATAGTTGGGATTTTACACAGTTTGTACTTTAATTCTTTGGGTTCTTTGCTGTTTCTATTAACCCATAGCATTATTTTAATGAATTCCATAATACCAACCTGGAAAAAAAAAAAGGAGTATCTTTCTTTTGTAAGTCTAGCTTCCAACAGACAAGGAACTCCAGACAGAGGTTTTCTAAGTTTTTTTTCTGGATGTTTGATAAAAGCAGAAGTCATGAGAGCTAACTTTAAGCTTTACCCTGTGTTTCAACTACAAAATTTTAGAGGTCTGGGACCACAGGAGTCCAAAATGTTGAAACAGGTTGAGGGTTCTTGAACTGAGGAGTACCCATGATATGTTGATTTAGGCTAGGGACAAGAGAAAGATTCCCAATTATTTATGAGATCATAAGAGAAAAATTTGAAAGGTAGGTAGGGCTAAAATAGAGGCTAGATGGAGAGACAGGTATATATTGCTACCTAAAGCAACGATATATTTCTGTAGTCAAATAAACTCACAGATGGAGCCTTGCCATAGCAGTTTAACAGCTAAAAGGAGAGAAGGGGGAAGAAAATAAGTAAAACAGTAGTGGACCTTACTTACTTATTTTATACCAGATGAAGCTATGTCTGTTTTGGGGGAGAGGGACTCTCTCTCTCTATCTTTCTCTGTCTCTCTTTCACACACACACACATACACACGACTACTTTGCAAAGAATATAATTGAAATCATTCATAAACTAAAGAATATCATTGAATTGAAATTCTCCATGATTCTTTTGTTTGCCTATTTCCAGAGTGATTGGGAAAGAAGGATTGAATCCGGGAGGCCTTTCACTTTGCAGTTCAAGGTTAATTAAACACATCCAATGGATGGGGAAAGTTTGGATGAAGCCATGCCGCAGACAAGCCCCAGAAGAGCCAATGAAAGGAAAATGACAATGAGGGGCAGAAAGTGGGAGAGTTTCCTCAAGACATGGATTACAAACCAAAGTGAAGGCATTTGTCATTTTGGAATGTTGGGGGGAAAAAGATGTTTATGAGTTACAGAGTGGGGCCAGCTGGATTAGGAAACATGGGGCTCAGGTTGTTTTCCTACAGGGCCTATGACTGAGCATTGCATATTTGAAGGAGCATCCTCTGTCGTACCTTTAAGAAAACTGGCAAATGGCACAGATCAACAAGTAGAGGCACAGAGAGAACAGAAGCTGAAAACCTGCTCAGGGACATGATTTCTGTTTTTAGGAAAAGTGACCCCAGCAGTTGCTATCTCCAAAGGGCTTACAGAAATTTGGCATCATTGACAGCTACATCAGCCTTCCAGCAACACCCAGCAATGAGGATGTAGCACAAATTCATGTTTCTAGGTGACAGCTTTTGGAGTCTGAATTCTAGGAAGATCTGAAAATTGTAGCAGGTGAACAGCATAAGCAAACATAAGAAAACTTGAAGGACTCCATATATGTTAAACTGAGGAAAGTGACGGGACAGCTACTGATTTGGCCTGTGGGGCTTGAAGTTGTACAACTGTGACCCTTGTTGACCATACCTGTTGGTAATGGCATGTGGGATATTACGGTCCATATGCATGTTTTTTGGGTATCCTGACATTGTGCTGAATGGATTATAACCTGATGCAAATATTTACCATTGTTTGCAGGTATTTTATGAAATGATTTTTGGTGTCAGCATGGTATTGTATCATTTGGACATACAATGTAATTTATTTAACTAATCTTCTAGAACTGGAACATTTATATCATTTCTATTCATTTCATACTTTCAGTAATGCTGCTGGGAACATATCTATAGATACATCTTTATAGATATACCTTTGCATGAGTCCTCAGGCATTTGCCAGCTGGAATTTTTCTAGCTTTATTATTTCATTTTAGCAAGTTTCTATAGTTCACAATTTGTATCTTAATGTCTATTATTTAATAAAATATATTTATTTTAAAAAACTATTTAAAATATATTTTTAAAAATCCACCATTTGTTTCATGAATTTTATGTTTTCTAAAAGTGCACAGAGGAAAAAAGGAAAAGACGAGAAGAAATGAAAGTCTTTTTTGTTTGTTTGTTTTGGTTTTGTTTTTGTCATGGGCGGGCACTGGGAATTGAACCGGGGTCTCCGGCATGGCAGGCGAGAAGTCTGCCTGCTGAGCCACCATGGCCTGCCCAAAGTAAAAGTTTTTACAAACTCAATGCTTGGTTGCATTATTTCATTCATATCTTACATACGGTTTTTACATATATTTTCACGTCAGCATTTGACACTGTTATTAAACCAATTTTAACAAATTTGAGGGAAGTATTTTCTCTGAAAACTCCCATCATTTTCACTTATCAAATATGTCACTCCTTCAAGATAGATGAACATTAAATGCAAATCAAAGAGAATTTTGAGTAATTTCTTTGTCACAGTGACAGTGTCCAGATATTTCAATACTTTCATTTCTATTCACTGTTACAGAGGAATCAACTACATGGATTGATAGTTATACCACAATATGAATATGTTTCTACCAAAAATCATTTTTTCTAAAGCATTTTGGAACTAAATTAAATATTAAAATTCATGCCCAGATTTTTTTTTTTTTCGTAAAGCTGTCAACTTTTCCTTACCTTAAAAGTAAACTATGTGAGACAGGAAAAATCAAACCTAGACAAAGAAACACCCGGTCAAAAAATCAAGAATTCTGAATTGAAAGAAAAACACTCAGCTCTTCTACGCAGCTACAAGTTTTAAGGGTGGTAAAGGATGGTGACAACAGCTATGACATAAAGCATTCTCCTGTGTATTGGGCACTTAATATATATCAATTAATTCTCCCAACATCTTTGTGAAAGGCATTATTATGTCTTTCTGGGGCTCAAAAAACTTCAGAAATTTGCCCAACATCACATAACACATAAACTGTAGAGGTCCATAGGAGTCTAGGATGTATATGTGCAACCATGCCACACTCCTTCCCAACATAAAACTGGTAGGAATTCCAAGCCATGGGCTTGCCAGAGTAGATCCTGCAGCTCAGGCTTTCCTTAGTGAAAGGAAAGCAAGTGTAATTATTTGTAACTGTGCATAATTTGTATGGTCCCAAACTAGTGATAAAACTAACCAAATTAGAAAATATTGGGAATGCATACATCTAATATTGATAAATTTGTTTCTTGAGTAGAAGACTCATATAACCCAGGCACTAGGTCTCTTATTGGGGGTTCGAGGGGTGGGGAAGATTGGCACTCCCCTCTGCGAGCACATTCCCTCGGTCCCCTCTATTCCTGCTCCTTTGTTCCTCAGGTCCTTCCTCCATTGCCAAGACAGTGGTCAATCTCTGCCCCGTGTGACTCCTCTAGGCGAGGAATAGAGGATGAGAAGGTTCCTAGAAAGTTCTAGTGGGTGGAAGAATCTCCAAAATGGATTGGGCTTATCTTCTTTGCCTTGTGCTTTTATCTTCTTTACCTCATTATATCAAAAGACTTTCTCTTTCTCAGTCTTGAATCATATTATTGCAAAAGGTCCCCTTTTGTTACTTAAGCAAATCCTTGATTAGGAGGGTGGGGTGGCACGGTGACTTTGTGAGAGATCCAGGAAAAAGGTTGTGGAGGTATGGGGAGTGGGCGTTGCTTCAGACTCACTGGTTTAAAGCCACTCCTGGCAAGTATTTCACAGAAGACAATAGGGAATGATTAGGGTGAGAATATTCACTTTTTCAAAAACTGATTGGTGAGCTGGGTATAGACTTCAAGTCTCACACTCATTTGCAAACAGGAGTATTCCTTTGAGAAAAGAAGAATTTGAAAAGGGCTAATGGGTCTTGGGGTAGGAGGCAAAGAGCAAGTCAGTATGCCTTTCTTCTCCTTTTCTCTGGCTATTCCTCCCAGAATAGTTCTATTGTGATGTTTTTAAAAACTCAGTTCAATCAAGACATCTTTATAGTTTCTATTCTTCATTCTAATCACTAAAAAGCAATGAAGTCAGCACCCCTCACCACACCCACCTGACCCAGAGCCAGGGTCGGTAATCTAAAGATAAAATAAGACATATGATTCTTGCTCTTAAGAAACTTACATCTAAAAGGGACACAGGAAAGCAAACAGAAACATTATTAATATTTTTAAAATATCAGTTAACTTGCTTTTTTATTAGAGAAGTTGTGCATTTCAAAACAATCTTGCATAAAATAGGGGACTCCTTTACACCACCCCACCACCAACACCTTGCATTGGTGTGGAGCATTTATTACTATCAATGATGGCATTTTTTAAATAATTGTATTTTTTTAAGTAGTTACCTTTGTTACAACTGCTGAAAGATTATTAAAATATTTCTATCATCTATTATTTACATTAGGTGTATTCCCCCCCCATATAGCACTCTATTATGACCAGCTTGTCATACATTCCTTACAACCTATGAAAGACCATTTTTCTACTTGCAGTACAAACTATAGTCCATCACCTACAATCGGGATCACTGTGCTGTACAGTCCTATGTTTTATGTTTTAATATTTGTTCTAGTAACATAGATATCCTAAAGTTTCCTCTTTTAACCACACTCATGTTTCTAGCGCAATGCTGTTAATTACACTCACAATTATGTGCTACCACATGCACCATCCATTTCCGAACATTTACCATCAGCTTAAATAGAAATTCTGTACAAGCTAAGTATTCTCTAACCCCAGTATATTACCTGGTAACCTGTATCCTAGATTCTAACTGTATTAGCTTGCTTATTATAATAAGTTCCTAACAGTGAGATGAAACAATATTTGTCCTTTTGTGTCCAGCTTATTTCACTCAACATAATGCCCTCAAGGTTCATTCATGTTGTTGCATGCATCAGGACACATTCCTTTTTTTTTTTTTTTTTTTTTTTTTTTTTTTAAAGGAAAGACAGAGAGAAGGAAGGAAGGATAGAAGGAAGGAAGGAAGGAAGAAAGGGAAACATCTTTAAACATTTTCTTGTTTTATTGTATTTTGTTTCTTTGTTTTTGTTACATGGGCTGGGGCCGGGAATCGAACCGAGGTCCTCCGGCATAGCAGGCAAGCACTTTGCCCGCTGAGCCACCGCGGCCCGCCCAGGACACGTTCCTTTTTATAGCTGAATAATATTCCATCATATGTACACACCACATTTTGTTTATGCATTCCTTAGCTGATGGACACTTGTGTTTCTTCCTTCTTTTTTTGTGAATAATGCCACTATGAACATCGGTGTGGAAATGTCTATTCAAGTCCCTGCTTTCTGCTCTTCTTCTGGATATTTACCTAGTAGTGGGATTGCTGGATCATATGGCAGTTCTATACTTAGCTTCCTGAGGAAACGCCAGACTATCTACACAGCAGCTGCACCATTTTACATTGCCACCAGCAATGAATGAGTGTATTTCTTTCTTCAGACCCTCTCCAACACTTGTGGTTTTCTGTTTCTTAACAGTGTCCTTTCTAGTAGGTGTGAAATGACATCTCTTTGTGGTTTTGACTTGCATTTCCCTAATAGCTAATATTATTGAGCATCTTTTCATGTGCTTTTTAGCCATTTGTATTTCCTCTTTGAAGGTATGTCTATTAAAGCTTTTCGCCCATTTTTAAATAGGATTTTCTGTCTTTTTTTATATGGAACTGTAGGATTTCTTTATATATTCTGGATATTAAACCCTTATCAGATATGTAGGTTCCAAATATTTTCTCCCACTGAGTTAGTTGTCTTTTCACTTTCTTGACTAAGTCCTTTGATACATAAATGTTTTTAATTTTGAGGTGGTCCCATTTATCTATTTTTTCTTTTGTTGCTTGTGCTTTGGATATAAAGCCTAAGAAACCATTGCCTAACACAAGATCTTGAAGATGCTTCCCTATGTTTACTTCTAGGAGTTTTATGGCCCTAACTCTTATATTTAGGTATTTTATCCATTTTGAGTTAATTTTTTATAAGGTATGAGATAGGGGTCATCTTTCATTTTTTGCATATGGATATCCAATTCTCCCAGCATCGTTTGTTGAAAAGCCTATTCTTTTCTAGTTGAGTAGATACAGCAACCTTGTCAAATACCAATTGACCATAGATGTCAGGGCCCATCTGTGAACTCTCGATTCTATTCCTTTGGTCAATATATCTCTTTACACCAGGTACATGCAGTTTTTTGTTTGTTTGTTTTTGTTTTTTACCCCTGTAGCTTTGTAATATGCTTTAAAGTCAGGAAATGTAAGTCCTCCAACTTCATTCTTCTTTTTAAGATATTTTGGGTTATTCAGGTCCTTTTACTCTTCCAAATAAATTTGATAATTGACTATTTACCATATCTGAAAAGTAGGCTATTGGAATTTTGACTGTGATCATGTTGAATCTGTAAATCAATTTGGGTATAATTATCATCTTAACGATAGTCTTCCACTCCATGAACATGGAATGCCCTTCCATTTATTTAGCAATGTTTTGTAGTCTTCTGTGTAAAAGTCCTTTGCATTCTTGATTAAATTTATTCCTAGATATTTGATTCTTTTAGTTGCTACTGTAAATAGAATTTTTCACTTGATTTGCTTCTCAAATAGCTTATTGTATATAGAAACACTACTTAGTTTTGCATGTTGATCTTATACCCCTCCACTTTACTGAATTTGTTTATTCTCGTAGTTTTGTTGTAGATGTTTTGGGATTTTCTCTACATAGGATCTTATTGTCTGCAACTGGTAAAGGTTTTATTTCTTCCTTTCTAATTTGGATGCCTCTTATTTATTTTTCTTGTCTAATGGTTTTGGCAAGAACTTCCACTACAATGTTGAATAACAGGGGTGGCAGTGAGCACCCTTGTCTTGCTCCAGGTCTTAGTGGGAAAGCTTTCAATCTTTCACCAGTAAGTACAATGCTAGCTGTGGGAATTTCATGTCCTTTATCATGTTGAGGAAGTTTCCTTCTATTCCCATTTTTTTAAAGTGTTTTTATGGATGCTGGACTTTGCCAAATGCCTTTTCTGCATCAATTGAGATGATCTTGTGGTTTTTCTCCTTAAATGTGTAAATGTGGTGTATTACATTAATTGATTTTCTTCTGTTGAACCACCCTTGCATACTGGGATAAAACCCATTTGATCATGGCATATGATTTTTTTAATGTGCTGGTGGATTCAATTTGCAAGTACTTTGCTGAGGACTTTTTTGCATCTACATCCATTAGAGAAATCGGTTTATTTTCTTTTCTTGTAGTATCTTTATTTGGCTTTGGTATTGGGGTGACGTTGGCCTCATAGAATGAGCTATGTAGTATTCCTGCCTCTTCAATTTTTGGAAGCATTTGGACAGGAATGGTATTTATTATTCTTGGAATGATTGGTAGAATTCACTGTTAAGCTGTCTGGCCCTGGGCCGTTCTTTTTGGGGAATTTTTTTTTTTAATTTACAGAAAACTGCTTTATTTGAGCAAAGAATTAATGAGGCAGTGATGGGTGCCCAAATAAATTAAATGTTCATTTGATTCTCTAGGTCATAAACATAGAGAGGTATTATATATTGTCACATTCTCTTTTTCATATAAGAACAGAGAAGAAGAATAAGAAGAGAGAAGGGCAGGAAAAAATAATTCTCAAGTGACATCTATAAGCCATTGCACAGATTCTTCTCATATGCTAGTTCACCTTTTAAAATATTTATCATAATTAGTCAAAATATATATCATTGCCATTTTATAAATTAAGAAGCCAAGCTTCACATCCTATTGAGTGAGGTTGAGTGGAGTCAAATCTGATCTATCTTTTTTAAAAGGCTGCACTTTGCTTTTTTTCAATGTCAAATACTAAGTCATTTTTTACTGACACACTAAGATATAAGAGCTCTGGAGTGAGACAGAAATTACTTTCTAATTCTGTAGCCCTGCCCATGCTATTAATCCTTGAGATTGCACAAAAGATTACATTTTCAAGTCAGATTTCATGATCTAGAGGTCTTATCTAGCAGAAGGCTTTACTAATAATTTCAAGGATACAAGTAATTAAGAAACACAGGCAAAGCAGTTAGAGGTATAGAATCCTGACTGCCTCAACCCTGGTCCTTTCTTCCCATATTAGATACCTTTCCTCTGGCTCAGAGTAGTAGATGATCTCCCTAGGAAAGATGTAGATTACCACATAGACCTGGGATCATTTAGATATGGAAATCTCAATTTCATACTCAGAAAATTGTATACCTTATATGACATTTTCAAAAGAATGGTGCCACAGAAATCCATGGATGCTAGGTTTGTTTATAAGCAATCCTAAACCAGGATTCAAAACATTCCATACATAAGGACTCTTCTTCAAGAAAATCTCATCAATTTATTTTTCAGTAGACCAGCTATTTGTACGTTTTCTGGGACATAACAGGAACCATCTACCTTAATATCTCCCAGGAGCTTTGGTTGGAGGTTTTTGATGACTGACTCAATCTCTACTTGTAATTGGTCTATTTCTTCTAAAGTCAGTGTGAGTTGTTTGTGTGTTTATAGGAATTGGTTCCTTTCTTCTAAGTTTTCTAATTTATTGTCCTATGGTTGTTCATCATATTCTCTTATAATCCTTTCTCTTTCTGTGGAGTCTGTAGTGCAGTTCCTCTTCCCATTTCAGATTTTATTTATTTTCATCTTCTTTTTCTCTTTGAGCCAGTCTAGCTAAGGGGTTTTCAATTATATTGATCTTCTCAAAGACCCAACTTTTGTTTCGTTCATTCTGTCAATTGTTTTTTTGTTCTCAATTTCATTTATTTCTGCTCATATCTTTGTAATTTCTTTCCTTCTGTTTGCTTGGGGTTCATTTGCTGTCCTTTTTCTAGCTCTTCCCAGTGGGCAGCTAGTTCTTCGATTTTAGTTCTTCTGTTGTTTTTCTTTTAATGTAGGCCTTTAGGGCTATAAATTTCCCTTTCAGTACTGCCTTTGCTGCATCCCATAAATTTCAATATCTTCTGTTCTCATTTTCATTTGTCTCAAGCTATTTACTAATTTCTCCTTCTGCCCTCTGTGTTTTATTTCCTTTTGGGGGGGAATTGAACCCATGTCTCCAGCATGGCAGGCCAAAATTTTACCACTGAGCCACCATTGCACCACCCCTGACCCACTGATTTTTAAGAGTTTTTCCTTTAGGGTCAGAAAAGGACTTTGCATAATTTCAATCTTTTTAAATTTATTGAAACTTGTTTTGTGGTCTAACCTGGTCTATCCTGGAGGATGATCCATGAGTGCTCGAGAAGAATAGATATCTTGCAATTTGGGGTGCAACGTTCTGTTTATGTCTGTTAGGTCTAGCCCATTTATCATATAATTCAAGTTCTCTGTTTCTTTATTGACCCTCTAGCCAGATGTAATAGCTATTGATGTCAGTGGTGAATTGAAGTCTCCTGCTATTGTTGTAGAGACATCTATTCCTCCCTTCTGTTTTGCCAATGCTTGCTCTTACATGTTGGGGCACCATGGTTAGGTGCAAAAAAAAAATTATGATTATTATTTCTTCTTGGTAGATTGTCTTTTTAATTAATACATCATGTCTTTCTTTGTCTCATAACAGTTTTGCATTTAAAATCTATTTTGTCCAATATTAGTATAGCTACCCAGCTCTTATTTGCTTACTATTAAATGGAATATTTTTTTCCAACCTTTCACTTTCAACCTATTTGTGTCTTTGGGTCTAAAGTGAGGCTCTTGTATACAGCATACAGTTGGCTCATACTTTTTAATCCATCCTGTCAATCTTTGTCTTTTGATTGGGAGTTTAATCCACTAACATTCAATGTTATCTTTGTAAAGCAGTACTTACTTCAGACATTTTATCCTTTGCTTTTTATATGTCACATCTTTTTTCATTGCCTCGTTTTTTACCATTTTATTTACCCTTACTGATAATCTTCATTTGTACACTCTACTCCCAGCGTCTCTCTCTCCTCTCTTTTTCTTTCAGCCTGCTGAACTCCCCTCAGTATTTCTTTTAGGGATGTCTCTTGTTCATAACTCTCTCAGTTTCTGTTTATCTGCAAATATTTTAAACTCACCCTCAATTTTGGAGAATAGTTTTGCAGGATAAAGAATTCTTGGCTGGCAGATTTTCTTTTTCAGTATCCTAAATTTATCATACCACTATTCTCACCTCCACAGTTTCTGATGAGAAATCAGACTTAGTATTATTGCAGTTCCCTTGTATGTAATGAATCACTTTTCTCTTGCTGCTTTCAGGAACCTCTCTTTATCTTTGGCATTTAACATTATTATTCATATGCATCACAGAATAGATGTATTAAGATTTATTCTGTATGGAGTATGTTGTGCTTCTTGGAGATGTGTATTTATGTCTTTCATTAGAGTTAGGAAATATTTGATGATTATTTCCTCAAATAATCTTTCTACCCCTTTTTCTTCTCTCCTCTTCTGGGACACCCATAATTCTTAGAGACGAATTCACTGGCATCAGAAGCTGGAAATAATGGAACCTGGAACAAGGACCAGCAGATGCCAGCCACGTCCCTTCCCATGTGACAGACATCAGCTTTTCTTTGGAGCCAAGGTATCTGTCTCTGGATGCCTTAGTTTAGACATTTTTAAGGCCTTAGAACTATAAACTCATAACTTAATAAATCCCCTTTATAAAAGCTGATTCATTTCTAGTATTTTGCATTCCAACAGTTATGGCAAACTAAAACAGATTTTGTTGCCAGAGAAGTAGGGATTGTAACTTGCAAATACCAAACATGTAGGAACAGCTTTTTGCATGGATAAAGGGAAGATTCTGGAAGAATTGTGATATGCTTGGTAGAAAAGGTCTGAATTGCTTTGAAGAGACTGTAGAAACATGGATTCTAAAGATACCCCCGATGAGGCTTTAGACAGAAATGATGAGTGTCATAGCAGACTGGAAGGAAGGCAACCCGTGTTTTAAAGTGGCAGAGAAATTCAAAAAATTGTGTCCTAGTGTTGGACGGAAGGTATAATTTGAAAGCAATGTGCTAGGATACTTAGTGAAGAGATTTCCAAATGAAATGTTGAAAATGCAGCCTGGCTGTTCCTTATAGCTTAGAGTAAAATGCCACAGGAAAGAGATAAGTTGAGAACTAAACTCGAGTACAAGGAAACCAGAAATTGATGGCCTGGAAAATTCTGAGCTTCCAAAAAGGGAGACCCCAGGTGCTAGTGTCCCATGTGAGGATTTAACCAAATAAGGAACGGTCAGCCAGGTCAGGACAAGCCAGGATGGAGTTATTCAGAAAGAATTTATGGAATGTACTATTGTCTGATGGCATTGATTCCTGTTTGCTACATAGAGAATCAACATTGTGTGTGTTTGCATGTGTGTGTGTGCGAAAATTGTATAAACGGAACCACTGCTGGTCTGGACTAAAAGGAACAGAAAAAGGACAGCTTGAAGGAAAAATGTCTTCAAAGGCAGAACCATAGAGGTTAAGGTCTGAAGCAAAGAAATCTTGGGCCAGGAGAGTGGACGTACCCATCCACATGGAAAGAGTGAGTTTGCCCCAGAAGTAGAGTGTGGACCTTAAGCCTTGATGTTCAGGTAGTGTTTTGGTGCCCCAGGCCTCAGAAAGGGTGGAGCACATTCCTTGGGGGTTGGGGAAAGCCTTCTGGCTACCACCCCATTGTTTTGACAGGGTTGAGCATGTGTCCCAGAAATGATAGAGAGGCCAGGTGCTGCCCTGATGCTTGGAAAGGTTGTAGCCAAAAAGAGATGGTATCCCCAAAGCTCCCTAATGTTGCAACCCTCACCCCAGTATTTGGAGAGAACAGGGCTACTGTGTAAACCCTAGGAAAGGGTGGGATTGGCACTATCTCAAGTCCCAAGAATAAGTGACTCTCAGACTTTGAAATCTAATAGAGTATGCCCTGTAGGTTTTTTGAAATATTTGGGTCCAGTGCCCCTGTTTTCCTTTTGATTTCTCCCTAAGGCAATGAAAACGTGTATCCTATGACTGTCTCTCCTTTATATATCAGCAGTAGATAACTCGTTCTGAGTTTCATAGGTCCACAGCCAGAGGAGAATTTTTGCCTTAGGAAAAACCATGCCTATTAGTGACTTTGATGAGGCTTTGTACTCTTATTTGACTTAGTATTGCATTTTAGTGTTACTGAAATGGTTTAAAGCTTTTTGTGATATTGTGATGGAATTAATGTAGGTTTCATTTGGAAAGAACATGAATTTTTGACCCAGAGGATGGAATGTACTGGTTTGAAACTGTTATGTACTCCAGAAAAGCCATATGCTTTCAATCCTGATCCGATCTTGTGGGGCCAGACTTAATTTTCAGGCTGGAACTTCTTGATGAGGTTGTTTCCATGGAGATGTGACATACCCAATTGTGGGTGTGACCTTTTGATTAGATAGAGGTGTGACCCCGCCCAATCAAGGTGAGTCAGGATTAGTTTACTGGAGTACTAAAAAAAGGAGAAACATTTTGGAGAAACCTCAGGTGCAAACACAGACATTTGGAAATGCAGAAGCCCCAGGAGATGTCAGGAGCTGAGAGAGCTGACAGAAGATAGATAGGAACCAGAGCCCACCAGTCATAACCATGTGCCTTTCGTGAGATGCTAATCTAGGAGATGAAACTGAGAGTTTCACCCCAGAGCATCGAACTCAGGACCTACAGATGCTTAGAGAGGAAGCCACTGGAATCAGAAGCTGGAAGCAATGAAACCTGGAACAAGGACATCATATGCCACATATGCCTTCACATGTGACAGACACTGGCCTTTCTTTGGAGTCAAGGTATCCTTTTCTGGATGCCTTAGTTTGGACATTTTTAAGTCTTTAGGACTGTAAACTTGTAACTTAATAAATCCTCTTTATAAAAGCCAATTCATTTCTGGTATTTTGCATTCTGGCTGCTTTAGAAAATGAAATATTGACCTGGCAGAAAGGGGCAAAGTGATCAGGAGAGATTTCCCAGTATGTCAAAATCTGTGCTGCCCATTGCCAGCACTAAGGAGCAAACTAGAAGTTGAATCAGCACATGGCCAACTCCCAGTACCATTCATTGCAAGGTGAGGCATTGCCCCTCATGCTTAGGCTGGGGAGTTCACTTTTCTGGCCCTGTTGCCATCTGATCATTGCCTGAATTATGCTTAGGGATTGTCCTTTATGGTTAACACTCATCCATAGTCCAAAATGCAGCTATTTTGATCATACCATCTGGTCCAGCACTTTCAAAGGCTCAAGAACTGTCAGTTTCCTTGGACAGAGAATTGTCAGTTGCCTGTGGCCCTGATCACAGAGATGCCACTGTGGGAACACTGCAAGCCAGAAAAGCAATGTGCACCCTTAGCCAGCCCCAGCCAGCCCCAGTGTCCATTCTTTTGTTCTTCTGTGGTCACAGAGGCCCCAGATGTTTGGCTCTACTACTGTAACTCAGTAAAGGGGCTGCATTTCTCAGCCTCCATTTCCATTTTAGAGTTCATCAGCTCCCTTTTCTGTTCTTCTCCTGCTCTTTTGCCAGCACCAGACAGTTATGACTTCTTGATTTCAGCATTTCTGTCTTGTTATCTCCTTACATCAGTACACACATAGCCAGGAATCTTTTCCAAAGAATCCAACATTTTCTCTTAAAAATCCATGTTTACTAACTCCTTCCCCTGAAAGTGGTCTAGCCTCATCCTTCTTCTATGTGCACCTGCTTGAGAACCTGATATATTAAACACTATACAGGTGAAGGGTGGGTGGAGATATGAGCTATTGATTAAAAATAAATGTGAATTATCAAATTCAGCATTTATCATATTACTGAATTGATTAAATTAGTAAATATTACTATACTACTCAATTGATATACCATATTACTCAAGTGATTAAATAACCTGAGAGCTGCTAGATCTTACACATGCTTAATTCTAACAAATTTACCTGACACTTTACCTTCCTAAAGTGGTCTTTCACAAGGAAACCAAATATGTTGGAGACTGAAGTTATAAGTTCAGTCATTAGACAACAATGGTATCTTTAATATGAATGCCAGAACTTTAACATAATTAAGGGGGTTGTTCATACCATGAGCATTGGGCTATTCATCTTTAAAAAGCCAAAAATGTCCACAGAGCTCACGGAGAATGTATCTTTAATTTTCATGAAACAATATTGCACACGTAGGTTTGTATGACACAGAGTCTAAATGCTCTAACTTCAGGGACCATGAGCTGGTGGTCTGACCAGCAAATTCAGCCTGCAGACATGAAGATGTATTGTATTTGGCCTCTAGTGTTTTAAACAGAAAAATTTCACACAAGTAATCTGGATTTCTGATTTCATTTTGGAAAATCGTGCAACAATGGGCATTTCTACATGGCAACAGTTGGTTAGATCTAGTAGAAGCTGTTGCATTTAAATACAATACACAAATTCCAGTTTGCCATGTTCTTCTGCTCATATTTATCTATCTTTGCATGTATCACTCATTTGCAGACCCTTCCTAGCTCCCATAGGTAATTGAGTTTTTTGTATGTGTTGTAGATAGAACAGGCTCAAATGACAGAGTATAAAAGAATGGAGGATAATGAAATTCCAAAGGATTTGGGAAAGTCAGAAGGGGGGAAAGAAAGTCCTTAGGGAAAATAGAGTGAGTGAAGGCATCAATGCATGGACATCATGATAGTCTGGACTTAAAGGATTTAGGTGAACAGGTAAGACTAAGATTTCAGATGAAAAAAATAAAAAGGAGTGCTTAGTTTTAATTTGGTTAGAAATGAGGATCCATTAGAGGACTCTTACAAGGGAAATAATACAACAGAGATGGTATTATATAGGTGACAGTAGATACATTGATGCATTGGGAGAAGCTGGACTCACTGGGATCTGGTGGGTGGGGCTGGCAATAATCAGATAGGAAATAAGGAAGAAGTCTTAGCTGGAAGGTTGTAGCAATGGAAAAAGGGAAGGAAGGCTAAAGAGGAGGCATTTTGAAAGACAAAGCAACTGGTCTTAAAGAACATTTTTTCTTAGGTAAATGAGTATCTTAAAATACTAGCTGTATTTATTTCATAAATTAATTACTACCTAATAGTCTGTCTTAATAGCAAATCTATTCTTTAATTTCTTTGTATTTTATTAATTAAGGCTATTTTTTGAGACCAATTATTTCTCTGTTGAGGACTCCATGCTCCCAACTTTTACCATAATGCTAAAAAGAATATCTATGCTGTGTCTGGGCCCCTTAGCAATTCATTAATAATATAATGGATGTTAAAAAATATGTAACTTTCAATTCCTGGTCCATGCATGTCCCAAAAATCAAACAACCAACCAGCAAACAAAAAATTCAACAAACGGTGCTGCAATAACGGGATATTCACAAGAAAAATAATGAAATGTGGCCCTACCATACAGGATACAAAAAAAAACCCACACGTAACTCTCTGTGGTGGTTTGGAGCTATGAACCCCATGAAAAGCCATGTTCTTAAACTTAATCCATTCCTGTGGGTGTGAACCCAATGTAAGTAGGAACCTTTTATTAGGTTACTTCAGTTAAGATGTGACCCAACTCAGTTAGGATGGGTCTTAATCCTATTACTGGATTCCTTTACAAGTAAAATGAAATTCAGACACACACACACACACACACACACACACACACACACACAAACATAGAGAAAGCCACAGGAAGTAGGAAGCTGAAAGTTAACAGAACCTGGAAGAAAAGGGAGAGTCTGGGAGAAGCCAGGAGAGGCCACCATGTGCATTGCCATGTGACAGCAAAGCCAAGGACCAAGGATCACAGACAGCCGGTCCCAGAATGCAAGCTTTCAGCAAGAAAGCATGGCCTTGATGATGCTTTGATTCAGACTTCTGCAGCCTCAAAAACCAATAAACCCCATAGTTTAAGCCAACACAATGCATGGCATTTGCTTTTAGTAACAAAAAAACCAAAACACTCTCCTTCACAGAACAGTGGATCTTAAGTCAGGAAACAGAAAAAAAAAACATATTACTTTGGGTTATAAAAGACCTTAGTGATTACCTAATCAAATCCCTGATTTCTTAAACTGTTGGTAGCAAAAGAGATGGAATGAACCAATAAAAAGAACTACTTTTGAGTAGTGCATCCTTGAGAAAGTTTTCACCTTTCAATCTCAGGAGTTTGAGTAAATTAATTCATACTCAAGCTTGTTCTGATTCCCTACAGGCTCATACATGTACTACTCAGCCAGTCAAGAATTTCTCTTGCAGTTTCTCCTATCATTTCTGTGTATCACTGAAACGACTTTAAACCTATATGCTCAGAAACAGTCTTTCTGAGCATTAATACCTCTCATGCTACTTTGCTACTAGAAGGTAGAGAAAATTCATCTCCAGTGTCATGGTGCAAGATGCTTATGACACATGAGAGGACAAGAAACAGAAACTTGTTTGGTGCCAAGCTCCTCCAGACTTTCTTAGGGCCAGTCACCTCTAACTCATTGCTGCTTTGGACTTGGTAATACTGAGTCTTAACTACAGGTATACCGAGTATGCTTTATTTCACTGGAGGCCTAAAACAGAAAGTTTAGTAAGTCTATACTTCTAAGCAAGTATCAGGTTAAACAATGTTTTCGGCTCAAGGTCCAGTTCAAGGACCTGCTCCATTTGTAGCCTGGTTGAAATGCATCTAGCTAAGGGGTTGATTTTATCCTTGTTGAGATTTATAGGTATTTTAACCCACATATTAATTGAAATACCTTCTACCCTTCACAGTCCTGCATTGAAATATTGCAGTATCAACACGTGGTCTTTTAAAATAATTTACACACAAAGACGATTTTATTCTCTCATTTTGGAAGATCCACCTTTAAATTTTACTGCCTTCCCTGGATGCTGGCCAGTGTGACTCTCACTCCATAGAAATCATAAATTCAGATCTTTTAAAGATGATTTCACTGGTGTTGATGATCTTCCATGTTAACAAGCCCCAGCTAAAACAAAGTACAATCCATAGTGAGTCTTCTAAAAGTAAAACCAAATTTGCAGGTAATTTATATGACTTGATATGTATATAGGTCTAGACTAACATGTACAAATAATAAACTGAGCCACTCAAGTTTAAGATAAATTCTATTTTCTGCTAGTAAGAGAAATTCTAAAATTAACATGTATAGTTGTGTCTCAAACAAAGGAGAAAAACTGCAGTTTATATTCACATTACAGCATGTGAATAATACACATTCCTTACATTTTTTCTAAATATATGGACACTTTATAATTATAAGATGAAATATATTGTTAGCAATAACCTCCAGAAGAAAGTATTCATTATCTGTGTTCACTGATGTATTCTGAAATTATCCTCAAAGTGAGTTGTCTGGATCAATTTAAAATCCAAGGCCCCCTTCAAGAAACAGGGTTTACTAACTACCATGCCTTACATTGAAAACGACATACTAATGCACAAGCCTTGCTTAGTAGACAGGAAAGGGTCAAAGAGTTAAATACTCAGAGTCCTATTCGGGATGGCAATTTTCCTGCTATAAAAACTGCAGCCCTTTGGTTTCTGAAAGTTTCGTTGCCACCTGGGACAATTTTAAAAACGGAGCAATAGAAAACCCTTTAGATGGAGCACCTCAGCACTCTATCTTGAACTGCTATTCTAAGGCTCTTTTATTTCTTCCAAAACACCATTTATTTCAGTATTTTTAAAATTTGAATCTTTTATGAATAAAAATCCAGAAAGTTCTAAATTGCATAAAAATTTCTACTGGAATAAACATGCCCTTCTTTAGAGAGTATACTGATCACAATCCTATTAAGTTCAATTATCTTAACTTCAATTTCTCAAGTTAAGGAGACTGAATGTATTTTCTTATATTAGTTATTTGGTTTTCCTCAATCATCCTTGGCTTCATCTGTTTCAGAAATCTGACTTTCTGATCGACTACATACAATAAACTTTGGCTCATAATACTCACTCTCTTTGCTCATATACTCCTTGATTTTCCTTCATAGCGCTACCCAACATTTTATGGATATATTTGTAATATTTGTCTGTTGGCTTAGTCCCTCCACAAAAAGGTAAACTCTGTGAGTTCAAGATCCTACTGTGTTTTGTTCAATGCTGGATCCCCAGGGCCCACAGTGCCTGGCACATAGTAGGTGCTAAATAAACAGGCTTTGAATAAATGTAATGAGTTACTGAACTTTAAAAGAGAATGTTGCTTCCAGATCTATAACATTGTTCCTGCCAATCGTTTCCTTTCATGTCAGGGAGGAATAATATATATGTGGAAACAAAAACTTAAGCATTTTGCAAAACCAATCATCATGCTATCACCCCGTGAGATTTATCCACTGCCTAGAGAGTTTCCATGGCACAGTTGATGAGAATGAACAAATAGAAGTCAACATAGCCCATAAAAAGATGTGACCAACTAACTCAGTGCATCAGAGAATCATAATAATGGTAATCAATCACTTACGATAAATTCAAATAACATTTACTTTTGGCAGGTAACGTTGTGCCAAGAAGTTATCCTGCATTCTCTTTATTTATGATAAAATAGAAATGCCATAACACTTTGTCTTGAAAGAATACTTTAAATGATGCTTTTAAAAATATATACACCATTCTTGAAACAACTCCTCCCTGATTTATATTTATAGGTACCGCTATGTGCATGTTATGGAAGTTGATTTTTTAAAAAGGAGATGTGGAGACCATGGGAGTAAGGCTTGATGCATTTCCAGTTAGATTAGAATTCTGAATTTTTTTACTCATTCCCCATTTTATTTTTCAACAAGCACAATTTTTTTTTTTTTTCATCTCTGGAGATTTCAGCGCTGACCTGCCAATGGAATAAAATCCGGATGTCTTAAGATCTGTGATTGAGCATACTTTAATTATATATGATGAGCCTATTCTTCCACAGCAACTCTTGAGGAATTTTGCCTTCTGTCCTATGTTATTTTTTCAACCTTTACTATCACCTACTTTTAGGTTCACAGTACCTTGACTTTACAGAAAATGCGGGCCTGGCAGTATGCATGCACTAGCAAATTGACTTCCACTGGAGTATACTGTGTGTGTGTGTATGTGTGTGTTTCTGCACACTCAGGCTATTTCTCACTTTGACAAAGATTATTTTGGGGGCCATTATTATTTTTTGTTGTGAACACAGAAAAATAATAACTGTAATGTGCACGAGACCAAGAGGAGAAAGAAATTAGACCTACTGTCTAATTTCAGGATGCTACTGGTTTCAGACTAATGTGGACTGTGAGTACAAAGTTCCCGAAATGGTCATGTGTTCCCTAACTTCCACTCCAATTTCTAGACTCTGACCCCAGAAACATTAATTTTGTAAGTCAAAAGCTAGGTGAAGATTGGGAGAAAGTAACAAAAATTATTTAGTGGTTTTCAGGCCACACCTGATATTGACCTGGAATCATATCCATTGAGCTGGATTAGGTCTCATTTCTTTGTGCTTCCATCGCCCGTCAGTTCTTTTCTGTATCATGGCATGTTCCCCACATCCTTTTAATAATTAGTCCCCCATGCTTTTCTGGGTTCTTTGAAGTAAGGATCCAGTCTTAACCCAATGCCTTGATTAATGGTTGACAAACAGGAGGCAGAATTACTCTTTTCTTTCATTAGTGGTGGGCAAGTCATTTAACCTCTGTTCTTTCCTTATCTGTAAAATAAGGAAGGTGAGCTAGAAAACTGATGTCAAGCTGCTCTTCCTGTGGGTGTGTGGAGAAGCCAGGAGGGACTAGCATATGTAGATTTGGCTCTAGTTTTTCCCATTCCCACTTGGGCAAACCCTCTTTAATTTTAAAGTTTCACATATTGAATTTCTGGATAATGAAATAATCCTCAAATTATTTGAAAATCTCTGGACTAGATGATCATTAAGGGGTTTTCTAGCTTTAACATTGCTGTGCAATTATTTTAAAACATCCTTTTTTTTTTTAACACAATCAGAGAAGCAAAGAGAATTAGGAGTGCTCTAAACGGTGAGATGATGCAGGATTTTTAATTTCTCTTTTATTCCCTGTATTTTCTACAGTGAGAATGCATGGCCATTTTTATCCAGGAAATAAAAACTTTTTAAAAAGAAAATTAAATCCAACATATACAATGTAACTGTTTTTTTAAAAATCTATGAATTATTTTATTAAAACTTCTTATCGAAATATATACTCAGAGAGACAGAGACATGGAGTAAGAAGTGCGCATTATAAGCTGATTTTTAAAGCATGGCATTTTAGAATAATTTTATATAGATTAGAACATGAATTCTGACATCTTAAACGAACAAAATCAGCTTCCGTTTATATTTGCCTCAGGTGTTTTCATCCCTAGAAATTGTCTTAGTAGGCATAATTTATATGTTCAATTTATACATTAAAAAACTAGGATTTTTAAGGTGAATTTTTTAAATGTTTCGTCTGTACATAACAATAAACTAAAAATTGCCATTGCATGAGTTATTAAACAAGAGAGATTATTACATACGATTAACTAGAACAAAACCCCAAAAACGTAAAGCCAAGGGAATTCTTTCCATAGTCTGGTCTTCTAACTTTTTAAAACACAATATACATTACCCTTCTAATCATGTCCTCAAATTCATGTATTTAGAATTTGCCTCTAATAAGCCATTTTCTCAAATCATTCTGGCTTTTAAAGTAATCACTATTCAAGCTCCGATGAGCAGTAGAGCCAAAAAGCATTGTTTTAGTTTTTGCTGCTTTTAAAACCAGTTTGTTTTCCTGGAACCAGTCTGCCAAAGTCTTTTTGCAGTTCAGTAGTTAAGTGAGAAACAGATTTGCCATTAAAATGCACAGTCGTGCCATCTGCATAAAGATGTATAGAGCAGTAATGACATATCCATGTTAAATCATTAATAAAAAGAGAAAAGAGGAACAGGCCCATGACTGACACTGTTGCTTAATAACTGGAAGGAGAAGGAAGGGAAGAGACAGCCCTGTGAACAGTAACAGATTGATGTCTGTCGGAGCCGTTTCTTAGCTTTTGACAGCGTTTGGGCCGGAGCCCATGCTCCCTGCCTGCTGTAGTCAGAGCCCACGGAGCATTAGGCCAAAGCAGGCTGGGAAATCACTAACCACCAGCGCTCAGTCCAGAAGCTCCCTTCAAGACATGTAGTCGCTAATATTAGGCTGTCGTGGAGTGACATATGAAGCGGTGGCAAGTTCCTTAGAGGCTTTTGGTGTGTGGAATTCACGTATGTTTCCCTCATCAGCGTCTTTGAACTTTCTGAATACTTATCAGAATTAGCCATTGATACTAATAGACTGTACTGCATGATTTCTGATTTTATTCTGTATTCGGGAGACAGTTTCTGGGGATGCGTAAGTCAGCCATGAATTAGGCAATTGGTACCGTCTATGAAATTTCAAACTTAAGGAACTTCTTTCCCGTGGAATGATGGAACAAATAAGTCTGCCCTTAGGCAAAGTTATACCTTTCTGTGCTCTTTTCTTATAGGGCTTAACATCAGTGAGCAGTGGTTGTGTGAAGTCACAAAAGGAATTATAGATATAATACCCCCAGCTTTCAGGAACTAACAATTTAAAGGCAACTACTAACTCATAGAATAGATTTATAATCCCGGCATCAAAAATACATAGAGGAGTTTGTAATGAATTGTGTTTGCATCACAATAATGATGTAAATCTCTAGGAGTCCTGGATCGAAACGAGTGAACAGATTCAAGTGGTATTAGTTTGAGAAGGTTTAAAAACCTAACAAAGCAAGATAGAAATTTCGGAAAATGGCGATTGCTTATTTTGATCATATAAACTATAGATACTAACTGTGGGTCTTGGTTTGTAGCTCAACATTCAGTGATATCGGAAGCTTGATAAAGTAACCTTTTTATTTTTTTGGCTCTATTTTGCAAATATCTCCTCTGGGATACGATAGAATTGAGCTATCAGAACATAGGGCTGAGGGCTGGGTCACATTAAGCAAGTCAGCCTTCCCCGCCTCAGGTTTTTCATCCGTAAATTTAGATCTTTTTTAGTCCTTTCATTCTAGAATTCTGTAATATTAATAATCACCTTGTAGCTCTGAAGATGGCATGTGTGCTAAAATCCTTCTCTGACCTGAGTACTTTATCGAGCTCTATCTAGTACAAAGGTTCTGTCCACCACAAAGCACAACTATTAGCAAAAAAGAAATATCCAGTGTTTGCTCTGAGAGCCCAGTTATGTGCCAGCATGGAAATACCTTGAGGGGCAAAATAAACACAACTCCTGCCTTTACAGAGTTTTCAGTTTGGTGGGAGACGTTAAATAATCGAGAGAATAAATAAGTGTATAATTATGAATTGTGTTAACCCTTTTAGAACAAAGGTATAAGGCATGAGGAGGAATTTAACATGGCTGAGGTCTCAGGAAAAGGTTGGGGAGAACTGATGTTTGAGCTGAGATGTATAGTGTGTCCACGGGAGTTATTTGGGTGATGGGGCTGGGGAAGCGAGAATGCCAAAAGTGCAAGGCAAAGGAAAGAGCAAGTGCAAATGCCCTGGGTGGCCTTTGGAGAAACTGAAAGAAGAATGCTGTCTCTCCCCTGGTCCACAAAGGAGGAGCGGAGGTTGGAGAGTTTGTAGGGGCCCCATCTTACAGGGACTTGCAGTCTGGGCCATAAATATTATTTTGATTAATTGATGAGAAATAGTTCTAAGGAATATTCCTAGGAAGTCATACACCACCTTTACACTTCTGTCGTGGACAAAAATAATTTTTATTATCTCAGACATTGTGTTGGGTTCATTTCTCTCTGAGTAGCCCCTCCAATGAAGGAATTGCTTGATTACCAGCATATAGAGATGCTGGGAGAGTTTTCTCTAGGAACGTAGTAAATACATAGTAAAGCATGAGAGTTCGAAGCTCCGTAATGTTTTCCTGAAGTTACCCTCTCCAGAAAAAGAGCCCCAAATCAACAAAATTTCCTGATCAGAACAAAACTATAGAAGTGTCTTTGCTTTATTAGTTCATTGGCTGGAGGAAAGGCCTAGAGCACATTCCCTAAATTATCTGTAGATTCACGTTGTTAAAGACCTGAAATCTGTGCCACAGTTTGTCTTCAGAGCAGCTCAGCATCATGGGGAGCTTGTTGGAAATGCATGCTCTCAGGTCCCACCCCAGACCCTCCGAATTGGAATTATTTTATCAAGGTTTTCAGGGGATTTTTATGCACAATAAACTTTAAGAGACACCACTCTAGGTACTGGGAAAAATGAATTAAAAATAATGTATAAATTAAGGTATTTAGAGTAAATTTAAAATTAGCTTCCTTGCAGTTAATTATCGTTTAAATGTAAAATGTCCTTAACACTTTCAGAATTCCATTTTAATTATTGTTATAGAAAATGTTTCACTGGGATACAATCACTCTAGGCACGGTGCCAGCAATTTCAAGGTTTAAAATTTACTCAAAACACAGCAAAATATTTTGAGTAAATACATATTTCCTTGTAGGGTAGAAATTAGCCATACTATCAATTATCGATTACTGGAATGTCCAGTAAGCACACAACGCTCACAATGGTGAAAGACAAAGCAGTACTTCAGTGGTGTGTTTTTTGTCCTAAAATCAACTGTTAAATAGTCGTTTAGCCAGTGAGACCCTGACAGTCAAAATGTAGAACTATTTATGGGATTCATCTCTGAAATTTCCAAGACTATTTGGACTTATTTGGAGCTCAAGTTTATATAATAAAAACACATTCTTAACAATTTATTTAACTAAATTTGGAGCTTCAAGCTCTCAATGGATATCTGAATCATGGGAGCCTTGCCAGATGTTTTGGAGTGTGGAATTCAAAACACATTAGCAGCATGGCACGTCAGGAAGTTTGATGCAAAACATTTCTTCTCCCTTTCCAAAGGCCTTGTTTAGTTTCTATGGTAAGGCATGAACTATGGTGACAGTTCATAGCTCTAGGGAAACATCTAAAATCCATAAGTAGTATCTACCCAGACAGTGGAAATGCGAGGCAATTATCTGCACAATCAATGTCATTAAAAAAAAAAAAAAAGTCTAGCCGTCCAACCATATTCAGTTAACTAAGTCCAAAGTGGTTATTTACCTGCTGGGCTTATTTCACTTTTTGTGCCTAAGATTCTGCAAAAGATCTCCTGTCTCTTACCCCATTCCCACCTTCCTCACCCTTGGCAGATGACTTTCTTTATTCTTTACAGAGAAAATGCAATCTATTAGGGAAATCTTGTGAAATTCCCCGTAATTTTACCATCATGGGGGTCAGAATCCCTTTGCTTGTTCTGAGATACTACTTTTGTCATTTATGCCTACTTTTTCTTATCCTTCGTTTCTGAATCTTTCTCCTCATTTTCCAAATATGTCCTGGTTGTAGCATCAGATTGGACACAAGTAGTAGGCTTTCAACAAATGTGTATGTTTGAGGTTCTGCTGTCCCACACCTAAAAACAAAATGCAACACACCCGGCTGTCTTCTTGACGCTGCCCTTCGGTGACGAGGCCACCAGTTGTCTGTCTTTCCCTCTTCTCTTAGAATTAAACTTCCTGAAAGAGAAATGTATGACCTTCAGCTCCTGTTTTGTCTTTCATCAGTAATCCCAACTCAACCATGACAATTCATAATGAAATCACCAGTGCTCCCTTTTTGCAAAGTTTGTGTTAGTTTTTCCTTCCACATTGTACTCAACCTCTCTTCAGCCCTCCAGTCTTACCTCTCTCTTGAAATTGTCTCCTCCCTTGGAATCTAAGACAATACTTTTTCCAAGGTCTCTTCTCAAACCTTTTAGGTTCTTTTCTAGTCTTTTCTCCCTAGTTAGGCTCCTGTCCTCTATTTTCTGTCCCACCAATGAACTCATTCTCTGATTCTCTCTCACTTCCTAATTTGCTTTGCCAACCACTAGCTTGTCTCCACATTAGCTATGAGAAGTGCTATCCTTGGGGGAGGGGGGAAGGATGATCTTCTTCTTCTACCTTAAAATCTCCTGATGTTGCATTGCTAATGAACAACGTCTATGGGTGCCTCCTTTATTTAAAACACGGCTTGTCACAAATGGGCATGTATATATGTGTCAGAATGCTCTGTCCACATAAGTTATGCCTAAATATCAGTGATCTGTAATGATAAGCCTGGCATTTATGTAGAGCCATGTTTTTAGGTGTTTTGCTGATTGCTTTAAATTATCATTTGTATTTAATTCTCACAATAATCTATAACATATTCTCATCATTACTCTTATTTACCAATGACAAAACTGGGGTAATAACATGCTCAAAGTCATGAAGAATGTAAGTGGTGGATCCAGGATACGAATCTAGATAAGCACTATTTCAGATTCCATGCTCTTAACCAGATCCTACATGGGTTCCTGGAATGCTACATTTAGAAAGACATCAGCATCTAGTACCACCCTAGACCAGAGGAAGAGGTCCTCTGCCTGGACCCCGACCAAAGGGCCCTGCCCTGGCCCTTCCCCACCGGGTGAGGAGTCTGCCCTGCAAGGGGACCTATCACCCAGGCATGTCCTTTCTTCTAATTGATGCTTGGAGTACCTGAAACCAGAATTGCCTTCCCAAAAGGCTCTGTTCCGAATCCCAGGGCATGCACAGGCTTCTTGTCCAGGTCTGTGCTCCAGTCTGAAGACCAGGGTGTCAGAGTCCATACCTCTAAGTAGGCCCAGGGCTTGCCATCGTGCAGGCTGGAGCATCCAAGTAAATGCACTGGGGGCTCTGGGGGTGGGACAGAGCTGGGGCTGTGAAGACAAAAGGAGCTGGTCACAGGCCAGGGGCTGGACTTGGCTGGGCTCAAACTGCTCTAGTATGTTCTGGCATAAAAAGTCAAGCAGCCAGAGAATTCTAAAGCCTGGCCTTTCAGAACACAGCAAGATAAGTTTTTCAAAATGTAGAGAATGTTTTATTTTATAGTTGTTTGGCTTGATGTAAAATTTTAAAATATGTAAACATATAGTATACTGGCCTCAGTTTGTAGGTTTGTCCCAGGCCCTGCAATTATTAGGATTGGGCCTAGCTGTTGAGTTAATTTCTTTTTCTGTCTGAAGCTATAGGAGACTAAACATCTCAAAACTCTTTTCTTTTTCTGTGCTGAGCACAAGCTTATATATTTTAGAAGTTTTGTTTTGTTTTTTTATTTTTTTTTTAATTAAGCTTAGAATGTACAGGAATCACCCCAGCAATGATTTTCAAACTCTACCATGCATTGGAATCACCTGGGGGCCTTGTTAAACTGCAGGTACTGATTCAGCAGGTCACAGGTGGGGCCTGAGAGGCTGCATTTCTAATAAGCTCCCAGGTGGCGCTGACCCCATGGTCCTTTGACTACGAGCCGCAAGGACCTACAGTACTTATGTAAAATGCAATTCTTTGGGCATCACCCTCAGAAATTCTGATTAAGGAGCACAAAATGGGGCCCAGATGGTGAGCAAACCAGGCATTAAGAAACACCCAGGTGGTGCTGGTAAGGTGGTCTGTAGCCCACATTGTGAGAACAAATGCTTTAGAACATGCTTCTCCAACTTTGATGTGCATAAGGATTACCCAGGAATCTTGTTTAAAGTGCAGCTTCTGATTTAGAGGGCCTGGGGCAAGGTCCAAGATGTCCCACTTCTGATAGGTTCCCAGGAGGAATCACACCGAGGAAGCAGGCTTTAGGAACCCCTCTCGGGGTCTTTAGTGTTTAAGTCCCGTGTTTAGAATGTGGTTTATTTGCTTGTGAGGTGAGGGGTGCGGAGGTGACTTGGGGTATATTGTCTATGATTCCCTCAAACCTCCGCTTTACTGGTTTCACAGAACAGTTTCGCAGAGCCCTTGTGTGACACCAGATTTGCTGGTGATTCCTTCTCTGAGCTTCTGCTCTGATTTGTCCTTTCTTAGATCCCTGAAGTCAGTGACAAACTGGGTTTGTAGGTACCGTTTGTAGATGTTTCCAAGGAGCACCTGTGGGTTATCTACCACCTTGCAAAAGCAGCAGACATTTCAGACATTTGGGCCAAGGAAGGTGCTTTTCTTAATAATTCAGGAACTGCATTTCCCTTCCTAGGCGCTCACCGAGAGATACTCAATTCCATGCTTGAGCTGTGTGTGTTGTGAAGAGTAAATTGAAAGGTTATTAATCTTATAAATTAGGCCTGTGCAGAGGGATAATCCAGATGCTCTTGGGTTTCTTCTGATAATCTATTTTATAGCCAGAACCATTATCTGTGAGTGGAGGATTTAGACCATGTCTCTCCACACAGCTAATTCTAGTATTTGTGATGAGTTAGTGACAGGCAGCTTTCACAGGGCAGTTCATAAAGGTGAGTTAAGGTAATTCAAAGGTTGTTAAGAACGAAGGATTTCCTCCTTCTGTGGGGCTCACACGTGCTGTTTTGCTGAGGCAGGAGGTGCCTAGGGACAGTCCCATGTTCACCAGGCAAGTACGAGATGATGGAGGCAAACCCTTGACCTTGAATGTAGTTTCTTTAAAATTTGTTCAATTCAGTCTACTCTTTGGGATATCTAATACCCAAACTGTGCCCATCTTATTAAATGGTATTGCAAATTTTAATATCCCCTTTTAGTTGCCTCCTTTTAAATGCTAGGGAATGCACAAAGGTTCATTAGATATTTTTTATAAAATGCAGGAGAGGGAACTACATGAAATAGTTAAGCAAATTCTTCAAGCTGGTGGAATAGTTGAAGGTTTCTTTCTAGAGCAATCAATAAAATGCCCCAATCCACCTCTCCATAGGAACAGTTCTAGTTTATTGAAATGATAGAATGATGAACACAAAATATATATACTTAATTCCTAAGGATACTAACTAAGGGAAAAAATCCCACATCACAGAAATTTTGCATATTTCAGCACATGGAAATAAGATATTGTGGTCCCTTGATGGTCATCTATACCAGCGTTCACAGTGTGTGGTCCCCAGACACACAGCAAGAGCAAAACCTAGGGCTTTATTAGAAATGCACATTCTCAGGCCTAATGAGTCAAGTCAGGTACTCCAAGGGTGAAGCCAAGAAATCTGTGTTTTATTAAGACCTCCAGGTGATTCTCATGCAGGCTCAAAATTGGGAACCACTAATCTATACCAATCACTTCTAATTCTAATGAATTCTTTGATATTTCTTCCATGCCTACTTGTGAAAGGTGATATTTGAGGCCAGGGATTCTTAGAATCAGTGGGGAGCTTTTAACAAAATATCAGTGGTGAAATTTCCCCACCCAAAATAATCAGGTTGGAAAATCAGGGCACCGGGTCCAAATATCTGTATTTTGGAATGCTCCTTATGTGATCTTACTGTGGAGGAAGAATGAAAAGTACCCATCTTGGCATTTAGATGATTGCAAGAGAAGGAAGCAGAGTCTTTGGCCTAGAAGAGATTTTAGTGGTAAAATTTGATCATAAATATAGAATTCTAAGATGATGCTAAAATTGATTTCAATTTAAAAGAAACACTAAAATTTTAAATGAATTTTTAAGTTTAAGATTTTACTTTTTCACTGAATACAGGCAAGAGCAACCAACTTTAGCCCTAGAGTTACAAAGGACTAAGAGGCAGTCTTTTTTTTGTTCCTATAATAAGGGTTCTTTGATTCTAGAAGGAGGTCCTAGGAGGGTATTGATAATCTAGAAAGCTGATGAGAAAAGTAAGCATCTTAAGAGTGCAAAGGTGAAAGGGACAGAGAATGTTGCAACATTTCAGAGCAGCCCATCCAGGTCCTAGTGTGGGAGGAGTGGGGTGAATTCTGCTTTTATATTCTGAACGATAGGATTTCTCTTCCTCTTTATTGTACCCCCTACTATGGATCTTGAGAAGCATGGTGTTCTCCTCTTAAATAACAGAAAAAATAATGAACTAAGGTAAGTGCTGTTTCACAATAGTGATGCTTTCAATTGAACTCTCTGGCATTTATTATTTATACTATTTCTGACACTACTTATGGCACAGTAGTATGTCGGTAGATTGCTTACCAAGTGCAGGAAAGGAGGTTTTAACTGAATTTATTTCTTGCAACCTACAAAGTTCTCAGTGATTTATAAATGTACAATGGAATAAGATTCAATGAGCCTTGATGAGACAAAGCTGAAATAATTCAGAATCAGGAGCCTGAAATTTTACAGGCATTTTGTTCATCTCAGTGAAATCTCATACTGTTATTGAAATTCCTCTAAGTTCATTAATCTCATTTAATAGCAGCTGATGCAAATCCACTTGGACTTTCGGGAGGAAAAAATAATGGGCCATAATGCCCTTGTGCCACAGAAAATAATACAATTATTTTTACTTTGCAAGAGGTCACAATTGAGGAGTTTGAGATTTTGAGCTGCCATAACTACAAATTTAGCAAAAAGTAGGCATTTAATGATAGAGTTCACTCTGGTGGTTTAGGTTTTATTTTGAATGTTTGTTTTGTCTTAAAAACACTAATGCTGAAATGTCTCAAATCTTTATTTTCAAATCACTTATTATATTACCATAAATTACAGGGTGCAGTAAAGACCAGATTTAAAAGGAAGCACACTTTAGTGTCTCGCTTTTCTATAAATAACTTGACACTTTATGAAATAAGCATAATCATACAAGTTAACTTTCTCTCTTTTTTTCCTTCCCTCCTATAACTCCAGTTGTAAGTACTGAGCTAATAATGGCCTTCCTCCAAGTAGCTCAGTGGACTGTTCCAAATATAGGAGCATAATGGGTAGAGGTTAACTGTAGGAAGTCAGAGAAAAATGGTAATCTATAATTTCACCACAATTATAATGTTTCCCTTAACTAATAGTTAAGCCTACGGGGCGAGTGCTAACTAATACTTTGAAAGATGCTCTTATTACTTTTACTGTTTTGATCCTTTTGCACTCTCCTCATATGTCATTAGAAGCAGTAAGGTCCTGGGCTGGGACCCTTGGTGGCTTAGAGGTTGGAGGTTATGTTACAATCAAGGGGAGCCCCTCAGCCTAGAGTCGAGAGTGGAACACACTGCCATCTAGATGACCGGGGTGTGCCATGTGGACAGGAAGCAGAACTAGTCAAGTTGAAAGGTTCTTTGTCAAGACTAACCAGGCCTCCCTCGAAGCTCCGTAAAGGAGAACATGTTCGGCTCAATTGGGATGACTCAGATAAAACTTCTTTTCTCTTGTATAGAGGTGAGGGAGCTAACACAGGAGTAAATCCTGTGTTATCTGTTTTATACCTTGCCTTTGAGAGAGGAACATTTACAAGTAAAGCCATCTCCATGAAGGAACCCAGTGGGTCTACAGGCAGCTTTGGGAGAACATCATCATAGATGGGGTAGGTTCCAGGTCCCAAGAATCAAAGCAAAACATGTTGAGTTGTACATTTAAAGCACATGGTGGGCAGGGAGCAGGACACCCATCTCTTTAATTAGACCTGTAATTTCAAAGTACCGGGTACCTTGTTCACAGGCTCTAGTATCGGTGTTTATTGAATATCTTTGGGACAAAGAAGGTCTTGTTAGGGAGAAAAGCTTCCCAGGGATCAGCTGGCAGAAGGAACAATAAACACAGACAAACTGTCCGGGAGGATTTATTGGTATATTTTGGGAGAGTCCTTCCGTCCCCACTGTCACACACTATACTATTATAGATTGTGATTAGACATGGGATCATGTGTTTGGCCAAGTTTAAAACCCACACAAAATTGTAGGGTTAGAGTCTGGAACAAAATTCAAGCCTCTTGGTATGGCGTTTTTCTACTTATGGCAAAATGTGGCTTCCGGGAGGATGAATTAAGATGCCTCAAAGGGAAAATATCCTTCCAAAGGAACATTTCGATAATTCCAAGTGTAAATAAATATAAATCCAAAACACATTTTTAATTAAAGGGAAATTGCCTATAAAAACACATTTATATCCACTCCTTTTCCATACATACTTCACTCACAGTTCCCTCCAAATACATTTCGAAAGGAGTAGATTGTGAAAGGAAGCATTTGTAAACGTACACCGGGTTGCCTCTTTCAAAATTGGGTTATTTGAATTAAGATTTTTTAAAGGTAACTAAAAAGCAGCGCTCTAAATCACAAGAAATCATTGCAATAAACTAAAACTATTGTAAAATGTATGTTGTCGTTTCCCCACATTAATCGCACAGAAAGCTTGCCCCTTTATCTTAACAATTGAGTAAAAGATCTTTGCACAATCAGGTTTTCCACTTCCCAGAAAGTCCAGGTACTTTGAAAGCCAACTCCCCCACATTTTCACCTGTTTCTGTTACCATTCCATCATACTGTATGTGAAATATGAAAACTTAGTTTTAGCTTTGTTCTTTCTTTTAAGTTTCCTCTTCTTGTGGCTTTTATTGTATCTTATAATTATGCTTTATAAAATGCTTTCTGCCTTCTCCATATATAGATATATAAAAAATATTTATAATAAGCAACCATTCAGAGGGAAAGAAGACAGGAGCAATGGGATAAGGAAATATGAAAAAGAGTATTCCTTTACCTTCAAACGTTTGTAGTATCTATCTATGGTCTAGTATTTTTTTTTAAAACCTGGCTTCAAAAGGGGACCCAAAGACACTGATACATAACCTCTTAGAGAGCTCTCACGAGCTGCCTACAGGGACAAGCAGAATATAGTATCTGTCCCACTATTTAGACAAGAAAGGTCAAAGGAAGTTGCATTTGTAGAAATGAAGTAATTAAAAGAGTACATAGGTGTTAGCCTTGAAATTTTGTTCTCAAGTGCGTTTGTTTTCATCAATGTCCTTCTCATACTCCTAGATAGACGTCTCTCCACCTAGACTGAAGACAAGTGAAGGGGCGTGTCTTACTCAGTTCCACATTCCCACTGCCCAGCGCTGGCCCCATGACTTATAAAAGGTGCTCAATGAAGGCGTTTGAAAAATTAAAAAAAAAATCTTTGTGTATGTGTGCACTCATGCCTATGTGTGTTCAAGCCTGTGTGTGCACTCAAGCCTGTGTGTGCACCCATGTCTGTGTGTGCTCAAGCCTGTGTGTGCTCATGCCTGTGTGTGCACTCATGCCTGTGTGTGCACCCATGCCTGTGTGTGCTCAAGCCTGTGTGTGCTCAAGCCTGAGTGTGTGCTCATGCCTGTTTGTGTGCTCATGCCTGTGTGTGCTCATGCCTGTGAGTGCTCAGGCCTGTGTGTGCACTCATGCCTGTGTGTGCACCCATGCCTGTGTGTGCTCAAGCCTGTGTGTGCTCATGCCTGTGTGCGCGCTCAAGCCTCTGTGTGCACCCATGCCTGTATGTGCTCAAGCCTGTGTGTGAGCCCATGCCTGTGTGTGCTCAAGCCTGTGTGTGAGCCCATGCCTGTGTGTGCTCAAGCCTGAGTGTGTGCTCATGCCTGTTTGTGTGCTCATGCCTGTGTGTGTGCTCATGCTTGTATGTACACTCACGCCTATGTGTGTTCAAGTCTGTGTGTGCACTCAAGCCTGTGTGTGCACCCATGCCTGTGTGTGCTCAAGCCTGTGTGTGCACTCATGCCTGTGTGTGTGCCCATGCCTGTGTGTGCTCATGCCTGTGTGTGCTCATGCCTGTGAGTGCTCAAGCCTGTGTGTGCACTCATGCCTGTGTGTGCACCCATGCCTGTGTGTGCTCAAGCCTGTGTATGCTCAAGTCTGTGTGTGCTCATGCCTGTGTGTGCACTCAAGCCTGTGTGTGCACCCATGCCTGTATGTGCTCAAGCCTGTGTGTGAGCCCATGCCTGTGTGTGCTCAAGCCTGAGTGTGTGCTCATGCCTGTTTGTGTGCTCATGCCTGTGTGTGTGCTCATGCTTGTGTGTACGCTCATGCCTATGTGTGTTCAAGCCTGTGTGTTCATGTCTGTGTGTGCACTCATGCCTGCATGTACACTCATGCCTGTGTGTGCTCATGCCTGCATGTGCTCATGTCTGTGTGTACACTCAAGCCTGTGTGTGAGCTCAAGCCTATGTGTGTGTGCCCCTCTTCAGGGCCTCAAAGTGAAAAAAGGACCCTGTCCTTTTTGAGATGTCCTCTAGTATCTAGACTTGTTGTGGACAAAGTACACCAGAGTTATATCCACACCCTCCTAGTCAGTCAAGTGTGTATTTATACAGAATGTAATTAAACTTGACACACATATATCAGAATCTAAATTTAAGAGGCTTATAATTACTTTACCATGCAATTTATGATTGTTTCCTTTAATGTTCATAGGCATATCATCTGGCTAAACAAGGTGGGCTTGAGATCTGAGTGTTTAATGAATCAACAGCAATAATAATGAGTGTTTGAAATGCATTTTAAAATACCTATTTTGAATATAGCAGACATTTATTTTTGTCTGTTTGAAATCATGAAGTCTAAAGGCAAAATTAATAAATATGTCTGATTCACTTATCTGGACCTCAAACAATGTATTACCTTGCATTGAAAGAAACTTAGGAAATGGAAGGGTTATAGCAAAATTCAGAGCTAAAACCTTATTCTAAATTCTGTATTTTAATCTACCTCATTATTCATGCTGGGAGTAATCCTTTTCCATTACTTTAAAAGAAATATTTGCTATTTGACAACATTGGTTGGCAGAGAAGTTCTTAAGCTTCTATTTTCAGTGGAAAAGAAAGTCATTTTTTTTCTTTGCTATTCAATTCCCTCCATCACCCTAATCAAGATATAATTTAGCAATAGCAAGGCAAACTTATGATTCCTGTTTTCTTTAACTGAATTTCTTCTTTTCAGGTTAATGATTAAACACGTTGAGTAGCATAATTGGGGGGAAATGAGGTTTCCCAGGCAATGAATGGCTTTCTGATGGGTTACAAATTTATTTTGAACAGATAAGCTACTGTATTTTCAATTGGACAATCAAAATATCATTTAACTTCAAAGGAAAGGAGGTGATCATTGAATGCTTTGACTTGCTTCATATTTATGGTTATTTTACCCATTGTAGAATACAGTTGGACATAGTTTTATATTACTATGAACTGAACCCATTGCTTCCTCACATGAAACTCACTCCATGAAGAGGGGCATTGTACGGCAGACAGAGAGGCGTATAAGAAGCAGGTCAGTGGCAATAAACCCATTCCTGCTAAGTTTTCTGTCGCCTTCTCATCAGAATAAAGAATATCTCAGATTATCTTTTCTTAGAATTGCTTCCTTTGCACCTATGGTCTAGATACCCACCAATTTGTATTTAAAGGTATTTTATTCTTCTTTTAAGAGCCTGAGAAATACGGGAATATATATATTGATTACACCTATTCTAAAGATGTGAATAACATCCCAAGGTTGTGCAAAAAGTAAATTTATAAATGTTATTTGGAAACTAAGAACTTGATAGAGTGATGAAATGGCAGCCAAATTTGCTGCATTAGTGATTACAGATGTTTGGGACGGAACTGAGAGGGCAGTGAACAAACCGTGTAATCCTGATGGGAAGGGTTTTCCCTTAATCACATGTTGTAATCCTGGAGACAAGAGCAAGGAAGACACACAAACAGATGCCAGTGTAGACAGAGGGAGTTAATTTTTCCATTTAGCACAGGCTTATATCTAAATCCAGCCTCTGATTAGCCTCATTGTTGCCATGATTTAACATTTATCAAATGCCAGTGATGTACTTTATGAAGTTACTCTTCAAATATAATGCATGAAGTCCTTGTTTTGGAGTTCTAAAATTCAGGATTAAGTAAACTGAATTTCACTTCTGCCAAATATCATGGTATGCATAACTTTCATAGGCTTTTTCTCAGTCTCTGTTTTAAAGCCCTAGGAGTCATACATTGAGGAACAGAACAGTATTAGTCCAAAGGAACAAAAATCCTGGACCTACAAACATGCGGTTTAATATACAAAAAGCAAGTCTAGAGGAGCTTCATAGGAACAGTTCATGCTCTCAGACAATATTTATTGAGTTTATACTATAAGCCCTAAACAAGATATCATTCTTGAACTTGAAAACTTTCAATCTAATGGGAGAATACAAGGGATACAAACGTGTAAACAGAGGATTGCACTTGATTTTCACTGGTACAAAGAATTACACACCTGTGTGCCCCGAGCTGCTGGAGTGGGATGGAAGTAAGGAGAGGAAATTCTTCTCCAAAGAGGTAAATGTTGCTGGGCTGGGTCTTAAAAGACCAATTGGAATTAGCCTGTCCTAGAGCTGGAAGTAGAGTGTTCTGGAAATCCCAGTAAAAGTTGGTATTGAAGTCTTGAGGCAGAAATTCTAATCTCTGGAATCCTCAATTTTTGCTGTTAAGACCTGCAACATTACTGAGGAAGAGAAACCTCCTTTACTTTTAAGGTCAACTAATTGCAAATGTGAATGCCATCTACAAAATGCCTCCATAGTAACAAAGAGCCAGGTTTGACCAAAGAAACCAGACAGACACCATAACCTAACCAAATTAACACTTAAAATTAACCATCTCCCATGGAATAGGTGCAAAGGAGACAGCTGCATGCCAGGGGAAGCTGCCAATCCTGGATGTGGCTGGGGCATGCAGAGGAGTGGTCCCAAGGGAGACTGGAGCAGTGAGTGCAACCACAGAAGACTCTGTAGAATGTTTTGGGATACCTTCAACAGCACTGGGGACCTTTTGAACATTTTTAGGTAGATGAGTAGCATGGTCAGTTTTACACTGTTAAGATTGCCATTTGGCAAGTCACGTTACCTTCCCTCTCACCTTAAAAATCATTATCATAGTAATTTCACTATTGGGATCTTTGATGCCACCATATATCATCAGCAAATTTCAGTCCTTCAGCAATTGCATTAGGACCAGAAGCTATTAGTAATATTTATTTCACACTTGTCATCTGCCAAGCAGTGTGTTAAGCATATGCATGCCCAGCAACATTATGAAGTAGAGATCCATCCTCATTACCATCATCATATCCCCATTTTGCATATGAAGAAACTGAGGCTTAAAGAAGTAGGGCAGTATACTCTGAGGCAACACCGAGACTTGGAGAGCAAGGCTAAGAATCCAGTGTCATTTTAGGTCAGGGCCCCAACCTTGAAAAACTTTATGTCCTGCCTGTTTGAACCAGTTTCCACTAGAATATTTTATCTTCTAACTTTGTTTCTAAGGTATTTCTCCTTAATAGATGACATACTCTTCTCCAAATGAAATGTTTCAACACCTTCAATTAAACTTTTTTTTTTTAACTGAACTCTGTAGTTTCATTTGCTTTGTGTCATTTGGCTTTTTCAAAGTCTCTCTTTGGTTTTGCTTGAAGTTTGGCTTTATTTGTATTTAAAATCAAGACTTTTCTTCCTGTGGAGTCTACACAGACCACATTTGGAACGTCCTTACGTTGCAGCAGAGGCTAAAAATGGAAAATTCCCGGTCCTTAACTGGACTCTGGCTTTATAATTGCCTTGTGGTACTCTTGCCACATTCCCAGATGTGTGAGAGAGACAGAGGGGGCAGTGAGGGAAGTGAAATGTTAAAATAAGGCTAAGCAAACAGTTTTGCCAACAGATGTTTAACCCAATTCATAATTTAAAAGTTCCTATTTTTGTTCACCACTTAGACAATGAACATTTTGATTTCTCCTCCAAATGCTGCTTGTGAATTAATTTCAGAAAACTAAAGTCATCAATATTTTCATCAAACTTCTTCCTAGTCATAGGTCAAAGAAACAAAAAGGGCATGTTTTCCTTTTAATTCAGGCATAGCATTATTTTGAAGCCTTGTTAGGACTTAGACAATTTGTTTAAATCTGTCTTCTTAGTTAATATGGTTACCCGGGCTAGATTTAATCAAGATTGAATAACCTATTGTTATAACATAAATCCCATTGGAAAAGCAATACCCCAGGGCTACATTTAAATAATTTTAAACAGAATAATTGAAATAAACTAAGACCAGCCCACCAGCCCACCTTAAGTCAATCTTCAAAGTGACCTTTGTCCCCAAATGGAATTTAGGAGGCATTAAAGAAACCCGATGAATTTGGTAGAACAAACTAGTATCATCTCCCCATTGTTCTGCATATTAGCCGAACTGTTATAGCTGTGAAGAGAGGAAATGCAGTGAAGAGAGGAAATCAAAATTTGCATAAATTTTCAAATTATATTTTGAGCAAATTATTCAGTTCACGGAATCAAGTTTAGAAAGGTGAGTCCCCTAATTTCCAGTCCTGTACTCAAGCGACAAGAAAACTGCACCCCCCTGTAACACATCCAACCCCACAAACTCTATGTCCCCGGGCCAAACTGCAGAGCAGGACCAGGGCTCAGGTAGGAGAAGGCAAGGCTGACAGTGAAATGCTGGGAGCGCTGGTGGGAAAGTCAGATGTATATGGGGGGAGTGAAAATAATTGCCAACCTCACCCTTGGGCTATAAAAGGGCAGCAGAACAAAGACATATGGAAAAGAAGGCAGAAAATAAAACCTCAGAGAAAACTTAAATGTTAAATGAAAGCTTAGGATAAAGAGAACGTCCTTTCAGATGTTCAGAATTTCAGGAATTCTTTTCTGATCATACCTATAGGCTTTTATATTTTCTCTTTTCTTTTTTTGTGGCATCTGATACTCGTTTGTCATGGGCCAAAATTACACAATTAAACACACACTGGTTTTCTATTTAACAGAAGCCTGGCACAGAAAAACTGACGCGCTTGAGAGGGGAGTTTAGTACCCTAATTAAATTGCAGGTATATATGCCATAGAAAAAGAATCATAATTATTATTACTGTCATAATGCTAATTATTATTACTTACTTAAAGACAGTTCCTGGAATCACAGGACAGAGATCTGGGCGTGATTTAGAGACTAAATCTCCCAAGTCCTGCATTTGACGGTTGAAAGAAAAAACAACTAGGGATCAGATATTTTAACTCAACTACCTTAGGTTAAACATTTCAGTTCCAGATTAGCTATTGGCCTTTCAATTGTATAAGCCTAGCTACTTCAAAGATATTCAGAGTGTTTAAACACTTAAATACGTGGGGCCACATGCTTGTTTGGCAGAATCATGGTTTAAAAATTCTACCACTTTTAAGATGTTTCTCCCAACCATATCAAATTTATATTTCATATCATTTTTCTCCTGGGAAATTTTGCATCTTTCCCAAAAGAATTTCTTTACTTTGGGATAATTTGTATCGTGTCCACTTTTAAATCTTGGTTTCCACCAAGTTCAGTGAGTATGAATTTAATTATTCCTCCCCCTCCCACTTTGAAATTTAGAAATAGGAAACTGTAATTGTAAACATATAGATGAAGAAGTTTGGAGAATTTCTAGGAAGCTGCAGCATAAGTAAACTTCGTAACTAAAACAATAGGAATAGGGAATTTACTAAAAGTGTTTTGCAGCCATACAAATTTTACGGCGATAAATATTTTAACATCAACTTCTATCTGCAAAATGTATGGATTTAACTATCAGTGAAAATAAAACCAAAAGAGTGAACAGTTTCATTGTATATTCTATATAGCATTCATTGTTACATATTATATAGTACAATATCAATTATTATATATTATGAACATATACTGAAACCCTTTCTAATTGGAATGAAGAGATATTTGTAGATTTTTTATTGTCTATTCTTTTACCAGTTATTTTTGAACTTTAGGACTACCCATGAATCTTATTATTTATTAAATATAAAATTTGGAAAACTATTAGATTTAACTGCATGGCGTTTAGATAATGATATTACTAGAGAGAAAGATAATATTTCTAGGACCAAATAGATGGGAAGATTTTTTCGTACCTGAACCTCATTCCTCCTTAGCAGGTTCCTGGGCTAAAGACAAAAAAGTTCTAACCTAGCCCTCCTTTGAATGAGGGGCCCCAGGACAAAGCTTCCCACCCTCCGAAGAGTGACAACTCCCAGGAATCAAAGAATCAAAAAATAAAGATTCAGCAGAAGGAGAGAATATGCTAGTTTCCTGCCAATTCTGTGGCCAGGGGTGTCACTGAGCAGAAGAGTTAAAAATGGGCAGTTCAGCGCGAGGAAGCGCACACAGGTTCCACTAATAAGGTCCCTGATTAGAGAGACTGTGTTGGTAATTACAATTAAACTGAAAACAGTTTCCGTTGGACTGGATGCTCGTGTGTCTGTCCTGAATGATGATCCTTTTCTATCAGGCTTTTTGTGGACAAAAAGGCCTAAGTTCACAATGAAAGTGAAATAATTGTAATAATTTAAAAAGCACTAGGAAAATATTCCACTTCCCGCGTCTGGATGTATGAGAGAAATGTGAGACGGGCAGAGACGGGAAGGAGAGAGCAAAGAAAAAATATGTTTTAGATCATCAGACGTATCATGACTGGAAGACTTGACAAGAAGCAAACTGTGCAGAGAATTTATTTGTGAGGTTAAAATTTAGAATTTCTTTGCAATGAATGAATCTAATTCTATATAAATTCCATACAAATTAGATTTTCAGCCAAATATTTTAATTTGTGAAGAATGAATTTTTTGCATTTCTGGGGTCTCAGAACAAGCCACAGTTAAATTGGCAAAGAGAAAGTAAAATGATTATCATTTTGTCATATGTATATTAGCAACTATACAGTACGGATTTTAAGAATTGCTCAAGTTGTGCGTGAAAAGGTATTCGTTGATTCAGTAGATGGCAGTCTTCCCACTAGGCCAATAAAAACCATTGTGGATATCCCATCTTAAGAGAAGGAAAACTGTATTTTAAAGTATGATACAGCTATTCTGAGACTAGTTATTAAAGCTTACATTACATTTGAAAATTCAGTCTTTACATTGTTCTTAAAAATGTATATTAATTATTTTTAATATCAAATCAGGAGACAATTCAGAGTTATTACTCTATCATTAGAACAGGAATAACAAGAAAGGTAAGATTTTCACCCCTTTTATCACAGTACTCACAGGCTAGTATGAATCAAAACTGTTTAATCAGGGCTCTGAGCACTAAACGCGAAATATTACTTTTAAGATTTTATCCTCCTTAATATCCTTCCATCAAGCAAACAAACATTAAACAAATAAGCAAAAAGCAAAAACCTCTCCTTTTACATGTAAGGCCCCCACCAGAGTTTTAAGAAGTAGATGAAAAGGGAAACTTTAGTAGACTCTAGAGAGTGATTTTTTTGTTTTGCCACTTACCTTACAATCTCGGGCAAGTTACTTAGTCTCTCCAAGTCTCAAATCCTCCCCCTCAGTAAAAGCAGGGATGATTAAACCACCCTCACAAGATTGCTGTGAGGACAACAAAAAAAACACCTGTACTGGACAGTCAATAGAAGTTTGTTTTCTTCCCTTTATGTTCTCCTTCTTTGCAAAAATGCTCTTAGGAAGACACATACGTACATATTCAAATAGGTAGGTGTTTAATTCAAGGGAACTTAATAAAATCAACTTTATTCTGATGATTTTAAGTTTCCTCATGCCAAAAATGTCTATACTCTCTGAGGAAGGTGGGCTCAGGAATCCAAAATCTGGGTCCTATCTCTTTTTTAAATTATGGCTTTTTACTTGAGAGCAAAATCACAGTATATGAAGCAGTAATTAAGTTTTATGCCAAGTGAGGAGATTCCGCATCAAAGTTAATCTTAAATACAGACGACATTTTACTTCTGTTATGGACATGTTACCATTCAGTAATAAAAAAAGAAAATAAGATCTCTCTGGTGTGTACACCAAAAAGTACCTTGGAAGTCTTAAAAGAAAAATTCTAAATATATGTCCGTTTTCTGTCTCTACTCTCTTCTCCATCAAGTAAAGTGCAAGGACTTTTTATTGGCACGCTAGTAATTCAGAGTTGTTGTAAAACAACAGAATCTCATTGTTTCTAGGTCGACCAATCATATGTTGGATAATAGTACGAATTTAATATCAAATTAAACTCTGATTATATGAAGACTTAAAATATTTTACATTAAATAGCCCATTTCTACCTAGTAGATTACAATTTTTTTTTTAAAAACTCATTTGCTGGATGAAATGTTGCAGTCTATTGAAATTGCCTCTTGGAGCCCGGCCTCACCTGCTTCTAAGGCAGCTGGGGTGTGTTTATTCACCTTTTCAGCCCACCCTCTCCAGGGCCTCCCCTCCACGCCGCCATTCTGTAAAGCACTTGACAGTTGCTGGAATAACAACCTGAGAAAGCCGGTGTGTTCCCGGAGTTCAGAGCTGTCTCCACGACATAAAAGATTCTAATACACACTTCTGCAGAATGATTCCTCCACAAATTTAAATAATTTGGATAGTGAATGAAAAGCCAGATCAAGTTGCTTTAAGAGTAAAGCATCTATCATGGCCAATCTCAATTTGACCAGCCGGCGGATGTGTGTGTGCCTGGGGGTAGAGGGGTTGTTTTTTCACGCTGCTGGGAGGAAAGAAAGTTTTTCGTGCTGTTGCCGCTGCTGAGAAGTGCTGGTCAGGGGGCTGCCTGGTGTAGGCCTGTGACTCAGAAACACAAGCAGAGCTGCTTCTGCTGTTAGCACCTCCACTAATTAATTCTCCATTGGAGGCCTGAAGTCAAGTGCCTTAAGGAATGTTGTCATGAACGTTTTTTCTTATGGAGTTTTGTTTCGTTTTGTCAAGGTAAAATAGGTAAGAGTCATTGCCACCGATATATTTTTGAAGCCACATTTCTGAAATTTCATTCCTCAAAGACTTCTGAGGTCACCTGTTTCATTCTTCAGCTCCTCTGCTTTCAAAGAATAATAGAAGAAATTTCAAAGGAAATAAAAAGTTAGGACTAGGGGCATCCGGAATATGCATCCCAGAAGAAAATATTCATCCATATGCTTTCCAAAAGCCAATGAGGGGAGAGAGGGAGGACTGTGTTAAAAAAAGGGGGTGGGGGGTGGGGAGTGGTTATGAAATGAGATGAAGGAAGCCTGCTGACTCCCCTACTATTGCATCTTGTAAAATTCACTGTAACGATGTACCCTCGTCCTCATTTCTTATCAAAATAGGTATACTTCAAATACTTGGCTAACAACAGTCAAATCATGGGTCTCCGAAGAATGGTGGGTTGCTTGAATGGGAGGATGCTGTGTTTCATTTCTCTCTAGATTCTCCCCTCTCAAAAGAATGACTTCTATGCCACAGGCCCTCCAAAAATGGCTGCTGAGTGAATGAATGCATAAATGAATGATGTCCTCTGATCATACATTTACAGTATTTTTAAATGAACTCAGGTTAGAGATTGCTTATTCAGAGTCAAAATCTTGGTATGTATCTGTAATGCAGGTTGTTCAACAGCATCACTACCGCTTTGCTATCCTCAGCTATGACGGGCAGTCATTTTTATATGCTAGTTCTGGTCTCCAGAAAATAGAGAGTTTGGTTGAGGATATATTGATAACATAGAATTTCTAAGCTCAGAGTTAGCTTCATTCACCTCATTCCTTATTAGGATCAAGGACATCTGTTTCATAAACTGAATTTCCCATTGTGGCTATTATGAGTTATAACAATGATTGATAACAGGTTGTGACTTAAGTCTTTGCTCTTAAACAAATACAGGAACAAAGAAACACACCTAAGTAAGTACAGGGAGATAATTAGTACATTAAAGGCAACCTGGAAGGTACTGACCCAGTGAGAATGGCCCCGTGACTAGTGGTATGATGGGTTGACTTCCCTGTCCAACCCAGTGGAGTGTGCTGTTAATCTCCTTCCTCAGTTCCTGAATTAGATTCCTTCTACAAAATGCCTTAGTGTTTGATCCATTTAGTTAATACAGATTTTTTTGGTGAATTCTATGAAATATATGCATACTTGTTATTTTCAGGCACAAATTATTCTCAAAATTTCAACCTTCTTTGCCATGGCTCCTAAATAACTCTATGTGCCAAGAGAAAAAGTGAAAATGTCCACTGTGTCATGACACAGTCACTCCCCATTTCTCACATTTGCCATTGAAAACAAGGTTGGAATAATATTCTCGACCTCCTCCTTTTCAAGTAGATTGTTTTTTAAACTTGAATCTCCAAGGCCTTTTCATGTACCTAGCAGCTCTTATGCTGGGCATGCAATTTTCTTCATTAATAACCAAAAAAGGAAAAAAAAAAGGAAGATATTTTCTAATCCCCTAAGATTCAATGAATGACAATAACATAAAATATACTGTTTTGAGATTAGCTCTCAAATAACCTCATCATCAAGTATATACGCTATGCATCAATATAACTTGTCAATTCAATTTTGAGTATAAATAGCTTATATTTAATGACAACTCATAAATAACAATATTAATACATAAGACTTTTTAAATGTTTGTCTCAATTCTTTCCAACTGCTTACCCCAAACATAACTGTTAACTAAAATTAGTGAAGTAACACTAAAAACTAAGGATAAAAATATCTGATTATTAGGAATCACAAAAATATGGAGAGAAGTTGCAAAATAGAATTTTGAAACAATCATTGTTATTGTACATGGTACATTAGTGAACTTAGCAAGAAACTATGTACTGAAGAAGGATAGACAAGTGATCAGGAATTTCTTAAAGCTCTTGTTTGTTTCACAGTTTTAAAATATGGTCTAAAGAACTGACAAACTTAAAATTCAGCATTCTCCTGACACTGTTAAAAATATATTTTCATATCACTTCCCTATTTGGTTTATCACCTATTTAAAGAAAAGCTGAAGATTAAAATTTTATATACTTTTTATCACCAAGATTCCAATATGTGTGGCATCTTGTAAAACCTATTGCTGGGTGCCCTACCCATGGCTTTTTTCCAGTTCCAGATCAGTTCAGCTATTGTTATAGAAGTATCATTACCATTAGGGTTGACTAGTGTTCCCGTTACAGTTTCTTCCACATGCTGAATGTGGATGGCGTTTATGGCTTATTGCAAGATAATATTGAAGTGATCTCAAGGGTTTAATAGGCCACAAAGATCTGTGCCACATTTTCATGAATAACTCCTGAAATTATGTCAGACTCTTTTCCATTGGAAAGGAAAAATTATTATGATATACTATATGTGTTGACTTTCCCCAACTGCCACACCTTTCAATCCTTTTTCCTCAGAATTCCTAGCTATTTTATAAAATAAAAAAAGTTTAGGGTGCTTCAATAAAGGAGTAAATAGTCTTTGGACTGGACTCTTTTATGGCATTATTTTAAGTCTTAACTATTTCAAGTAATCAGCTTCCAGCATTTCTCTGAGGATGAAACCAAGTAATAAGCTTCTTGCTGGCAGCACTCATTTATTTAATTTTTTATGTGTCTTCCTACATTTATGTATTTCTCCATCTATACATACACACACAGACAGAGGCAGATATGTGGTATGTATATCATAGGGAACTTTTTGTTCGCAACTTTTTTTTGGAGGGCGGGGGGTGGGGGGTGGCAGGGAATAAAACCTGGGTCTCCTGCATGGTGGGTGAGAATTCTACCATTAAACTACCAGTGCACCCTGCCATCACTTATTTTTATCAAACTTTCTTCCCATTTCTCTCTTATCCTATACATGTTAGTTTATGATTGCATCACATACTGTTCTTATTTTGAAGAACATTTGTTAGAAAGAGGACTACTTCAATCTAATTGAAAGCAAGTGAAACTTCAGGCTGTTGTATGCTCCCATACAAATACATAAAATATTACAAATTTACAGTTTTGATTAAATAATTTAAAAATTGTTCATGAAGTTGGGAAAATTCTACAAACACGAGTTCCCTGAAGGCAAGAGATTGTGTGTCTTATTATGGTATTTTAACCCCTAGCACAGAGCTTTTCATGCAGGAGTAAAACACATGCAATTTATTTAATTAATGTTCTCCTACTAGATATAAAATGGTCTATATTAGTCTTCTCTTACCTGAGTCCTGGATAGTATTGTAGCCTTTTTGGATACAGATTCAGAATGGGAGAATTATCACTATTGTGGTTAAGTGATTCTCTTCTATCCTATTTGGCATGTTTCTAAGCTTTATACTGTCTGATTTTGAGATGTCCTCTCTTTTGAATTAGTATTCATTTTTCCTTCTGTAGAGACCACCAGTAGTGAAGTTGGTGTCACCAGTGTTAATCCTAGCCCAAGCTCTTACTGGCTGGGTGAAACCCAATTTAGGTACCTCAAGGTCTCTTGCATATCAGCAGCATTACCGAAGGTGAAAAAAAATGTTCCAAGTTCAGTACTTAGGGCTTTGCAAATACAGGAACAGCCACTTAGATTGGATAAAAATGCTTGGTCAGTCAGGTAGCCTCCTCTCTCCATTGATGCTTTCCGCAAGGATGAGAAGAGTGCTGTCCAAATGGTTTCTGTCTTCCCTGCTGGCCTCCAGTGCTCAAATTTCTGTTTGGTGAGCTTATCAACATTGTTTACTCACAGGCTATCTCATCTGCATTAAGACAACTTCCCATCAGTTTTCTCTGGATGCAGACCTTAAGTGGTCATGTCTCTACTCTGGCTCTCTTAATGTAGTAGTCCCTTCCCCTAATTACCTGATCAGCCCATGGCCTCTATGCCAAAAGAACTCCAAAGAGCAAGTCTGACCTCCTCAGTCTACCCTCTTCCTCAATGAACCTTCCCCATGTTGGCACAGCCTCCCTCCTTCCAGAGCCCTACATGGGGTGGGGGTGGGGGTGCCATGTGTTCACCCCCTCCAAGGTCCTTTCCACCTAACACAGCACAGACCAGTAGGAGCAGAGTAGAGAGAAAAGAAGTCAGAAAAGACATTTGACTGCTTTCTCTTTTCTCTCTTCTCTTTTGCACCTTGGGAGAGAGGTGTAGGCTTTCTTTTCTCTCTTACCATATATGCTCGCCACAGCAAAGCAGCAATGGATATTTCTCTATGCTAGAGAACACTAATCTCATTCAATGATTTGCTAAAGTATGAGATAAAATAATTTAAAAGTTTTCTGTTAAGACAAAAGGTTCAGGCCAAGAAAAGGAGAAAATCATGTTAGTTGGGAAAGAAGAAAATAAAAGTACATTAATAAATTTTAGGCTGTCACCTTTATTGCAAAACTAGCTATCCTGATAAAGCATTACTTATTTTTCTGAGGAGGAAATTTCAGGGAATGGGAGCGCTTCCTTTTGGCCTTGCACAAGTGCATTGTTATTCATTGCCTACCAAATGCTTGACTCTGTCAATATTTGAGTCTCACCACTCTGGCTGTAATAAAATCCACTTCTTATGGTTTTCTTGAAGATTAAATAAGAAACTGTAAGAAAGTTACTAGCCAAGTTCCTGTCACATAATAGGAGCCAGCTTTCTGATAGGTTGAAAGAAATAGGCAAAAAATTTTCACCTCCATTTGACTACTAATGGGTACTTCCCTGTTATGAGAACTTATACCCAAACATTTTTTGGCTTGTTTGTTTATAACTGTTAAAGTTGTTGTTGTTTATTATTAGGACTGTACATCCCTATGTCAGCTCTAAAATTTAGTAAAGGCTAATTTATGCGGTCTTCCTTCACCCAGATAATCTTCCACCCTGATCTGTCTACAAATCTAAGAGATAATTCACAGATATCAGTTTGGACCTGTAAGATCCTGAGATGACTTTGGAATCTAAGCAAAACTGAAGTGTGTCTAGTTTCATTTTAGTGATGAGTATTTGACTCCATCCTATTTCTTTAAAAATTAGTTATTGTCACAATCACTTTGACCAGCCAGAAAACTCCTATGTTAGATAATGTAGAATTTGCTGTATGGAACACTATGTTTTACTCATTTAAAATGGCTCCCATGAGGACAGTTTCCTACATTTAAGAAGCTGAAGTCATGACTCAGGAGCTGACTAATGGAACTGGTGGGACACAGAACATTTGCCCCTGAGTCATCAGTTCAAATGTGACCCCAAATTGCTATCCTCTGAGAGTTCTTTGCTAGCCTCAGCTCAGTCCCTGAAGGAAGAGAAGCCACATCATAAGCACCCCAAATGCCACCACAATTGTCTATTGTTCTCAATAGAGATCAAAGTTCAAAAGAGCCCCAGAATTTACCTTTCCCTCATTCTGCATATTCTAGAGAATTGTCCTAACATAATTCAAAGGCTGAGATTCATTTTCCAAAGAAATCCTGTGCCTTCTCAAGGCATTGTGTTTCTAAATGAGTTTAAACTAACACTCAGGCCACAGATATTTTTGTTTCATCAAAATGTCTTTGGCAAGAGTGGATGAGGTAGTGAGGACACCAACTGCCTGGCATCAAAAAGACAAGGTAACCATGAGCAGCAGCAATGCTTACTGAGCATCTGCTATGGGTCAGGGAAGGTGCCAGCATCCTACGTAGATCCCATGATTTAAATTTCAAAACAATCCTGAGCGTTAACTATTGCTTTCTTCATTTTACAGATGAGGAAACTGAAATGCAGGCAGCTTAGTTACCTTGCCCAGGCATACAGCTAGTTAGTGGCAGACATGGGATTTTTACCTCTGTTTTTCTGATTGCAAAGCATGCTACTTTCTTAGGTCCATGCGGTTTCCACATCTTGCTTCCAAAGTCTTTATCTTGTTCTGTTTGTTTTCTGTGCATTTGAGATATGTCAATTTGCTGAGAGGAAGACCAACAGGCTGACCCGTGGAGCTTGTTGACCACTTAGCAACAGGAAGACTATTGATTCCAGTTATGTGTTGGGTTAATCCTAAAATGTGAAGCCTTACATCTCTTTAAAGGAAAGCTTTACTCTAATTTTCCTTAAGTCTTTTCCATTTTTACTGGCCATTCCAAACTAAATAGTTCATGGAGAGAAGTATAGTTATTTTTAAAAGTGATAAATTAGGCAAAAGCAAACCTGAATCATCAGCTCAGAATGACCCACAGGGAAATGGAAACTGAAAGCAAATCTCATGAAAAACATATAATTTTGAGTTTACAGAAGATGGCTTAACTTTTCTTGGTCAAAGAGTTCTTGTGCTATTCGTTGGATAGCTATGAAAATAAATCATTTTAAAATCTATCAAATATAAACATTCTCATTTAGAAAATAGTTATTTTGCACAAAACAAAATCTACTGACGCTAACCTTCATGTAACAATCTTAGGAGTTCTTAGAGCTAACATTCCATAAAACCAGTTTCTAATTGACTGAATCAAGAAAGCTCTTGTCCCATTGGCAATCAAAGTCTTAAGAGGGAAATAAAAGACAGACTTGAGGGTTAAGTTTCCCTTGTGTTTCTAAATGTCTTACTCATAGTAAGCTCATTGCATGGCACACTCCAAAACAACAAACCAGCATCTGATGGTGGTACAATGACTGATTCCTAGGTTTCCATTTTAGAATTAATATTCAGAGATGTGACTATGGCAAAGAAAAGTTTTTAGTCAATGGCTCTCATCAAACAAATCAGATTGTCTGACTCTGGGTTCTGGATGTTCATGTGCTCAAGGCCAAAGGCTCAAACTCCTGTAAACGAAATACAAAGCCTAGGGAAAAGGCATCCCCATGCAACCCAGTGCAGTCGCACAGTGAGGTTTGGTGGTGCATGGTAACTGCAAAGGTCCATCTTAGCCAGAGAAACCAGCACAAACATCACTGCAAACTTGCTCTTAGACCAACAGCAACAACCAACACCAAAAGAACACCACTAGGTTTACGAGGCATGGGACATTACATTTTATAGGTTATAAACCATGATTAAACTACAAGTATATTTTTTATTGCGCAGTTCCCGTGAAGACCTACGCCTGTTAGGATTAGCAGCAGATGCCATACCCATAAATATGCAATGCGATCAGCAGAATTGCCATGTGCAGGGACAACCACAGGCACAGGAACCTGAAGCTGGCTTGCTGGTGATGGCCAGCCTCAGTACACCCACTGAGAACTTTTTTACTATCAACATGGGGGCATAATTGCTAACAACACTTCTATTTGACCGTGTTTAGGACATTACATTGTTTTACAAATTTCTAAAGGAAAAATAGCTGATCAAATCTCAGAGATTGATTTATCTTCCCAAATGTTTGGCAGTAATTTGAGAAACATTTTTAAAGTGGAATAGTTTAAAGTAATATTTTTGCACATTTTAGCACTTAGCATTGAGTTTGATTTGCTAGATTAAGTCTAAAGATCATAGTTTGAAAGTTGGTGACCAGCAGTCTGGAAGAGATTCACAGGCATAATATTAAAAAGTTATATTGGTTTCACTAGAAGGTCTGAGTATACATTCTTACGTGGTAGCAATCTACCAGAGCTAGATAATTTGTCTAAATACAAGCCACCACCTGGTCCCTTTATCTCATTCACGTCATCTGTGGAGAGACATGAGTTTCCAATCCCTGATGAGTATGGGTGGCCCTCCCAAGAAAATCTCCTTCTATTATTTAATGTTTTTCTCAAACTCTTACTTGCAACTTCTGCTAGCACATCTCTCCTGGCAAACCTCCTCCAAAAAAGGAAAAAGCAAAAAAAAAGTTAAAAAGTTTTAAACTAAGTAGCCTGAAACTATCTTAGGAAAGAAAGTAAGATAAAGTGAAAACAGACAAACTAGGAAGAAAGAAAGATCAATTGAATCTTAGAATTTAAAGTTGTTTTTCTTTTTTTGTTCACCTGCTCTTGCCAACAACCCAGCACAAGAATTTTTACAGCCATGTCCCTGCTAGATGGTTAGTCAGCCTCTTCCTGACGACAAGGATCTCATGCTCACATAAAAGAATTGGTCTCAGGATTGAGAAGGATTATTTCAAAAAATATTTCTTATATAAAGCATATTACATAGTATTAGAAACTAATTTAACATTAACCCTAAATGATGTGTCTTCTGAGTATCATGATTTATTGAGTGCAGTATCCTTTTCATGAAAATGAATTAAGGGTGTGAAAGAACTTTTACTGAGTATTAAGAATCAGCCTGAGTGTTCTATATGTTGTGTTCATCTTCAACTATACTGCAAAGAAATATTACCCATTTTATAAATGAAGGAAGTAGAACTGAGATCTAACAAAGTTAAGGAACTTGCCCAAGATCACATGGCTGGCACAGTGCTTGGTACATTCTCAGAGCTCAAGAAGTAACAGAATTATTTAAGGAGAACAATATGGCCTGCTTGTTATTATGGTAGCTTTTTAAAAATTATGTTGACAGAAGAAGGGAGTGCTGGGGGTCTGGAAATTAGGAGTCAGATAATATCTTTTGTTATAATGAGTCATCTTAATTGCTGACCTGTTACAGGGCTCTGATAGACCCTCAGTGAGGCAAATTTTGGATAAATGATCCTCTGACCTCTTATACTTAATAGTCTATTGTCAGTTCAGCTTCAGTTCTGTCCCCAAAAGCCACATTTCTCAGAATCCCCTTCCCATGTGGTTCTAGGTTAGAGCTTGCCGGAGAAAGGAAAGCAAGTGAGAAGTGGAAGATGAAAGCAAGGAGAGGCCACTATTTTTAGAAGGTTTTGGCATATCATACGGCTAGATATGAGGTTGTTGAACCTCTCCAATCTTCTTAGAAATACCCACTGCTGTGCAGACTGAGTTTAACAGGAGCTCCTTAGAGCCTCTTGAGAATTTGAGCAGTCTATTTATGAACTTTTGAGAACTACTCACTTTGAGTTTTCAAATTAGAGTGACTGTTTCTCCATCATTTGGCTGCAAACTTCCTGATCTTCACTCTCTCAACTCTTTCCATATTCCTGTAATCCCTAATCCCTACATGAACTCCTTATCCCATAATACTTAAAGAGTTTCTGTTTTCTTGAGTGAATCCTAGCTGATACAGAATCCCTGCCTCAGACATTTCACCACCCTAGGACATAGGGTCAGCTTTATAAAACCTGGGTCCCCCAAAGAATGAGCCCACCAGGGCAAGCACTACTGCCTGTCCTCCAACATCAGTTCTACTCTTCTTCCTTGGTAAGAGAAGCTCCATGTAGTTAAACAGGCCTAAGTAGATGATATCAAGTCAATGGGGTATTAGTGGAAGTGGTGTGGGTAATGTCAGGAAATGTCCTTAAGGGAAGGGACCATTGCCTTCTTCCTCCTTTCCACTGGTTGGAAAACAATAGTTGGAGGTCCAGCAGCTCTTTTGGACCATCTTGTAATTTGTGTGAATGAAGACAAGACCTGCAAAACAGAACAGAAAGCTAGAAGGAAACTGGGCCCCCAATATCATGACCAGCCTTCCAGAAGTAGGCACTCTAATCTAGACATTTGCATGACAGAGAATTAGACTTCAATTTTATATAAGTCACTGACATTTTGATATTGCTGTCACTTGCAGTCATAACTAATATTACTAACACAACAGCCTCACCAGATATTTTTCAGCCTGCTGTGAGGTTGGAAGAGGAAGAGAGAACCCAGCTGTTTTTCCCAGGAATGAACCTACAGGCATAAATACAGGAGTGAGACAGGATGTTAGCAAGGCTCTCATTGTCTGTGTCTTATCCACTTGAAGACAAGAAGATATCTTAACAATTGGTTATTATGGTTAGGAAAGAAGCTAAAGTAACCTTATAATAATTAGAGCAAAATGGGTATCACTGATATGACTTGATCTTTTTCCTGAAACTATTTTACTCCAACATGTACATATAACTTATCTATATTCCCTAGTTATTAAATTGTCCTCAAGAATCAAGGCTATTGGATTACAGTTCAACAGCTTCAGGTATTTCCCTCTAGCTTCTGTACACCAAAAACTGAAAAGAGATATTCATATTTTGCATAACAATAACCACCAGAATGACCTCTCAACTCTATGTGAAATCTCTCAGCCACTGAAACTTGGTTTCATTTAGCTTCCCTTTTCTGGTTACGAAAGTCTTTCTTACTTCCATGTTATGAGGACCAGGCTCATCCCTGGAAGTCATGTCCCATGTTCCCAAGGAGATTTATCCCCTTGGGAGTCATGCCCCACATAGCAGGGAGGGCGAAGAGCTCACCTGCAGAGTTAGCTTAGAGAGAGACCACATCAGAGTGACAAAAGACGTTCTCCAGGAGTGACTCTTAGGGACAGTTATAAGTAGGCTTAGCTTCTCCTTTGCAGGAATAAGTTTCATAAGAGCAAGCCCCAAGGTCCACGGCCTGGCCTGAGCCCCCTCTTGATTGGATCTGAGTGTGATTCTGTCTGAAGCTATTGCAATACCTGAACTTTACAGGTATCTAGACCAGTGGTTTTCAACTGGGGGTGATTTTGCTTTTCACGGGACATTTGACAATCTATGGAAATGCTTTTGATTGCAACAACAGGGCTATTGTTACTGCATCCACTGAGTAGAGACCAGGTATGCTCCTAAACATCCTAAAATAGGCAAGATAGCCTCCCAAACTAACGAATTTATCTATCCCAAAATGTCAGTACTGCTGAGGTTGAGAAATCTTTGTGAACCAATTAAGCTTCCTTTTCCCTCATCAATTTGAGTTGAGTTTCCACCACTTGTAACCAAAGGGTCCCAACTACTACAGGGTGGTAGTAAGAACAAACAATTAGATTCTTACTTCCTATCAGCCAGAGCAAAATGGAAAATAAATGAGCTAGTTTCTCATAGTCATCCTAAGCAGCAACACTTATGAGGAATATTATCCATGAAACCTTATAAAGGAAACAGAAACCTAGATTTTTATGATGATATCTAGCCTTCTTAGAACTAACACTCATAATAGTGTTATAATAATAGTCCTTAAATAAATATCATATATTACAAGTCATCAAGACCTTATTTAAATATGTTCATAGGGCCACCATGTACCACTGTAGTTTGTACACCTCTTTCTAATTTGTCTGCCTAGAGGGAGTGCCTCTTCTAATATGCATAAAGACAAGTTACCAGCTAGTGGCAGCTCTGTATGTTCACACTCATAATTCTAGTAGAAGCAGAAAACGATTCTGATCTGTAGTCATAATAAGTTGTATCACCCTTAACCTGTTTCAAATGAACCTCTTGGAATAAGGTTCGCTCTATCCAGAATGGTGAGAGCTGCCACTGCAGAGATTAACAAATGAGTGTGTGTCTCAATTGTCATGTGGTAACATGTACAATATGTTGCTCAGAGCAACTGATGGCTTTGGGATCTTTTTCCATAGCACTCAAAATGCAAATGCTTTTTCTGTTTTCTGTTAATATAATAAATAAGAGCTCTTATGTAGGGAATTATTTTTATGCAAAAGAATGTCAGTTTCCCAGTAGGAAAAGCTTGAAGTTCTTTCCCTTGATAGGGCATAAAATTGACATAACTATAAAAGATGGAAAGATCACTAGGTCAAACACATGTTGGATCAGATTATGTCTGTGTCAGGCAATATATTTGGGCAATGCATTCAAAGGTTAGGACAAAATAAATGTCAAATAATTTTGCCACTTTCTCCAAAAGTTCTATAGATGTTTCACACTTGAAAGTACTTAAGATTCTTAGTTTATAGAGGGTGAACATGCAATTATAGTACTCAGTAGCTTTAACTCTTTGAAAAAGTTGTGAAATGTAGAATAAAAAGTTAGTATTACATCATTGGATTTTTTAAAAAGTGACTTGCTTTTCTAATATTTTAAAAATAACCCAGAGAACCCAAAAAATAACTGATTAAAAGGATCAAAGTATTTTAATAAAGTTAATATTTAATGAACTTGCAACATTTGTAGAACCAAGAAGTCCAGATTTATTTTTCATTTTTATCAGTCTTATAGATATTTTGTCCCTAAAGCATGTCAGTATAGTTGAATTAAAGACAAAACTCTTTAACTATATTCAACTAATATTTTAGTTAGAATGGACTAGATTATGAAGCTAACAACCCAAATCTCAAATCTCAGTGACAGTGACAATGTCCTTGGCCTAGGAGGGGTTGGTGTGAGGTGGAGGAACCCAGGCTGAAACTGAAGTGTTGACATTTTATTACTGGACCATCCAGAACACATAAGCTCAGAAGTTGCTATGGCAGCAGAAGAGAGAGCCAAAGGGTCACAGAATGACTCCTATGGCCAGGCCTAGGAAATGGCATGTATCAATTCCACCCACATTTCATTGGCCAGACTCCGTCATGTGATCTCAACTTAACTTCAGAGGATACCAGGAAGTGTAGTCTCCCCCTGTGCTCCTGATGGTGCGGGTGGGGGTGGGGCTCAGCAGGGGAGTCCGTGAACACCTAGTGATGTCTCTGCCACACTGTCATGGTGAACAAATACAGACTTTGTGGTTCAACTTGGAACTATATCCTTTGACACTCAATATCTATGAAATTTCTCAACGTTTCAGTTTTCTCACAAAATGATGGGTCTTATTATATTTTAATGGCCCCTTTGGCTTTCATTCTGATCAGAATTGTATCTTTACCTTTCTTCTTTAAGGCTTTAAGATTTTACCCCGAAACGGTAAATCACTACTAAATTAAAGCTCAAACAATTCTTAATGAGTCTCAGCTAGGTTGTAGGCATCTGTGCAAGAAAATGAATATACAAGCACTGAGAAAGCAATGAAATAATAGCTCAGTCAAGACACTAAACTGAATTAATTCAAGGATTGGAGATCTAACTAGAGAAGATGAGAGTCTACATTTTCTTTTTACTTGGTCTATCTAGCTAAACAATCAAAAGTGTACATAGATGGACGAGATTATATTTGAGCAAGGAATTAAGTTCTTTCTAATTATAGATACTATGTATAAATAATGTAACCCCCCATCCACAGGCTAAAGTGAATGAATGGAAAAGACCCGCACATAGACTTACATGTCACCAATTTTCAAAACCAAAAGAAAAAGGAAAAATCAATCATTAAAAGCGTCTTGGAAAAGATTTTACAAATTCTCTCTAGAAAAAAGAAGACCAAGATTAGACACTGACTTCCCAAACACAAAACTGAGCTTATGAAAGCACCATTCCTATAGAAGCAAGGTTGTAAGGAAAAATAGCTTTGTACCTGCAGTTTAAGGCATAGTCAAGCAATCGTTTGTGTGAGGGAAAAATACAAATATTTTCCTACTGCAAGGATTCAGAACATTTGTCATTCAAGAAACAGTTTTGAAAAATTATTTGACAATCTACTACAGCACAATGAAAAATTAACCCAAGAGAAAATTTTGGTTTATAGAAACAAATGTAACAATAATGCACAATTTAAACTCAATAAATTCACTTCAATCATAAAATTAAAATAATAATATTTAAGTAAAATTCTAGACTCTCAACTCAGAGGATGGGGTGGGGTAGATGAAAGGGGGAGGCAGGTAAATATATGCTAAATTTCTTTTTTTGTTAGGAAATGACAGAACTGCATTAATCCTAGATAGTATTTAAAAATTTAGCTATATGTGTCAAAAATTTAAGGATAATCCATAAATACAATAACTGCTTTGCTTATTACCACAGCCACACCCCTGATGCTGAAAAAAAGAAATTGAAGATAACCGCTAAGATTGAGAAAACTCAATCAAAAAAAGAAAATGCTGAAAATGGGGCAAAACATAAAATGCTTATAAAGTTTTAACTTTTTTCTTTGGTTCCTTCTGTCCACACTTTTGCCCCTACCGGCTAATTCAGAATTTGACTTAAACTATCAAAAACAAATCCACGTTTTTAACTCAGTTATCCCAAGTGGCAACCAGACCAGAATGTTCCCTCATGTCTAGATATTCTCTTCTGGCCCTTCTTCATTCTAGCCCCTCTTCTTTCAGAGCTAAAAACGGTCTCCCAGCCTACTTCCCCAACTTTTATCCATGGCCTTTATGAATGAGAACCCCAGTTTCCTTTCCGTGCCTCCCTAAAACTTTTGTCAGAAGCCAGGCAACTAAGGCTACTTTGGAGACTTTCTTATCTAGATTTTTGAGTTTTGTTGAATGCCTGGGTCACTTTTCTTAGTGGTTTGGTTTTTTTGTTTTTTTTTTTAACTTTGTGAAACCATCAAGAACAATGACATGACTTTACTGACAATCTAATTTCTATATGCTGAGATTGCACGCTTGATAAAATAGCACTTAAAAATATTGAATCGAAATTATTACACAAATAATCCAAGTGATAAAATTACAGAATTTAAACTCCTGGTATTTTGCAACATACTAGCAATATAGACAACATATAGGGACAGGTGCTTTCAGGAAAATGAGCAGGTTCTTTCTAAATCAGTTTTTAGAAAGACAGTAACTTTGATCCTGTAACATAGTCTCTTTTAAACATCAATGAAATGAACATTTATAGCTTTACTTCCCATTTAAAATGGTCCCATAAGCATTGCTATTTTGATTCTTTGTTCTCAATCTGAAGCTTCTTTTTAGAATTTAATTTAAAATGAGCAACCACAAAAGGTTTCTTCACTAGTATTGAGCAAGTTCCAGAACCATGTGGCTTTTCCTGAAGGGTTTGTGGGAATAACCTTTGTTTAAGTTGGGGATGTGTGAATAGGAGACAGGCAATATCCTGGAATCATGGAAGTTGCTCATATGGCCTCTGTTGCTAATATATGCCACACTCCAGCTTCAAACCAATGAGCTGCAGGCAACTGTCACTATTAATAAATAATGAGACAAAAATTGCACTTATCTGACTGGTATCAACACCAAATACAAAGAAATGGCTTTCCAATTTCTGTAACATATAAGGCAGTTGGGTTATGTGTGTGTGTGTGTAAAATAAAAATAATGACCAAAAAAGAGCATGAGAAAACTTTTCGGAGCAATGCATATGACTTCAGCTTTGTGCTAATGGTTTCATGGTGTACACCTGTAACTGAGAAATTAGGATTTAAGGGATGATTTTGATTACCAAATCATTATATAGATATTCCTTTTTCGCTATCTGGTATATTGGAGTAGACAGAGAGATACTTGAAATCTCTAAACTGTAATCCCGCTGCCTCGATCTCTGATAATAATTGTATAGCCCTTATCTTGTGCTCCTGTAATTGTAAAAACCTTGTGACTAACCTCCACTTGTCCCCAGTTATCTAGTTTTACAACTTTAGGATCTTCTATATTAAAGACAGTCCCTAATGTTTATTAATGAAGGGTCTTGGGTCCGCCCACTAACCTACCCTAAATCTAAAGTTATCTTGATGACCAAGACTGGATCTAACCAAAGTGGGCCCTCCTGACATGCACAGTAGCTTAGACTCTACAAGTCATCTATACCTCATTCCACCATTTTCTTTCATACTTCTGTGACTAAGCATATAGTCAATCTGTGCATGCTCAATAATCTATTATCTGGGGCCATTGGACTCATTATTTTAAACCCTGCCCATCCTTTCTCTAATAAAACTACCCAAATGACTGCAGTCCAGGAGATAGATTTGGGGTCTTTAGGCCATCAGCTCTCCAACTACACACCTAGTAATAAATTCTTTTTCTCTTTGAAACCCTGGTATCTCAGGAATCGGTTATTGAACACATCAGGCAAAAGAAGCCACGGCCTTTGTCCAGTAACATATCTATTTAATAACTCATCAAATTGCACACTTTAAATATATGCAATTTTTCTACATCCCACCTCAATAAAGAGAAAAAGATGATAGCAGGAAAAAATAAGAATAAATGTATATATGGTACAAGTTTCAGAATTAAGATGATCATTAATGGGGAACATTAGAAGTATGTCCATTAATATCAAACAGAAAAATAAGCACTTTATTTGAATTTGCTACACCTTTAGTATTTAACCATATGCTGGAGGAACTAGCCAATAAATTAGAAACAAAAGTGGTATAAAAATTGTAGATAATATAGTTGTTTACCAAATAAATAAAGAGAAATTTAAAGGCAATAAGAGATTCATTCAGTCACTGTGTCTAAAATTAAAACATGGAAATCAATAACTTTTATATATAAAAAAAGCAATCAGTTAGAAAATGCAATGGAAATAAAACCACATTTACAATTGCAGCAAAAATAATTATATAAATACTTAGGAATATGCCAGATTTACAGAGGGAAAAAAATGCAGACTTAGAAGGAAATACACATAAAATTATTTTTTTGGAAAATTCAACATCATAAATTTATCAATTATTCTCAAACTAATCCATAATTTAATGGGATCCTAATTAAAATAATTATAAGATTGTTTTGAAACTAAGGAAGCTGATTCTGAAGTTCATGCAAAAATTCAAAATACATATAAAAATTTTAGATGTAGGAACTCACCCTATAAATATGTTTTCATATGTGTGAAATTACAGTGAAAATTATTGTCACGTTACAACTGCAAAGGAGTGGAAACAATATAAATAACCATCAACAAAGATTGGTTTAACATATTTTTTGTAGATGTATATAAGGGAATACTATGTAACCATAAAAACACAAGTGTACTGACAAGGAACAATCTCCCAAACACAGTTAAACATAAAGAGCAAAATACAAGCAGAGAGAACACGATAGGTTGCCTAAGTATTAACAACAAATAAGTAAGATTATTCTTTCTTAGGCATAGAATAGCTTTGGAAGGAAATGCAAAAAGAAAAGGTAACAAATGTTCCCACTGGGGCTGGGGAAAAAAGGGTTTGTGGGAGACACAATATTACTTATATACCCAATTACTATAAACCCATCGTACCTTGGGAATTTTCGTCATACATGTGTTTTCTCAAAATAAAATCAAATTATTTAAAGATACAATTTCTTCTTTAAAATGTTAAGAAACATCTCAAACTCTACATCCCACCTCAATAAAGAGAAAAAAATGATAGCAGAAAAAAATAAGAATAAATGTATATATGGTACAAGTTTCAAAATTAAGACGATCGTTAATGGGGAACATTAGAAGTATGTCCATTCATATCAAACAGAAAAATAAGCTAATAGGTTAAGGGGATATGCTTTCTGTACATATGAGTAAAATGAAGGAGAGATAATATTGCTAAACTTAAAATACTTTTAACTGTAAACAAATTTTTTTAAAATATTAAGGATTTGATATGCCTAGTACTATATGCATAAAAGTTAAGTTCTGCGGAAACACAACTAAAATTATAATTAATTCTCCTCCAGGGGCAAAACTCCTCACCTGGACCTCAGGGTTTGGAAAGAGCAAGCTAGGGGAGTCTGTGGGACAGAAAGAATGAATTCAAGGTGACAAAGTTGCATTGTGTTTGAGAGGGGTGAGCAGTTCAGCTAGGCATATGGGGAATGAGACAAAGGGGTTGCAAGAAAATGGTACATATGTTTTTCAACCAGGTCAAATGGAACTTTGCATGCAATTCTTGAAGCCTGGCTCTTTTTTTTTGTTTAATATCTGTGAGCAGAGGATACTCAAGATAAAAGCTGTGCTTTGGAAGCTTCTTTGATGTGACAGTAGGATTGATCAGAGAGGACAGAGGAGAAAGTCAGGGACACCAGCAAGGAAGGCTGTTGATTATCAGGATTACTTTAGGATATATATTATATTATTAAACTCATAATATACACACACATGGGTATTCTACTTTATTCATTTAATTTTATATCATTGATATTTCAGGGATAATAATTGTTAAAATTTATTGAGGGCTTAATCTGAGGCAGGCATTAAAAGAAGCGCTTTTTATATGTCATCTCGTTTAACTCTTACCAAAAAAACTATGAAATTATTTGCTTCATTACTGTTATTATTATTATTAGAGAAGTTATGGGTTCCCAGAACAATCACGATAAAATGCAGGATTCCCACCCCACCACTGACACCTGGCACTGACGCGAAACAAATTTGTTACAATTTATGAGCGCATAATTGTACTATTATGTAAAGTCCATGATGCCATGGAAATTATTTGCTTTTGATCTCCATTTCACAGATGAGGACAGAGAGGTCTGTGGAAGGTGAGCACTTGCCCAAGGGTAATGGGGAGGGAATAACATCCTGGGGTAGCTCCAGAGATGAGACTTGCAACCACCTCACCCAGCAACATGCCTTAGAAACCTCATCACGTGATTGCACCAGGGTTAAGTCACTGGTCTCAGATTGTCAGCCAATTATACTGTTTCCACCTTTCCACTGTTGTAGATACTGCTGCAATGACAGACACTTGCATGCATTTTTGTCTACTCTAGAGAAAGGTCATACTAGAGAAAAAAATTCTTAGAAAGAAATCTCCCAGGTCAAAAGGTATCAATAAAATTTGTCATGCTTTGTCCAGAAAAAGACTACCCCATTTTCACCTCAAATAAAAACAAGCCCATCTCAGCTCATCCTCACTGACGTAAATGGTCATCATTTTTTTGTTACTTAACAAAAAATTTTTATCTTTTGGAAAATGAGTGCATTCCCATTTTAGAAAAAAAAAATGGTAACCATAAGAACATAAAATATTCAGCAATTCTGTAATTCCAAGTCAGTAACTGAGTTGTTCAGAGTTAATATTTTGGGATTTTGCCCTTTTATTGACATTTACACTTTTTAAAATAGTAGGCTTTAACATTTTTCCAAATCTTCCACTACTCACCTAGATTCCTTTTCAGTTTGGCTGATAACTTTTAACTGATTCCTGCTTTCTTTTTATTTCCTCTTGCCCTTTTGCCTCTGCTATTTTGTTCTTATTTCATGACTTCTCGTATAAAATGTGGATGTCAAATTTTTCTCCTGATTTTTAGAAGAGATAATTTTGGAGGGAATAATTTAACCATACTTTCTGTCTTTTGGATGATTTTCCTTTGATCTAGCATTTTTCATAGGCTCCCTGTTGTTGCTGTGTCTTTTTGCTTTATCCTTAAACAAGAACAGATGTAAACAGACTTGATATTTACCACTAGTCAGAGGAGATGGATTGCCCTTGGTCCCCTTTTCTCATTCCTTTTTTCACCACTCATTCAACAAATACTGAAAGTCTTGTATGTCAGGTATTATTCTAGACAATAAAAATAAGCTGTGAGTAAAATCAAGTTCCAGGTTTCTTTCTACTGGTGCTGGATAAATCCCCGTCTTCAAACTACTGATGGAGAGCAGGTTGGTTTGCACAGTTCTGAGCCCAAGACCCACTGTTTACAGGCATGCATCTTGATATGGTTCGGTTTCCCTGGAATGTCCTGTGCCACTACCTATATCTCCAACATATTTAATCAATACAGTATATTTAAAGTGATGAACCTTAAAGTTCAGTCCAATCAGGTCTGAAACCCAAGCAGCTCCCACCTGCAAGGATTTGACTGTGGAGGATACGTCTCACATCCCAGAGGAAATGGATTCCCTTCTCCTCTTCCAGACCCGTTGGCCTCCATGACTTGCAGGCTCCCAGCAAAGAGCGATGAGGACAAAGGTGCCCTGGTCACCTCAGAATCCACCATCCACTGAGAGAGGACCGAATGCCAGTTCTTAGTGTGATATAAATCCTGTGTCTCAGTCAGGAGGCAGAGAACATAAGAGGGAGAAAATATTTCCCTTCAATTTTTTTAGGTTAGAGTTACTGGTCTGTCTAAAAAGCTCTTTGGCTTCTATAAAAGTCTCTGACTTCTCTCCTAGACCAGGGTCGTTGAATTCGGGTTGATGGCAATCCCTACAAAATTATTTTCCCACCTTGCCTGGCAGTCTCCACTTTGGGTGGTGATGTGACTTTACTTTTTCTGTGTCTTCAGAAGTATTTAAATAGGATTTGGAGATAAAGTGATTAAGGAGCCAGAATACTAAGCCAAAGTTTGGATAGACATTCCTAATTCTTTTTCTTTAATTGAAATGTGCTTGTGATTATTTTGCCACTGTTGTGTCATAATTTTCTTATAAATTACCAGATTCCACCAGTTTCCATTGCTGGAATTATTTTGCTTAATGGGAAAAAAATTAATTTTTCATGGGGATTTTGATGCTCAAACATTTTGTTTAATTAGGGGAAAAAACTGAGAGGAGAAGCTAAAACATGAACACACACTCACACACAGCTGCATACTGTTATTTAATCCTAACCATTAACTTCATTTTATAATATACAGGCTGAGAAATGAACAATTTTTTCTAGGTCACATAACACATAAATACTATAACTAAGACTTGAACCCAGGTTTTAATGATACCAAAATACGCACTTTTTTCAAAACACCAGGTAGCTGCCTCAAGAATATAAGAGTAAAAGAATAGTTCGCAAATCTGAAAATAAATAATAGGTTAAAAAGGAATTTTGCAGAATGAGAAATTTTGGTTGTGTCCTTAAGCTTAGAGAAAACTAAACCAGAACAGAAAACTTTAAACCAGAACAGAAAACTTGAATCAAAATGGATCTTGATTAAAAATTACTTCATTAGGCCCCTTCAGTGGTTCACATGGCCTCAGTGGTTACCTTCAATCTACCACTAGATTTTCAGGATTGTTATCTAGTCTTTTATTCCATGCAAGCATACTTGGTTTAGAATCAGGTGAGCAAGCTCTTGCAACCTTGCTAAGTTATATTTGCTCCCTCATAGCTGTCCTTTAGCCAAGGGCATCTATGCAAGGGTTAACAAGATAATGAAAGTTCAAGGAGTACAAAATTCTGGTGTTATACTCTGCTCCCGTGTTCCAGTATTCAATGAGGTGATTACTGAAGCCTTCTTTTTTCTTTCTTTTATAAGGTAAGTTCTGCTTCCTAGAAGGTTCTGGATTTTGTCACTTGATAATGTCACTATGGGCAATTGAGTCAGCTTGCAGAATTTACTAAAAGTGGAATTTTGTTTGTTTTGGTTTTAAAAAAAATACTGAATGTTCTCCTTACCAAATCAATGGAAATGTCAAGGATAAAACAACCACTGTGAGTTTAATGCATAAAATATAGACTTGAAAGCCATACATTCAAAGACAGAATCATTATTTAAGGCAAACGAGATTATATACCACGACTGAAATAAATAAGCTAGTGTCAGTGACTTGAGTAGCAAAGTTTGTTTTCTCTGGGGAGAAAGCTGGCTGCAGCAGTCAGTCCTCCAAATGCAGTTTAAAGAAGAATTTCCCAAAAAAATAAGATAACATGTTAAGCATCCCATCATAAAGACAGGGAAATAAAATAACTTTATATTGAGCTAAAAAGCAAGCATAAGCATTGTCTTAAGCCACTCCACGTGAAGATTATCTTTGAGCATCCAAAAGAACTGTATATAACTCTTAGCACTGCCTGCAAATTGGTGTAGCAAAATAGACTTACCCTCCAACATTTGATGAGGTCATTTAAGTGGCAGTTTTCATATAATCTGTAAGCCATAGCAATCAGAAATGGGAATCAAGTTGAATCTCTCTGGAAAGTTAACAAAGTCTTGATTTTATTTTATTTTTTTTCCAAATGAAAATTTTTGTCTAAATGCAATATTCTGGTCTTGGTGTCAGTAAAAATACTATTGTATATATTGTGAAAGCCAAATGTGCCTTTCAGGAATATCTATTTTATGGAGAGATTATGTAGTGTGAGGATTTAAGGATCCTTCCTTTGCATCTTTAGTTTGAATGAATGATGGGATAAAGTATTGAAATATTAATTTATTAATTTCCATTTACTCCTTACTGCTGTAGAATGGCATTACGAAGAAAGGGTAATCTTTTCTTTCTCATCTTCATCCCACCTAAAATGTTGTTCAAGGAAACACAGACAAAAGAGCTCCCTTTTGGGGACATTGATAAACATGTCTGAATCCTCACTTCTTCCAGGCCCTCCTCGAACTGATTTGGTTTCTGGGAGTTAAAGGACAATTCCACTATTGCGTGTCATTTCTTTGTAGTCATTGACACCAGTTCTGCAATTTTTAATGCTGGCACTTTGTCGTTTGTACATGAGCAGGCAACGGTACCTGCACCACCACTGCCGCCCGACCAGTGGGGATTTTCGGACATCACGGGTGACAAGATGTGCCCTGCTGCTAGAGATGTTCAGATCAGAAAGAAACGTGCAAATTGGAATCAATGAGACATAATATACCTTTACTGCTCACTTGTTTATTGTCCTTCTCTCCCAAGAGAACGTCTGCTTCATGGGGGTGAGAACATTTATCTGTTATAACTAGGGTATTATATTTATGACATGTAGTGGATTCAAAAAATATCTCTTCAATCCCTGATTAATGAGAATTGTCCCAACACAAACAATTCTTAGCACTGAGAAAATGACAATAGGAGCATTAATATTAAATAAACAAAATACTTTGCTCATAGTACAGGAAAATACAACTGGATTCAGTAAAATTGATCACTGATGGGATCCTCTTACTACTAGTTATAGTAATTGAATAAAAGGCCCAGATCCAAAATAAAGTAGAAATGGAGAACACTTTTATATTCAGAGATTTTGATATTTCAGAGTACAAACGTTATTTACCGCTTCAAGATAATGTCTAGAATATATAGATCCTTATTCTTTAATGCTCTTTTCACTCTTTGTTCTCTTGACATTACCCAAAGAGCAGAAAAGGCCTTTAAATTCTTCAAGTACTTCATTAAAGGGAACTCGAGCATATCTTAAAGACTAATTTAAGTAGGAGGGGGGTTACTATTTGAGAGATCTGAGTGGTTATACTTGATTTATAAATAGGCTGTCCTAGAAAAAAGGAGCCAGGAATCAATGTGCCAGATAAAAGAGACCAGATGCTAAGCAAAGTAGCCCTATTTTCTAGAAAGTCCTCTTCACTAGAGAGACACTATGGGGGAAACATAGCTGTGTCTTGCGAGTCATTTTCTCAATCATTTCCCTACAAACTGAGAACATCAAATCTACTGTCAACATGTTTTGGTATTGGTCAAGGTATAAACAATCCATGTTTAAGTCTGTCTATGAATCAATGTAGCACCCTTATATTTTCAATAGCATTCTAAATTCCTATACAATCAATATATCTGAACCCTCCTCTTTTTGTCAGAAGGGGAAAAAAGCAGTTCAATAAAGGCATAGGATCACTTACTAGCTGGAAAACAACATTGGCAAAAATAAATCTCTATGAATAGACTTGCATAAAATTCCTTTTAAAAAATCTAGCTCTAGTTACACATTATAAATCACATTACAAAACTTTTCCTTTTCCTTATGGTATCCAGTAACTTGATTATTAGGGATCAACAGCCCTAGCTTGAAACTAGAAACTTAAATCAGTGACTTTATTTTTATTGCCAAACGGAGATCTGAATTCATATAACAAGAGAGCAGTGGAGATGAGATATGACAGAATTCATTTATGCGCCAAGGATGTGGCCAACTTGTCTACAACTAGTTAAAAGGCAAATACACAGATTGATCATTTTTCTTTCCAGGACTGTACGTCATAATACACATGGCCTGTTTCCTAAAACCTTCTGTCTAATGTTTAATAGATTGATGGAACTTCAAAAACAACACTCCTTACACTCCTGCTAGACAAGAAGGGACCTAAAGATACGCTAGGTTAGAAGAGACTCTGTTTGTGATTTGAGTCTTAAGAATTAGACTCTTCACTTCATATTTTCTCCTTTCAATTAAAATTTTCCTTTGGATTCAAAAGTAGCTATGGTTTCAATCTGAGATAGAAAAAAGTGACTGTCATTAGTGATTTTGATTTTGTTTTTACTATTAAAAAAATAATAGTAAAATTATTCCATGCCCAAAATAGTTAGTGGGCTTATCAAAATGGGCTTCCAGGTCGAAGATGCCAAGGTCAGTTTTAAAATACTCCTCTTCTTAAACAAGCAGCATGAAATGGTGGTTAGGAGTCAAAATCCCCAAGCTCTGGTGTCTGCTGCCTCTCCAGGTACCAGTGTCTGGTCTTATAATGATGCTGCCTGTCTTTCCTGCCTCTAGGGATTGCTTGAAGGGAAAAATGAGGTAACACGCAGGTAAAGCTTTGAAGTAACTGTTGGTCTAAGGTACGGTGTAATCCTCAAACCTGAGTTTAATCTTCAGGTGACTGTGTAAAAAATCATTTTCCTGATCTCCATGCTATTTCAAAGAAATTTTAGTGCATCATTCATTGAACTGAAAGTCAATAGATTTGTATTTTGGTCTTCGTCTTTAATTGTCCAAGATGTTTTAATTGTCCCACTTTCCGACCTTGGTCAGTTCTTTCGCTTCACCTGCTCTACATTTGTGAGCTCCATCACCTCCTGTTTTCAGAATTTTAAAGATTCCATCTGGGAGAAACAAATAAATTAGATAAATTAACTGCTCTTTTGCAGATTCACATTAAGAGCCGTTAAATGCACTGCTGAGGAGGTTTTGCGTTCTTCTGTTTGCATAAATGCATGAAAACTGGTATAAAACCTGGAGAACCCATATTGCCCTCCTTAAACTAGAACTTTAACCTCCTGATATCTGAGGAAAACGGGAGCTGTCAAGCAGGGGCTGGGTATCTTACCTTTTGGAGACCCCCTGACCCACCCGGAGTGAGTCCCTTCATCCTCTTTTGGTTTCTGGTAACCAACTTTGACCTGACTTGTGCAGCAGCCAGCTACAGTTTTTCGGCCCAGTGAAGACTAATTGGTATGTCACATATCATTTCCCTGAATGGCTTACATTGTAAAGTTTACTGCATATTATGTGTGGTTTGAACTACATACCCTTAAATGCACACTACTATGGATTTTAAATGATTTACATTTATAAAATGCCCCATAATTGGCAAAGCAATTTTTAAAACTACCTCATTTGATTTTTGCAACAACTCTCTAAAGCAGGAAACTCACTTATCATAACACCCATTTTGGAAATGAAGAATCTGAGCCTGAAAGAGGTTAAACAACATAAAAGACTGAACAGACCTAGAACCAACTGCCTGACTCCTGGTTTAGTACTCGAGCAATTGTATGCCTCATATTGCTGTCCTCAGCCCACTCATTCATTCAGTCATTTTGCACCTGAAGTTCGCCTCAAGTCATCCAAAGGCAGCAAAGTGAAAAATGTTCTCAGAGTTCCAGCTCTTGGCTAAGTCATAATAGCTGCCTGTGCTCAGCTTCTTCATGTTTTGCTCAACAGGCAGAGTTCTCGCCTGCCATACCTGAGACCTGGGTTCAATTACCAGTGCCTGCCCATGCAAAAAAAAGGAAGAGAAAAAAATCTATGGGTGATGTGGTGTAGTGAAAAGAACTGAAGACATGTAGTAAGACAATCTAAGGTTTGGATTCGTTTGCTTGCCTCCGAGCTATGTGATTTGGGGAGAATTACATAACCTTCCTGGTTATCAATTTCCTCAGATATAGAACCACCAGTACTAATATTAGTCTTGACGCAATCTTGAGAAAAATAGGTAAAATCATATATGCAAAAGCATTTGCCAAATGGCAAGCACTTTATAAATATCAATTACTCTCTTTTGGTTTAGAATTTGACACTTGCCATATTCTAAAGGCATGTACTTATTTTTTACAAAGGCAGAGTTGTCATTATCCATAAATAATAACTGCTAGCTTTACTGACTCCAAAGGAAAACATGACCTATATTAAACATTATGATCAAAAATAGTTCTATAAAACACAATATTTTTCTTTTGGGTACCTGGTCCAAGAATCAAACCTGAGTCTCTCTTGTGGAAGGCAAGAATTCTACCACTGAACCACCCATGCACCCTTAAAAAAAAACAATCCTTTTGTAAGTAGCTAATCTACAGGATTTTAGCATTGATTATTTCCTCAGGCTTCAACTCAGAAGACCTGAGAGCCAATGATACCAAATGTGAGCATATTTTAATATGACTCTCTTTTCCTTCTACTAGGAATAAGAAAACTGGGTGGACTAATTGTACATGTCAGAACAGATGGAATATTTCTGAATAGGCTTGTGTTTTACATGCATAAATAAAATGAGCTATGTCCACATGGGGAAAAATTATTAAGAAGCTTCAAAAAATAGTGGTGGCTTGAAAGGTAGAGATAATTCTGTCTGTGCAAATATTTCATAAAAACTCAGAAATAAAAGTATCTAATACTTAACTAAAATCATTTAAGCTCACCATTAGACAATAACATCTTTAGGAAAAATAAAACCACAAGTTTGCCATCAGAGAAAAGGGTGAGGACCCACATATCCAGGTCACCAAAAGATGCAATTTACAAGTTACAGTAAATAGGAAAGTTTTAATGTTGTTCTGGACCGTTTATGTCATATTACCAAGAAAAAAGCAATCATAAAAGTGGTAAGGATGTTTCTCTTTCTGTTGCTTGTTACAAAGTAAAAAGCAACTGAATAACTTAAAATTTTTTTCTTAATTTTTACTTTTAACATATACACGTTTTGAAACATGGTTTCAGATCTAAGTGCCATGCGGAAAATTGTTCCAGGGATGGGGAAAGGGTGAATACTGGGTGACACTCAAGCAATAGCATCTAAAAATCCTGGGGAAAAGACCCATTTTCTGTAAGAATAAATCCACGCTAAGAATCAAATTGTATTTTTGTTTGTTTGTTTGTTGCTCATTCAAAGTAATATTATGAGCATTTTTCAAATGAAAATTGCTCATCTTTGATCCCATCAAAAAAACTACCCATTTAGCCTGTCTATATTTCTGTTTATTGAAAAAAATCAAAGCCGTGTCTGAATGTTTGTGACTCAATACTGTTTATATTCTAAACATGCTCTAATTCAATTCAAAAAAGAGGGTTTTTAAAATTTTTATATTTATAAAAAGTAAAGTAAAAATTTAGAAAATATTTTTTAGAGGAGACTGAAATTAGGTTTTTTATAAATTTAACCTTTCAGAACTAAATGTTATAAAACTAAAAAATGTAAAAGTTAGTTTGTGGCTTGGGATAAGGAATTTAAAACAGTAGCTGGGATCTATAATAAGCAATTCTAAAATAAAACAACTTAAGTGATAATAAATATGACTGAAGATATCAAAGTAATCATTGGGCTTCATATTCAGAACATTTTTCTTTACAAGTCATCATTCTGACAATTTTTTATTGCTCAGATATGTTTTGGTTCATTCTCAAGATATCTTATTTCTGTTCTCCACCCTATATCTTAATTTTTTGCATATATAGATTATACTAGAAAAAAGTGGTTAACCTTATCAAAATGTATTATAAATCCCTCATTGTAAAATGCCATGATTTCCAATGGTGCTCTCTGCCTATTTTATCGTAAAGAATATTCCATTTTAAACAGATTCCACTTGAGATCAAGTTTGAATCTTGATCTAAAGGCACAAATTTCCCACTTTTGGTCTTAAACATACTAAACTTCATAATAACAATATATATTTAAAAAATTCTTATAGACAGAGCTTCTAACAAAGAAATAAAATAACAAAAGCACCAGAAATACCCAACTCCAATGAATGGTCATGCTTAGTCTTTGGTTTTATTCATTAATGTAATTTCTGAAAAGATAATGCCCAGGTATTTATTCAGTTTCATTTCAGGGTTCTGTCATTAGTGAAAAATAATGAAAACCCAGATACTTGGAAGACAAGCTTGAAGATTCTAAATCAGCCTAATGAGATTTACTTCCAAAAACCGAAGTCAGAACTAAGGGTAGGAATGTAGGTAAATGATGATGATATAACTCCTTAAAACTTCCAGTAACAGTCTTCATCTTCAGTTCCTTCTGTTAACTAAATCAATACTATGATCATGTCGGGATTTAGAGGGAAAAATTATACGAGTCATAAACATAGCTCTCACGATTCTTTTTATTATCCATTTATCATTGGTTGACGCTTGTACAGCCTATAGCTGATTGGATCGGTTTAGTTGATTAGGGAATGGTGTCCAGAGAGGCAAGAAGTATCATTTTGGACGGTCCTGGAAGATAATCAGTTTTTCTCTGGGCTCTGGTAAAGCATAGAGTAAAGTTGTTTCTATCAAGGCATCTACAAGAATATGCCATCGGCCTCAAAGGGTTGAGAAGCTCAAAGAATTATAAATTAATCATCATATATCTATCACCTCTTTAAAATAATAATTCTCATGGCTTGTGGTAGTAGCTTAATCATCTTTGACTCCATTCAACACGTAGGACATTTGTAGGAGTTGAGCAATTGCAAATCTGAATTTAAAACATCTTTGTTTTATGTTTGCTTTCCTAATCTGGGGCTCTTATATCAATTTCCTATGATTATGTTTGTTTTCTTCATCTAGCCTCTTTAAATCACTTGTGATATAATAAATTCTATACAAGTAAATATATAAATACATGCAAATTAGTGTGCTTGTTTTAAATAGCATTCCCTATGGGAATTTTCCATTCCCAGTACTCAATTTAACACCTTTATGATTCAATGATACACAAAGCTTATACTATTAACTAGCTTAAAAAAGTTCTAGAAATTGTTTTACTATAAATTCTGTTAAATACAATGATTTTCATTTTTTGTTCATTCATTCATTCGTGTATTCATTCACCTATCCATCATCTATGTATTGTGCCTACAATTTGCCAGGCTCTGTTCTGTAAAGTGGTGAGAAGTCTAAGTTCTAACACGGCTGATTCACAGACACAGCTACTTTCTACCCACCTTTAACAAACACAAAGTTATTATACTACAACTCACTCACAAATGGGAGAAAATTCTTCTTGAGTCTAATATTGCCTCTACCAAACTATACCATGCTTTTTTTGGAAAATGATTGAACCTTACACCTTATACCACAAGCTGGCAACAGCTGTTAAAAAGAACAAGCCTCTAGTTACACAGCTCTTGCTTCTGTTCATTATGTGATTATTATTATAAGTCAAAAGTCTATAGCAATAAAAATGACATCAACAGGAGCAACAATAATCATAATATGCACCAAATATTGTCTACAGCTATATTCACAGTGCATGTTCATTGCAGGAGGGTTGTTGAGAAACCTTGGGAACTTGCTGACTCAATAAAAGGCCAATAAGGAACAAATCATGCCAACCTTTCAACTTCTATCAGGTCACAGGACACTCTGAGTCCTAATTAAAATCCAGTTTACAACTTGAAAAATGAACCTCAAGTCATGGCTAAGAAAATCAGTTAGCACCATATTGAAGAAAGATTTTAAAAATATGATTTAAAAAAAATCTGTTTAGACCATAAAGAGCATGGCATCTTTACTAACTGCAAACAAACAAAAAAATTGAATTTTTGCTAAAGTAGACAACTTAATAGGTCAATAAAGCAAGGCAAAAGGCAAAACTGCTCTAGTGCTTGACTAGAAAAAGTTTTATTGTTCTTTGGGGGAAGAAAATGACATAGAAAAGACATCATAATGTGACACAATGTGGAAGTTTGAATAAAAAATCTGAAAAGAATACTTAGATCAATTATCCTAAACCTTTCTGAATAAAATAAATATTTGAGCAGTTAACCTCAGTGGATTTCAACTTACATATTTGAAAATTATATATATTCTTAGAAAAATGCATTATGTTTATTAAAGCCATACACAAATACAGAAAAATTTAAAAGATTATATAAAAATTTACTCAGCTAGCAATTCTAATAGTTTCTTTCTGAGAAGGATTGCATTGTTTGTGGACATCCCACTTTGTGGACTACTTTGTAGAAACAGAAATTGGCTGAAGACAAAGTCACAGAACAAATAGCAACTTAGCATGTGTTATTCATGAGCAAATTCCGTAAGAGAATATGTTGCAAGCTAATAACTATAGGGTAACAATTGTAACTTTATGAATAAAAAGATCATTGTGCGCTGGTAAAATCATATTAACTCTGTAATTAATTCCTAGGAGTCATTGCAAATCAGACAGGCCTCGCCTCCAACAAGGTCAAGGGTTTGGTATGTATGTTCTCAAGCTGTAATAATATGAATACTGCCCAAAATCCAAAGTTAGAAAGAATTCTGGACATTCAAAACACTTCATCTGTCACTTGATTATCTACCAGGAAACTGAAACCTCATTAACGTAAACTTTTAAAATTGAAACTAGGGACCACTCAATGTTGAAGCTAACATTTACCTTTCTTGCTCCTTCTTCTTAGTTAATGTAAATAGAGATTATGAAGAAGATTGTTTTAAAGAATTAAAAGAACAAATTGCCTCCTCAGAACACTTGAGAAACTCATTTACATAATGAAAACATATTTACTGGTTAAACACTCTTGTCTATTGAAAGCAACAACCAAGCAACCCTTTTTCTAGCCTAATTTGAACTGTTGTGCACATGTACAAGGAAATGAACTTGCATTTATTTAGGATACTCTCTAATTGATTTTAAACTCACCAATTCCGTCCAGCATTTTCTCACTTTACTTAAAGTAGTGAGGTTTCATCACATCTCTGATGCAGGCATTGTGATATTACTCTGTATGTTTTTGCCATTAATAACTTATTTACTTAGAAAATATTTAGATACAGGAAGAAGAGTAAAGGATATGAAGGCATATTTTAATTATTGCCAACCAAGCATTACCTAGAGCACTGCATAAAATAAATGTCTTTGTTATCAGGATTCTACAAATGCATAAAATGTAAATGAAACTGTCACATCTCAAGAGACTGAGGCCCCTTGAGGTTGTATGACACCTTGAGAAGAAAGTGGATAGGAAAGAGATTGCACATCCTACAATTCAAAGTATCTGATCTAAAAAATCATATGGCCTAAGATTAATGCAAAAATATTATGGACTGAGATTTAAATCAAATTGGTTGTGTATGCATTTACTTATCACCCAGTAGGCATGGCAGAACTCCATCTTATTATGTTTAAAAGTATAAATTTCAAATTTGTACGTCATATGGATGGAATGTATCCAGCAATAAATATGCAGTTTAAAGGAACCTTTGCAATGCTGTAGAATAATTTGGACAGCTGGTGTTATTGGTTGATCTACAAGGTTTTTGGTGTTCTTATCAATCTGCTCTTTTACACTTAATTTAAATTTAGTATAAATATTCACTGTTAAAAAAATTAAATTGGGGGATAACGGTCTCACATTTTAACTCAGGATATAAAACCAGAATATTGTCAGATGGAGTACATGGATAGGTAAGGTTTTTGTAGCTCAAATGGGTCTGGGGACAAAGGATGTGATTATTTGTTTTTGTTCATGCAGACTTAGCTGAAGCTCTAAAATGAAAAGGAATCTTCTAGTTGCCACTTCTGTACTATAACATGCTCTTTTTATTAGAAAAAAACTTTAATTTTTGTTAAATTACTAAGAACATGTAACATTTGTTGAGCACTTTCTACTTTCCAAAGCGTTTTCACATATATTAGCTCATAGCAGCCTTAGGAGATTAGAGGTAAATTAAGTATAGCAAAAAACAGTTATGGTAGGTAATTTGGTATGTTATGAACCAGTCATGGAGGGAAGTCTCTAATCCAGGTAAGGGGACAAAGTCTTTAATCCTTCACCTTTCATACCAGTAGTTGACATTTGAGTTTTTTATACAATGGATACTGAGTGGTTTTGTTCCTTTTGTATTCCCTGCATAAGTACTATCATTATTTGAGTTATTGCTATTATTATTAAAAATAATAACAAAAAATGATAACTATAAAAGTAATATCAAAGATAAATTCAAGCAGTCACTAAAAGAAATAGTGAAAAGTAAAATTCTCCCTCTGCCATCAATTCTCACTTTTTAAAGCTTTTTGTTTAACATTCTAGAAGAAACTTAATAGTATGTTAAAAATGCAAATAAGTCATCAAAGTTATCATGCCATCCATACATCTCTGACTTGACTTTAAGAAATAATGATAAATGATATACTCAATATTATTTCATACAGCTCTGCATCATTTCTCTTTAACGGCTGCCTGGTACTCCACTGTACAGAGTAAGAATGGACAAACCTGTGTGCCAGATGTAGCCCACTGCCTGTTTAGTCAAAAAGCTAAAAGTAGTTTTGCAGGCTTTTTCTTTTTACATTCTTAAGGACTCGAGAAGAATAAAAAGAATAATGTTTTTGTGACACAAGAAAAGTATGTCAACTCAAATTTCAGTGCCCATGAATAAAGTTTTATTGGAACACAGGTTCTTCTCTGTGCATATTGTCTATGACTTTTGCACTACAACAGAGTTAAGCAGTTGCAGCAGAGACTACGTGGCCTACAAAGCCTAAAGTATTTGCTATCTGGCCCTCTGCAGAAAAAGTGTTCTGAACTCTGGCAAAGACCTTGTCAGGTATTTAACTTTGGCATTAAAGTAAAAAATTATAGGACCATTAATCCTACGTGTGGAAGAGTAGAAGGAGCAGCAAAGGCAGAACCAAACAAGGTGTAAGTTTGGGGAATAATCAGGGAGGTGTGTGGAGATGGGCAAGAAAGTAACGGGAGATGCCCAGAAAGATAGAGTGTGGAATGGCAGGTTGAGAGATGTGCCCTGCATCTGGGTTTTGCAGTTTTGAGTGACACGAGCCAGGTCCTGTTCTAGGATATGAATCTGGCTTTGAAATTTGGAATAATGTAGAGGGTATTGCTAATAGGTACGGAAACTACTTATAGAACTATTTCAGTAATCCATATAAGAGGACTTGAATTCGTGTGAAGATATAAATGGACATTATTTCTACAGTTGTGGAAATCAAAGAAAGGAATCTGAGTGTTTATATGCTTGCCTATGTCTGTATGTGTATTCATTTAAAAAATAGCTTAGAACTATTTCTTTTATAAAATTTAATATAATATATTACCACTGAAGTTTGGCTCTATTCTGTTTCCATATACCCAGCTAAAATTTTAAATTGTATTTTCCATGTAACAAACAACATAAGAACTAATTGAGTCATACACGAGCTACTGGATTAAGCTGGAGTATGGGATCTGATGATTTAATTATTTCTTAATGTATTACTTGTGAGCTTAAGGCTCAAAATATGGCAATGGAAGACATACAGGATTGTCTGTTATTTCAAAGGCATAATGAAGTGCTCATCATAATCTGGTTAAAAATCCCAAGCAGCAAGAATGCTGGTCTCCTAGACAGAGTAATTCTAATTAACCTTATAAAAATGAGATTTGTACTGTATGTGGAAAATTAAGGATATAAACAGCCATTAAAAGAAAAGCCTAATCCCATTATAATAATTATGTTCAACTGACACAATAGGCAATAGTCACATAGCAGTACCATATTTTAACTGCCATCATAAATAACATAAAATGTTAATGTTATTTTGTGTTACTATTCAAAATAATATTCTAAATTATTTTTATAAACATGCAAATAAGTTAGTTGTTCTATTAACACTGGGAGTAGAATTGGGCCCTCTGTAGATGCTTTTTTAAAAAGTAGTCTAGACATCAAGTCAAATCACGTCAGAAATGAACAAATAAAGTAAAAATTTAAGTTAACATTTGTAGCAGGAGTTTCCATAAATATCAGTACCTTTCAAGGTAGGGGCAACAACAAGACGGTGGGGGGTAGGAATTTGGTTCAGTTCTGTTTAGAAAAGCTTTGTTTTCTTCATCTTTTATGGTTACTAACTGACCATCCTAATGACTAAAACACAACAGTTTTGAAGGCAGCTGGGGTTAGGCTGGGAATTGCATGCTTTTGGCCGATTCCTTACCCACACCAAGCCTCAGGTTCAGAATTTGTAAAAAGAAGACAACATTATCTAACCTGAGCTCAAACAGGTGTCAATAGCTTTAAATGCACTAATTAACTTGTGCCTGCCAGTGCAGAAATACTAAGTATTAAATATGTGGTAGCTACTACCTTTATTACAATTTTTGTTTCCCGTCTTAAATCTTAACGCTTTGAGGATTACATTCAGGGGTGTAAAAACAGATGAAAGAGAGAGAACTGAAAATAAAGAGCATCTCCATTCCCCCCACCCCCACCCCAAGCGTTGGAATGTTAGCGTGAGTCAATGATTCCTGAGGTTCATGGCCTTTAATGGGCACTTAAAGGCCATCTTCTGAAGGTTTTTGTTGGGACCCCAAACTGAAGGGTCCTCTGCCTGCGAACCCCATCAGAACCACCGGACTTTGAAGTTCCTGCCTGAGGCTTCCTGCTCACCCAGACCCGGGCAAGTGGAATATGGTCAGAAATATCTGACTTCTGTTTCTCTGAGGCCTCCTTCACAATATGCTGCTATGTTTAATGGTCTAGTCACAAGCTTAAGAAGTTATGCTTGCTGAAATACTGCTTCTGTAAAAATGTAATAGAAGGAAAGATAGTTGTGTACACCTGAAAGGCAATTTTGACAACATTAGCCCTACCTTGCTTGTTCTGGCTACTTGCTTTATTCAAATGGTATTTATTGGAAATTTTCATTAATCAGCACCGAGTAATCTCTACCTTAGGATAATATTTTTAGTTTACATTTGTATATTGTAGCAACTGTCCTTGTATACTCTTTAAATTTCAGATCAGTTGGGTGATCGTCAGAAAAATCTCTTAGTCATATAAAAGATGCACAGAGCACAGGTCAGGTTAAAGTGACTGTCCCGGTTTTTAAAATATTTGTTTAGCAATCGTAGAACCACCCCAGATCTAGACTGGTTCCTAAAAGGGGTAAAGTAACTGCTGTGATTCGCCATATCTCCATCCTCACATTTATTTCAATTGCTTCTTGAGGGACCCAGTCTTACTCTCCTTGCATGTGTTTTGGAGGAATATTTGATTTATGGATCAATATCATTAATATTGAGCTGTCTTACTGAGTTCACAAAACAAACGATAATTTGATCTTTTCATCAGAATGTTTGGGTCCCTTATGGCATTATCCCAATGCAGTCTTTGATTATTTTAACATGTTCTTGTGTACAAATTTATAATACAATGGTAACCCACTTATTTACTTTATATTTGATCTTAATCTATGCTGGCTATCTAACTCAGCTTTAAGCAATCACATTTTTCTTCTCTCAGGTTTTCCATAACCTTTGTCTCCATTTGCACAATGCCTACTTCTCATAACAAGCTAATACATCTCACTAAACAGCATGATTATATGATTTTTAAGTGATTCACGAGATATTACAAGGGCAGGATCCAAATAAAGAGGCAAAATGTGATACCTCATTTTAAAAATGGAATGCATAGAGTCTTTTTTTTTTTAACCTCTAATTTAAACAAATTTACTGTCACTGAAAGTCACACTATATAGTAGCAACTCTATATACGGGAAAACAAAGACATTTTATCTCTTGGACCAACTACAGTAGTTTGGTAGAGATTACCTGCAGCACTGTAAGAAAAGATTCTGAAGAATTAGTGCTCGAGAGTGATGTGACTGAACAGTATTTAGTTACACATGAGGAAAGTCAAAGAATGCTAGAAATGTTTGGGAAGTTAGAGTTCAGAAAAATTTTGCTCAGAGAAACCTGGAAAAGCAACTTAATAAGATCACATAATTCTGTAAATTAATGGAACATGGAGATTAGAATCTAGGTCTTTTGTTCTCCAAATAGTCTGTTCTTTACCACTCAATATTATATTTTCCATATTTCTTAAATAGTTGGTTTCAAACTCTAATTTGTGAGTTTACTTAGGGCCCTGGACTGATAGAATCTGCTTGTACCATTAAGTATAGTCACATCTTTTATTTGTACTCATTCTTAATGCATGACCCTCCATCTCTAGCATATTCCTAAAGAAGTTATTTCTACATCCTTTCTCCATTTTCCTCTTGCACCACCAATGAATTGTTGGAAACCCCCAAGATTTGCTAATACAAAAGAAAGAAAGGGACCTGTTCTATGTCCAAACTGAGAGAAATCTAAAATATAAATTGATCAACTATTGCCATTGCTTCATAATTATACCAGAATCACTGTTGAAGACTGGTCTAAAGTGCTGGTCTACTAAATGAAGATATTTTCACTATATAGATCTTCAAAAGCTGCATGCCATATTTTACTCTGAAGGTGGCAACTTTTAGTGCTTGACTATTCTTTACATTTCTCTACACAATTATTTTCTAGGGAATCAGCTGTCCATATACTACTGTTAGGATCTGTTACATTGCCTACAATCCCATAATCTGAGAATCACTATGTTCATTCCCTCCTTAAGAATCCAGATATTTAGATAAATATATATTTTTTATCTTGTTTTGAGTTTGCTGAGTTTGAACCTGTGGGTTGATATATTTCACTAGTTTTGGAAAATTTCAGCCCTATTTCTTGAACTGTTGTTTTGCTTCTGACATATTTGTTTTTTAATTTCTCTCTTGTGAAACTATAATTACAAGTATCCTGGACTTTTAAGTGTGTCCATCATGATACGTTAACTCTTTGAGTTTTTTTTTCCTTTTTTCTTTTTGTACTTTAGTTCACATATTTTCCTTTCTCCTGCCTTCCAGTTCACTTGTCTTGTCTTCTGCTCTGTCCAATTTCACTAACTGAGTTCTCAGTTTTAGAGATTGTCTTTTTTAAGTTTAGCATGTCATTCTTTTATAAATTGTGAAACACTGAAATTTTGCAACTTATAGCATGCCACTCTTTTACAAATTGCAATGTTTTGCAATTTATATTGACATATTTCCATCTATTTTTATATAAAGGCCTCTAATTTCTGGGACATAGTTACCGCAGTTACTTTACAACTCTATTTACCAACTCTGATATCTGTATGGTCTATGAGTCTGCTTCTGTTATGTTTGCCATTCTCTGTTTTTTGTTATTTTGTGTATGATCATTAAACATAGTCACATTTTATTGAAAACTGGACTGTGTCTTCACAAACTTAGTCAATTTTTATTAAAAGCTGGACTTTGTGCATATAAATTATAGAGGGTTCCAATGATATCACTTCCTCAAAGAACATTCATCCTTTCCCTTAGGCAAATAAAGTGGAGGGTTTATTATCTTCATCTAATTGGGAACCAAACTGCGTTGAGAATGGGTTGCAGTTTTGTTAAGAATTAGGCTACCTCTAACTTGCTCCTATTCTTAGGTCATGATTATTTTCTCATTAGCAATGAAAGGCTGGAGGAAATTCCACTATAATGTTCAGATGTTTTCAGCTTAGATCTTTAGCCTGCCACCTATTTGGCTTTAGATTTTGGCAAATGTCTTTATTGGAGGGCTGTGTATTTGAGACACTTTATGTCTCTAATTTGGTTACTCCAGCCTTACCTCCTGGCCCCAAATCTCTGCTTGTTTCTCTGTTCTCCAGCAGTCTTCTGCCAAGGGCCATGCTTGGATTCTGAGCCTCTAGCTGTGCTCCAAATTGGCAAGTTCCAGAGGAATGGTAGATATAGATCATCAACGTCAATTTACCACTTCCAGGGATTTCAACTCTTGTCCATTGTGTTCCCAGAAGTTTTGTCCTCTGAAAGGTCTTTGCCTCCTAGGTATTACAGAGTTATAAGAAACTCGACTGCTTTTCAGAATGTTTCTTTGTAGCTCTTTATCTTCCGGTCCAGTGTAGGAGTTTTAGAATTGAACAAATGTCTTGTGGAGGAAACCAGCCATACCTTTCAGTCCCTTAGAGTTTCCAATTTTCCAATTTCATCCAATAGTCACTTCTTGGCCAGTTGGGTTTTGTTTTGTTTTATCTCCAGCAACCCAGAATTTGCAAATATTCTGAAAGAAAGCAGCTTCAAAATTTCAGCTCACTTCTGAAAAGTTCTCCCTTCTCAGAAATTTTAGTCCCTTCAATCCTTGCTACTCTTGCAGCTCTCTGGTGTTGCATTTAATGAGAACTGTGATTTGCTACAAACCTTTCCATCTTAATTGAAAATGAAGGTAAAAAAATTTCATTTTTTTATTTTGTTATTAGAGAGTAAGATGTAGATCTATTTATAAACCCATAATGTGGTAGTAAAAGGATTGCGGACTTCAGTCAGCCAGACCTGCTTTCAAATCCAAGTTATGACCCTTATTCACCATATAAATGTGGACATATGATGTTTAACTTCTTTTGGCACCAGTTTCTTCAACTGTAAAAGAGAGATTGTTGTATCAATCAAATGATATTACACCTCAAAGGCACCCCGAAATATAGCTGTCATGTAATAGGTACTCTGTAAATCATAGCTATTATTACATATGTTTATGCAAGCAAAGTATCTTTTGTAAGAATTTCTAACCAGCATCTCATAATTAAGTACTCAGCATGATGCAGTAGAAAGAATATTTGTCTCTAATTTTAGCTTCCTCCCTTACGAGTGCACTTTACCTGACACCTTAGCTTCTTTATCTGAAAATTGATGGAGTAAATGAGATAACGTTTGAAATCTCTTTTAATTTATGAAGTTCTATAATTTGATGAGGAATTTAAAAAACTCAAGCCTGTAAAACCTACCTTATATCCAATAGCCCAAACTGTACAAAATAAAAAAGTCTGTGTCTCTAGGGATTAGGATTACCTTGAGTGTTCAATTCCATTTAAACACAAAACTATTATACATAGATTAGAAATAGGAATCTAAGTGATTCTACCCAAACATACCAAAAAGAAGGCATCAACCAAACCAATATGACCATTTGTGGATATTCTGGGAATGCAGAAGACCAGGGATATTTGAATACCTAATATTTTTGGTCTTGACTACTTATGAGCAAATTCTAAGGTTCAGACCAGGCAATAATCTTGTATTGTGCTGAATGAGTTTGAATATTGAGTACTTCACATATTGGTATGAAGAAGGAAGTCACTTAACTAAAAGCAAGTCCAGCCAGCCATCTAACCTCTCCATCTCAGTGTGGCCTTACCTCTCTACTCAGGTGTCAGTATGACAGAAATTTGTCATGAAATGATTATATATATATATGTTTCTTTGAAATAAAAGACACTTGCTTCCCCAAAGTCAAGTTTTAGTGCCAGAGACATCAGAGTAAGCAGAGTGTTTGAAGAAATGAGAACTGAACTTATAAACTAATGAAAGAACAGAATGCTGAATACCATACCAACTTGGAAACCATCCACAATACGTATACAAAAAGAAAAATTGAATCAGAAATCTGCTTCAGTCAGTACGAATACCTTATCAAATAAAGGATAACAATTTAGTCAAGGTAAAACATCAGTTGCCTGTAGTTTAGGTATATACGCAGCATTCTTAGAATTCTATATGGATATATGAATGAGAAAAAAGTGAGACGCCTGTGAATTGAGGCAATAAGAGATGAAGTCAGCAGTCTGAAAAATTAATCATTACCACAAGCAAAATATGGTTCATACACTTTGAGGAGTTTGTGTTTTTTTTTTGTTTTCTATAAACATGGCATTAACATCAGCTGACCACATTGCACAGAGGGAATTTCCTTGGGAACTGGCAAGTCACAGAGAAGAAAGTTTAATGTAAAGAAATGTCTGGAAGGCAGATTAAGCTGGCCTATGATGCAGTTAAATGCCTTCAAGAACAGTGATAGCCAGAATGAGAAGCAAAGGTAGGATTTCAGGCAGTCTTGGGGAGGCCAAAGTGCATTTGATGGCAACAGAGCAGGTTTTATTCTGCTATAAAAACTCCACGACATTTCTTTGACTATGTCTAGGCAATAAAATAAAAATCCAGGGGCAGGGCAAGACTTACTGCATTGTTTCTAATAAAGTTGGTGTCAAGTCATATTCATAAATTAGCAATATTTGAAAATTTCAGCCCATAACCTTTGCAAATGTAAAGGGTCTTCTGTTTTTAACTTCAAATATATTTTTCATGTTGTATTAATTTTAAAACCTAGACTTTCTTTGAGATAGTGAATAGATTACATTTAATTGATTTCACTCTTAACATTATAAATGCATTTAGGTAAGACTGTTACTTCTCCTTGAACCTGATACTTTCAGGTCAAACTGAAGTTTCATTTAGAAATGTACATTGCTCTTGCTGGCTCCATGATTTAAGTTGATGACAGTAGGCAAAAATGTTTTTCTGGAATGCATTTTAAAAGACACCTCACATTTATTTCCAAAAAACCACAGTGCACAGTTATTTAGGGAGGCCACAATTGCCTGCCTCCTCTATCTCTATTCAAATTATTAATTACTAGAATGTAATGGCACAAAAAGAGAAGTCTGACCCCATAGTTGACTGTCTTAAGATATGAGATCTCCAGATTCAATTGCATAATGCATTTACTCTATAAGCTTTATTGCTAATGTTACATGTGAATAAAAATGAATCATATGAAGTGGAAATTTGAGAATATGTTTCTTGTGCATGTTTTCAAAAAGTTGCATCTTTTCATAGGGTTTGTTGGTTAACAATGATCTGATTTATTTCTTTGCCTCTAACACAGTGGCACCATAGACCATAAGTGTCGACGAACAATAAATACAATGACTTATTTTTTAGTTTAAATTCTTCCCAACTGGCACAAGTGACCTAGCAATAAATATATTTTCGATGAAAATTTGTTTCCATAGCAACATACTAAGATGCCATTCTTTTGCGATAGAATAGGACACACAAGTGAATTGTCGAAGTTACTTGAAATATAACAATTGTAATTGAATAGGGAATAAGTGAAATATATTAAGGGTAGATAAAATAACTTGAATATACTGTCAAAAGTTGATCTCTGGAAGAGTGATTATTTAAAACTTCTCTAGCTCCACATCTCTAGCTCCAGATGTGACACCATCTCAGAAACTTCTAGACATTAAGGAAATGGAAGTACTGCTGTACAACTATGGCAATCACTATTGAATTTTATTTTACTTATTTCTCCTCTATGATTCTTTTAGGATAAATAAACATTATAAGGGCTTCAATTGCAGTAACAGGTGTGTTCTGTGCATGTCTAACATCTTTGGAGAAGTTATGATTTCACCTGATGACTAGACAGGAAATTCAAAACTATACTCATCTTCTGAAAGAACTATTAACCTTTGGAACATCATGCAATTGATTGTTTGTGTAAACATACATTCCCTTTGAATATTTCAAAATTATGTCATTTAGGTTACTCTTCATCTTTAGCTCTCTCACTAGGTTGCCTCCGTAAGTACATGGATGTTATTTCACTCATTACTTCAATCCCAGGACCTATAACAGTGACTGGCACATAGGAAGCACTTGTCTAGGCCATAGTTACTTTGAGACCATTAGATCATTGAACATGTAAATTCTTTAATATGCTAGTCCCTGGCCACACTGAAAGAATCTTTGTGTCTACAGAAGTTCCTGATTAGAGGGTGCACATCCCCTTTAAGTAATTTTAAGGGTTACTCTCACCATGCTTCTGAAATATTCTTACCATGGTGATATCAAATAGCCAACTGTTGTGGCATACCTTTGCTGTTCATTTTAATTGAAATAGTTTCATCCATTGACACTCTAAACCGTCCATTGCATATCAGCATTCTCTCTCTTTTCCTTTTGTTTTTCATTCTCTCCTGGTTCTCTTCATTCTTTTGCAGCTTCTTGACTAATCTTCCTCTTCTATAGTTCTTGTAGGTGAAACTCTCGGGAACTTATTCTTCCTTTAACATACTCTCCTATTATAAACTTCATCTAAACCACCTTATTCACCCATATTTTCAACTGCCAACCTTATGTTCATGATTCTTTAATACATATTTCAAGTCATCTATTCTTAACATTCAAACCTATACTGATACGATGATATTCTACAGGGACCTCAAACTTGTTAAGTACAAAAACTCATTCTCTTCCTCCTGAAACATGTTCTCATTCCTTTTCTTTTTTTAAAACTATTTGTAGATGAGTTGAGCATTGAGTAAAAACTGGGTATGTTAGGTTGGATGAAAGGAAGGGCCTGGAGCCAATGTTTAGAATGGTGCCAATGATTAAAAAAAAAACTCCCCCAGTGAATATGCCTACTGCTTTTCTTTATTTTCAAAATTATCCTTTTTGGACTCTTTTATAGGTTAATATTGAGATGTCTGGGGTAAAATGGCAGAGTGATACTCTTCATTTGATCTCATTTCTTCAATCACAAGCCTAGTGCAAGTAAGTATAAGTAATATCAAAGAATCCATTAGCAGCATTTCAAGCAACCGAAGTGTCACAAATGAGAAATATTTAAAAGTTGGCAGCAGGTACTAAAAGAGGAGGAACGTACAAGTTATGATAAGCAAAGTTTTATCTTATAGTAATCTCTAAACTTAAAAGTGTTTATTACTCGCTCACATCGTCTGTTGCAAGTTGGCTGACTCTCCAGGGCAGCTCTTGTCCATGTGTCGGTTTAGCATTCCAGGCTGCTTCAGTCTTGTGAACCTGTATCTCAGCACATACGCCATCAATTGCTGTGGCAGGAAAAGAACAGACTGTAAAATAGAGCCAACAAATTAAATGCTTCCACCTGGAAATGACATACATCATTTCTGCTAGCATTTTATTGGGCAACTTAAAACACATGGTCCTATCTAACTTCAAAGGAAAGGGAAAATACAATTTTCCCACGTGGTCAGGAGAAGAGTACCAGACATAGTAAGCAATAGCAATAAATATCACAAAAAATTTCTTATAAGGAAAACACAATCCTATTTCTTCCCCAGGTGTGCGCTAAAAAGAATGGAGAGGGCGGGCCACAGTGGCTCAGCAGGAAGTGTTCTTGCCTGCCATGCCGGAGACCTGGGTTCCGATTCCCAGTACCTGCCCATGCAAAAAAAAAAAAGGAAAGGAGAGAAGGAAAAATTCAAAGTTCAGTAAATGCTCTATAAACGATTCATTCTGCAAAGGATGCCCCATTATCACCATGCTGAGTTAATTAATGAGAAAATACTATGAGTTCTCACCATTGTGTTTTCCCAGCTAAAAGCAAATGAGGGAATGAGAGACAATCATGCCCAGAGCTATCAAAATAAGTGAGAAAATAAATGTTACAAGAATTGCCAAGCAGGTTGGTGGCGTGGGTCAAGCTCACAGGACATCGTCACAGATGAAACACTTCAGGAGGTTCCTGGTCAAAATCCAGAAAATTTGCCCACTTTTCTGTCCTTTATCTGGAAGAAAAGTGGGGAAACTCTCTTGTCAGTTATGAGTGTGTAGGATGGGCATGAACTTGCCGGACCTGAGTATTAGAAGATAATTCACCCACACATGGTGGGGGAACAATTTCATGGCAGTGAATTTAACTCACACGCCAAGGGGAAATGCCTTCAAAAACACAACTCACTAAATCAGAAATATAAAGAAATTTACTCTACATCTGTTGAAGAAATTGATACCATTACGTACTTTTTAAAATCCAGTAAAGAAACTCCAGGCATATATAATGCCAATGGTAAGTTCAATCAGACATTTAAGGGAGAAACAACACCAATCTAACACAAATTCTTTCAGAAGATAGTTGAGAAAACACTTTCCAATTATTTCATGAGGTTCACATGATATAAAATCTTCACAAAGGAACCATAAAAAAATAAATGTATAGACCAATATCCCTCATGAATAGAGCCAAAAATACTTAACAAAATATCAGCAAATAAAATCCAGCAATATGAAAAAGGATGGTGCATCATGACCAAATAGAGCTTATCTTAGAAATGTTAGATTGTTTTACAACATGAAATCATATTAAGAGAATAAAGGAAAAAAAGCCATATGATCATTTCAGTAGATTCAGAAAAAGTACTTGACAAATTTCAACAACCATTCATTTAAAAAAAAAAAAGATGAGGAAAGAAAAGAATTTCCTCAATGTGACAAAAGGTATCCACAAAAAAAAATCTATGTTACGGGGACAAAAATGAACAGAGAGAAACAAGTGCTAGAGAAAATGCAGAGAAAGAGATGCACCTATTTACTGTGGGTAGGGAAACAGAGGTGCTGCCCCTTGGAAGGCAGCATGGTGGTTCCACAGGAGGCTAGGGGTGGGGTTGCCCTATGATCCTCCAACCCCATTGCCCAGTGTGTACTGAGTGTGGGGACACAATGGACATTTTGCACACTGGTGTTTCTGGCAGCAGTATTTGCCATTCACAATGGATGGAGATGACCTAAGGGTACAACTATTGAGGAATGGAAGGGGGAACTATGGTGTATACATACAATGGGCTACCGAGTGACCACAAGAAGAAATGAAGTTCTGAGGCATGCAAAAAGGTGTATGAACCTTAAGGACTGAATGCAGAATGAGATATTAGGATAAAAAAGACAGATATTATCATGCCTCAATCATATGGACTAACTATAATATAAAAACTCAATGAACTGAAGTTGAGAGCAATAGGTTGCTGCCTACATTTAAGGGTCCTAGATTGCAAGCTCTTAGAGTGACATATACTCAGGAGTTGTAACTTTATTTCTAAATTCTGAGATACTGAGCTTTTTGTATATAACCTGGTCATTCCTAGAAACTTTGGGTATTTATGTAACACCTGAGACTCAGAGTTAGAGCTCTGAAACTTTGAAAATTAGCAGTACCCCATACAGGAACTATTTTAAAAAGTTGAAAAGGGGATCAGACTTTGAGAAGAGATATGAAGAAAGCTGATCTGGATAGAAGGTAGAGCAAAGCACAGGGTTAAGGATGGTATCATCAATATTTTAAAACTTCAACTTCTGTGTGAGAACAAAGGGAGAGATGTTTATTGGGAACGAAATTTATATTTTTGGCAGCACATTTCCTAACTTAACTTGTATGGTCAGTTTAGTAGAACACCATCAGTACATGGAATCTTGAATAGGGCATGAGATTTTGTTGCTTTGTCCAGGTTAGTGTGATGCCCCAATATATTCCAGAGTAATTTGGGCAGTGAATAAAGAAATAGTTGCAAAGTTCCTTTGGGGCACTGCAGAGAAAGGAGGAAATATTCAAATTCCCCATTTGGAGAATTTCTGATATTCTCACAAGAAGTGGGGACAACCAAAATCAATAGGCCAAGCCCTCAATCTGGGGATTCGCCCTTATAAAACTTTTTCCTGCAAAGGATAGGCTAAGCCTACTTAAAATTAGGCCTAAGAGTCACCCCCAGAGAACCTCTTTTGTGCTCAGATGTGGCCTCTCTCTCTAAGCCAGCTCTACATGTGAACTCACTGCCCTCCCACCTAAATGGAACATGACTCCCAGGGGTGTAAATCTCCCTAGCAATGTGGGACAGAACTCCGGGAATGAGCTGGGACCCAGCATCAAGGGATGGAGAAAGCCTTCTTGACCAAAAGAGGGAAGAGAAAAATGAGACAAAATAAAGCTTCAGTGGCTGAGAGATTTCAAACAGATTTGAGAGGTTATCCTGGAGATTATTTTTATGCATTATATAGATAACCCTTTTTAGTTCATGGTGTATTGGAGTGGCTGGGGGGAAATACTTGAAACTCTTGAGATGTGTTCTAGTAGCCTTGATTCTTGAAGAATACTGTATAACAATACAGTTTTTACATTGTGACTAGGTGATTGTGAAAATCTTGTGTCTGAAGTTCCTTTTATCCAGGGTATGGATAGATGACTAAAAAAATATGGATAAAAAAATAAATAAATAATAGGGAGGATGAGGGGTAAAATAAATTGGGGAAATGGAAATACTAGTGGTCAATGAGACTGAGGGATAAGGTGTATGGTATGTATGAGTTTTTTCTTTTTTCTTTTTATTTCTTGTTCTGGAGTGATGCAAATATTCTAAAAAATGATCATGGTGATGAACACACAACTATGTGATGATATTGTGAGCCATTGATTGTACACCATGTATGTAATGTATATGTATGAAGATTTGTCAATAAAAATGTTTTTTTAAGTTGAAGATTTGTTAAGAATCAACTTACAGCAAAAAATTTTTGTTTTAGGATATAGTATATGTGAGATTATATTTGTTAAAAAAAACAAACAACAAAATCTATGGCCAATATCATACTTTTTAGTGAAATATTGTGCATTTACCCCTAAAATTGGGAATAGGCCAAGAATAAGAAAGAAACAAGTAGAGTTGTTTTTATCCACAGTTGATATTATTGCTTACATAGAAAATACTTTGTGTTTCTATATCCCAACACAAAGAATTTAAAAGTGAAAAAAAAAAAACATTTATAATAATGCCAAGAAATAAAATCATTAGAAAGAAGTTTAGCAAAAGACAGTCAAGAGCTCTACACTAAAAACTGAAAAATATTTCTGTTGAAAATTAAAGAGGACCAAAATAATTGAAGATATAAACTATGTTTCTGCATTGGCAGACTCAGTATTGGTAAGATGCAGTTTATTATAATAGTATCATTCAATGTCAGCTCTCTGGTTTGGATAATTATAATGCAGAAATATTAGATGTCAACTTTAAGTGAAAGATAGAACTCTCTGGCCTACTTTTGTGAATTTTAGGTAAACTTAAAAGTATTTTTAAAAAAGCTGTCAATTATTTCAAAATTGATGTGTAGACGCAGTACAATACTCATAGACATTTTGCTGGAATTGAAATACTGATTCGAAAATTTGTATGAAATGCAAAGGCCTTACAATATCCAAAGCAATCTTGGACATTGCAGAATTGGACAACTTATACTACCTGATATTTGAGACAATGTGGTTCTGATAAAAGAATTGAATAAGAACTGACATAGTCTAATGGAACAGAAGATAAAGCCCAGAAATAGAGCCACAATTAAATGACGTAATAGTTAGGTCCATGTGGCAACTTAGCCAGGTCTTGGCGTCCAGTTGTTTGGTCAACCTGCTGGTTATTCTGAGGACATATCATAGACCTAAATCATCAGTAAGTTGATTGCATCTATGACTGATGACATCTACAATCAAACTGAAGAGATTGCCTTCAACAACATGAGCAATACTTTAAAAGAAGTGATGATTTCAACAATCAGAAGAGAAAATTTCCATCTCTATTTCAGCCAGCCAGCTTCTCCTGGGAAATTCATCAAAAAATTTCCGTGGGATTCCTGGCTTGCATCCTGCCCTATGGAATTTGGGCTTGCCCATCCCCACAGTCACGTGAAACAATTCTTGTAAAGATCTCATAACATGTAGATAACTCCCATCAATTCTGTTTCCCTAGAGAGTCTTGACTTATACACTCAGTTTGTGATTTTTGATGACAGCACCAAAGCAATAGAAAGGGGAAAGAAATGTTTTAACAAATCTAGCTGAAATAACTGGATACCAATTGGAAAAATAATCAAAAATAAAAACAATCTTCAATGCCTACATTATGCCATAAGCAAAAATGACTTACAGATGGAAAAATATCTAAATATAAAAGCTAAAACCATAAAGCTTCTAAAGAAAAGCAAGAGACTATCATCATGTCTTGGGGGTAGGCATAGGTTCCTTAAATAATAAAAATCAGTAACATAAAATAAAGCATTGAAATTTAGACTTCATCACCCTTATAAAAACTTCTGCTCATTTAAAGCTATCATCAATTAAATGAATAGTCAAGCCACAAACTGTGAGAAAATATTCACAAAATATATATCTGGCAAAATAAAAGTATCCAGGAAATATGAAGAACTCCTGCAATACAAAAATGAAATGATAAACAACCCTATGATAAATGGCCAAAATACTTAAAGTATGCAACTGGTCAATAGACATATGAAAAAAATGTTTACTGTCATTTACCATCAAGGATTGCAAACTAAACCACAATGAAATACCAATACACACCACCAGAATGGATAATATTGAAAGACTGACAACCACAAACGTGAAGATGTAAAAAAAAATGAGACTCTCATACATAGTGGGTAAGAATGCAAATTTGCATACTATTTTGGAAAAAAAATCTTGTCCTTTCTTAACAAAACAAAACTTACACCTACCCTAATGGCCTAGCAACTAAAGACCCAGATGTTTAATATAGAGAAATAAAAATGTATAGTAACAAAAACCTTATGTAAGAATATTCATAGCAGGTTTAGTGATAATAGCCAAAACTCGGAAACAGCCTGGGTGTCCATCAATAAGAGAATGGATGAATTAACAATGGTGTTTTCATTCAATTGAATATTCCTCAGCAACAAAACAAGAACAAAATTGCTAAATGCAACATCATGGGTGCACTTCAAAAACTTTGTGCTGAGTGAAAGAAAACTTCTGTATACAAGTTCATACCACATGATTTAAATTATATAAAATTCTAGAACTGATAAAAATTATTATATGGAGCAAAAGAAATAGAATAGTGTTTTCCTCTGGGATCAAGGGCAGGGATTGACTTGAGAAGGGATACGAGGAAACTTTCTGGGACAAAGACAATATTCTATTTTTTTATGGATTTGAGCTTACACAGATGTATGCATTTATCCAAATTCAGACAATGCATCCTTACATTTTAAGTATTAAATTGTATATAATGTTAGCATCAAAAGAAAAAACTCTCAATAGATACTGAACATTTGTTAATAATAAGCATGATGAAATATGTAGGAAGAATAGAATTGATGTCTGAAATTTACTTTGAAATGCATAAAAAATAAGATGATTGTTGGATAGAGGGATAGAGAGATAGATAAATGTGCGATAAAGCAAGTACAGTAACATGACGATAGAAAGCAGGAGGTGAGTATATGGGTGTTTACTACAAAATTCCATCAACTTTATCATATATGTGAATTTTTCAAAAAAATTAGGATATAAAAGAATCAATTTTTGATGATTTCAGTAACTTCTGACTCAAAATTAGACCCCAACACTGCATGGCAGTATACTTTTCAAAAACACTTTGAGGGGCGCGCCATGGTGGCTCAGCAGGTAAGAGTGCTTGCCTGCCATGCCAGAGGACCCGGGTTCGATTCCCGGTGTCTGCCCATGTTAAAAAAAAAAACACTTTGAGGAGAAACAAGTTAAGCAGAAGTGGTCTCAGTAAAGATGCTGGAAGGACCCATCAGTGAACAGAGACCATCATCTACATATGAGAAATTAAGAAATAGATCAGAGAGAGGTGCCAGCAAATGCCTGTCCCTATCCTCTCTTCTGCAGCCTCCACTTTTATTTACATTGATAAATGAACTGTATGTTTAGGCCAAAATGGGTCAATGGGATGGGAAAGTCAACTTCTTTGGGAGGACAAATAGCATTTGGAAGATAAGATAGAACACAATGCCAGCACCCTAAGCCACAATGTGCCATTTTTCAAAATACCGTAAGAAAGAAGTAGGATATAATGATTCTCTGGTGTTAAATGATTCAGAGAAAAAGGAAAGGGGGAGAAAGTTATCTTGACAGTCTGCTTTTTTTCTTTTGTTTTTTTTTGCCCTCATTATCTGTCCTACTAACAACACCTGCCTTCTTGAATAAGCTAAAAAAAAATCATTCCCAGGACTATGTAAATTACTATTAACAGCTAAAAGTATCTGCCTTCCATGATGTATTTCATACAATTCAAAGACTGTAAGCAAAAAACTTAGGCATAAGTAGAAAATATTTTATTTTGTTTGTGAATCAAATCATATGTGTCTGGTCATGTACTCAGTTTATGGATCAGATTAGGGTTCAAACAAAGAGATGCGAAAAATTTGCAATTTGTCATTGCTCCATGTATCTCAAATAAAAGAATATGTGACAAGATTTCTCCATGATTAAGCAATAAACACAAGGTGAGACCATGATGAAAGGTGATCACAAGTTTCCCTGGGAGTGAGGAGAACTTATTTCTAGAACCAACTAAGCATAAAGCTTCATCAGATCGCTGCATTCCTTGGAATCTGATTTTCTAAGGCCTCAAGCACTTTGGTGCATAGGGAGTCCAGAGTTTACGTCCTAGAGGGTGGAAGCCATAGGTCAGAGTTTAATGTAGGAAGAAGAGGCTCCTGCTAGAAGTTTGAACGGCCTCATGGAAGATATAAATATGCCAATCAATGTTCTCTCCAATAAAAGAAACCTGATAATATGTTATGATATACTATAGTGTATTTACAATGTAATTAATCCAGCAATGTAACTAATAGGAGTTGTATGAAAACAGGAATCATAAGGACAATTTTTATTCCACTGTCAAAATTACTTCCTCAAAATAAAGTGGATTTAAATCTACTGGACAATGGACACTTAGCTTACTATCTTCCTATTGGACACTCAGCCAGGCTTGATTTCTGTCAACAGACTACCTTGCTCTCTTACTTTAAAATCTCAGCTAAAATTCATCTAAACTGAATAAGTGTTTCCATAGGAATAAGATATCACCACCTCGGCACTTAGGGACAGAGTCAATAAGTGTTCAACAGAAGCAACCATCTCAAGTCCAAGAGTGATCATTTGAATCATGCATGACCGCTGGACTCAGAAATTCAGCTATGGTTAAGGGAAGTAGGGAGGTCAACCGACGTGTTTACTCCCATTAAGCCTTTGAACCACCATCTTGATTTATTATATAAATTTACTTAAGAAGTTAGACAAACCATAAATAACTTTGAATACTTTCCTTTAAAATACTTAGCCACCTAATTCAGCAATAATTTATGATACATTTTTGACTAACCATAACATAAACGTGAAGGAAAGCAATTCTCTTATACATCTGGCTTGTTATAATGTCAATCTATTCTCTACTCTGTCCCAAAATTGCTGTGTTCAATTGATTTATGGAGCCCAGTCTTTAGGGTGGAAAAAGAAAAAAAAAAGGAGAGAAAGAAAACACCGGAGCACGGCATGCTAGTGAGATTACTGAACTTCCTTTTCCTCCAAACAACAATTCTTGCTGAAACCTGGTCTAAAGTAATGGTTAATTTTACAGAGCTGTCCCTGACTGATGTCTCTATAGCAATGAAAATAAACTGAGCCTAGGATTCAGCCAGAGGGGAAAAGTTCATTAAGAAATAAAAGTAGAGGCAAAATTGCTTATTAAAGTGGCTAAACAGGGTTTTTCTATGAGAAGATGGATTTAAAAAAAATAATGGAGGGTTACAACCTATTTTAAAGAGATGAATTCAAATGTGACTCATAGATTCCGGTTGCAATAAAATTCTGTGGACTGTAACAGTTTCACTCCATGGAAAAAGAGGACAGTTAGTGGACTTATTATAATAGCTGAAGTATTCTGACATGAAACCTGACTTGCCCACAAGCTGCAAAAAAGTATACCGCTAACTTCAGAAATGTGGGGAAAAGAAAAAAAAGAAAAGAAAAGAGAGCATCATTATTTTCTTAGCCTTGGGTCTGTTCCAAGGCAAGGAAAATCCCACTCAAGATGTTTGTATCTAAATCTGAATGCAAGGAAATTTTTTAGAAAATTGGAAATCATTTTTAGCAGCCTGTAGCACTTCATTGAGCTTCTGAAGGGCTTACTTTAAGAATGATTTGGTCCATTGAAATTAGTCAACGCACAGAAGAGCTGACTGTTCCCTTATCTATAAGATGAAAGTAATGAAATCTTATTATGATTATCTTTTCATTTAAGAGGTATATATTTTTTAGAATTCTAAACTGAAGACTGAATAGTCGCCTAAAGCATGTATGTTGTTTGATACTGTTTTCCAGAAGGAAAATATGTTCACTATTTTTTTTTCTTAGAGAAAACTGATTAGTCCATTTGCAGATATGTGTCAAAGCTTTGTATCTCTCTCTAGTGTCTTTTAAGGAGGGCAGCAATGAATTTAGTACAACTACTTGACTCCCAAATGCAATGTGCTATTTGACAGAGTTTGGGATAGGAGAACCAACAGGCTGAGGAATCTGAGATTTACTGTAATGATTCATATTAAATCAGCCGGTCTAGCCGGCAAGGAAATAAATATATTCACTCAAGAATCATTTATGTCCACCCTGAGCCCAGCATTGTGCTAGCTTGCTAGGAATGTTTTTGACCCAGAAGTTTACGATATAGCAAAAGATGTGGGGGGAAACTTTCCATCAAACAAATGGTAAATAAATCAGTGAAGTTTGATTTTTGTTGCACAGACAATGAGTTTGGAAAAGAAGAGTAGCTATTTTTAGGCCATTTGGGAAGACTGCATTTAAGACTGAAATGGGCCCTGTAATACTCCCTAGGCTACAGCAGGCAAGACAGAAGGGCAGAGTTCTTCTGGCACAGGGGTGGGCCTGATCCACAGTGAGAGCACAACGGTTGTTGAACAAACGGCCTCCATCATTGAGCAACCCAAGCAAAGACCAAATCAGATAAGAGAGAATATTCTAAGTAAAGTGAACCAGATAAATGCAATTCGTGGGATAAAATTTTAGGTAACTATCAACAAATTCACCGCAGTTGCCGTTCATTAAGGGCTTATTATGCACAAGACACTGAGTTATAATTGCCACAAGCATTGCATCATTGAATTCTTATCAAAACCATGTGAAGTGGATATATTTACCTGTTTTAGAAATGAGAATATAGAAGCTTAAAAAGGCTAAGCAACATGCCCAATAGCACAACTAAACAGTGGCTGAGCCACGGTTTAAGAGCAGCATAGTCAGATCCCATCGTTGCTAGCAGGTCTGTAATATTGGAGTGTAAGGTAGGGATCGGGATAAAAGTGAGGCTGTTAGAACAAAGACTGAAATTATTCTGGGACAAAAGGAGCACATTTCATCTCACGAAGTTCTACCTTTGAGCTAGTTTATCCATTCATTGCAAGTTTTATTGGCTGCTTTGAGTTATTTACCTTGCAAGTTAATTATATTTATTTATTTATCAGTTGAGACACATGGTGAAAATGACACACGATCTAAACCGGAAACCCTGGCTGGAGGCTTTGCCAGGCACTGGTTGTCATTGGAAGTTTATCTTGGGCATGCCTCCCTTTTTAAGCCCCCTTCCAGCTCACTGCATTATTATTACATGCTGTGCCAATTACAATTGCCTAATATTAACTGATTGTGCCACTTTTGAATTACCGCTTTGGAAGCAGGAAACCTACTGATTTTCTTTCTTTTATTACCCATGACTCCACAGAAAGGCAGTTTGGCTAGGAAAAAAAAATAATGTGGGCTAGTAAATGCCTTTGGTGCTTATTTACCCTCACTCTTTTGCTCACCCCTCTTTAGCCTTATAGTCTCAATCCCAATTCCCATCTATTTTGGTTTCAGCTGATTATATTGTTCTTTTATTTAATTTTTCCCTCACATTTTCCATTCACTTAGAACAGGATCCCACATTAAATGAGGCTCCAGGCTCACTTAAGAATGCATTTTGCAAACCAAATAAAGTAAAATCATCAGTAAATTCCAAATGTTTTATTATGCTCCTCTACACATGCACAAATTCCAGTAAGGCTTTAGTTATGAAAACAATTTAAGACAAGGAGTCCAGATGCAATTAATAATTTTTTCTAACCACACCGTTTATTTTAAGTTTATTAGAAGGTTTTAATATATTCAACTTTTAGAGAGCATACTCAGAGAGAACTTGTATAGACAGAAACCAAAGTAGAGCTTTTCATAAATTGTTTAGCATAAATGAAGATGCTGAAATAAGGACAAATCAAGATCTACCAGAGAAAGTATTAAGAGAGTGGCAAGATAAATGGTTTTGGGACTCCCCAAGTCACCTAATCCAATGATCTGTCATCATAAATTGTAATACATGCAAGAGGCTTCAGCAGTCACAGTGCCACCTTCCCTTTACTTTGAAGGTGAGGGAATTCCAGCTCAGGGATATTAACTACCTGCAAACAGAGACAATAACATAGATCCACAGACTTTTGTTTTCAGCCATCCTTAGCCTTTCCCACTTATTTGCCTTTCCAATTCAGATTGGAATAGAAAGTCCAATCATCCATCCTGACTCTTTTTCTTGATTGTATGACATACTGGACTTCTAGTCTTTTGGTCCTTGCTGCCTTCCAGGTTTTTCAAAATAAAATTTCTTATTTAAAGCGTTAAATGCATTCTTAGATACTTTCCAAGGAAACTGAGTATGGCAGGATGCTACAAGCCAAGGAAGTCTCCATTATGGATTTCTTTGCTGAGTTGGGGTAACTTATTTGTGACTCTTAGGGAGGTACCCTGACATAGAGGTCAGGCTGGTTAGAGCAAGTGGGGCAGGGACACTTGGCTTCTGCCACTCCTTGGGAAGAAAAGACTGCTTCCAGAACACCGTCTTCAGATATACAATTCTCTCTCTAAGCTGCCAGCATCTGTCTTCAGGCCAAGGGAGTATTTCTGGATTTTCACAGGCATATATAATGTGCATATGTGTATTTATGTGTGTATATACATATATATGTATGAAATAATTTTTTTAAATACTGGATTATTTTTCCTTCCTATCTTTGCATGCCCCAAGTATGAAAATAAAAACAGATCTTAACTCTTGGAAGAAAATAAACAATTTAACCAAGATATGCACACTGCAGATATCACAAAAGCTGTGTTCACTATCTGCTATTAGATTTCAGGATTATTGTATCCCATTTATGCATAAAATTCTCCACCCTAAATCCACCCCGCTTTCATACACTCATACACACACACACACACACACACTTTTGTCTAGTCTCACCTCCTTCTTATGACGAGCAAAGACCTGATGGCCTTTAATTCTCAGCTTTTGCACCTTAATGCCTCAAATTCCCACCATGATTTTTAGAGTGGCTTTTAAGAAGAGGGAGAAATAGAAAGTTTAATAACTTATTATTGGTTCATTTATCAGTCAGCAGGGCCTAGAATAACTGGACACAAGTCAGGGATGTTTTGAAAAGATTTGGAGAAGGGAAAATAATCAGTTGATGGAGAATTGGTAGGAACAGCAGAGCCAATTGAGAAGCTGGAAGATTGTGAGTTACTGCTAGACTGGTTAAGGATAGATCTGGGAGAAGAGATTTCCAAAACTGAGGAGGTAGAAGAAGTGTCTCCAATCAAAATTCATTTTAATAAATACTAAATATAAGTTCTATAAAATGCATCTCTGATTAACAGTTTTGAGGTATGGATGAAGTGACTCAAGTGTAAAACTTATGCCAACCTATACTTGCATGCGTGAACTTGAGCCTATATAGTACAAAGCCATGACATCCTCAGGTTAGACAATGAGTTGATCTAAGCCATCTTCACAAAGCATCTAGAGAGCTTTGTAAATTAATTGTGGTCATCCACAGGTATATACTTAACCACATTGTCAGTCTTCTTTTCAAAATTGTGCATGTGACCTTAAGATCAGCAGAATCTTTAAGAATGACAACATGTTTTCAATGTATATCAAATAATACTTAATACTAGGTTACAGCTGCATTTTCTATTTCATTAAACTTAGAGTCACATTTTATTTTCTTAGCTGAGTAGAAAGTTAATATATTTATAGATATTATATTTAATACATTTCTAGAAAGTTAATATATTCTCTTAAACATCAACTGGACACCTTGAACCAACTGATATTAGGTGTCAAAGTAATATTCCTTCAAATTCGTGAATTGTTCACATTAATTTCCACCGATTTCAAAATACTTTGATCTATTTTGAGAGCTTTCACAATTTCTACTGTCTGATGTATGTCAAGGAATCTTCTCTTTATGCAACCCATTTAGATACCACAGAGATGTATCACTTTTTAAGACATTACTAGGGATTCAAATTTAATTCAACCACATGTGGAACTTCCAATGCAAATAACTAATATGACAATTGAGACAGATTCTTTCTACATGCAGCCAAGTTTGCACATGGCATAAAATAACAATATCAAAGCCAACTTTTCCTTGGGACTAGCAAGTTACTTTTGACAATGATTAGAAGATGCATTCTAATTTCAGAAACATAAAAATGTGAAACGTGGGTAGGGAAATTGCCTTCTTCATTTCATGGTATATCATATGCACTTATTATAAAGTTATTTAATTATCTTTGTTTCTATCCATTTTAATGACTATATACAATCTCATGGATTATAGGTACCATAATTTACCTTAAATATATTCTATTATTAGATCATTAGTTTGCTTCCAAATTTTCTCCATTATAATGATAAAACAATAAAATTCATTGGGGATAAATATTTTTACAAACAATTATTTTCTTACATTAGTTCTAGAAGTAAAAATTTTATATTATAGAATAAGAATAGTTCAAGGATTTTGACATGTATTTCCAAATTGTTTCCCAAAGGAATACATTAATTGACACATCATCAATATCAGAAAGTACCAACTTCAATACAACCTTGCCAGCATTGAGTATTATCATTAAAAAAAAGTCAAATTTGCCAAATTTATTGTAATCATTTTAAACAAAATTCTAAACAACTTGTTTTCTGGTTTTTCAGTCTTCCTGAGTTAAAAGCAGAAAATTAGAAGCAGGATGAAGAATATTGAAAAAAAGGCTTGGGCATTTTTGCTGAGATTTGAAGGTGAGAGGGAAGACAGAGATAAAGCAATGTAAAAAATAGAATCCTAGACACCTGGGATCATTTAATTGTCCAACACGTCCTCACTTGGTGTAGGAAATAATAACAGTGTTTATTATAATACTAGATGGTCAAGAAAAATCCAGAATATCCTGGATAAAATTTGTTTTAAAGTGATTTCCACTAAAAAGTAAAAGTAAAGCTTTATGCCAAAAGGGGACCTCTATTGTTGAGCTTACTTATTTTTAGGCCTTGAATTGGTGTGAAGTCACATGATTTTATGCAAGGAGGAGCAAAAAAGGAAGAAAGTATGAGCTTCATATTCTGGAATAAAAACTGAGGGTAAACATCCAGGAATAGGAGAGAATCCCAGAATATCTGACCCTCTCCCATATTGGTTACTATTTTCCTTGAAAACAAAAAGGCCTCACTCTACATATTCTTATCTTCACAAGCAGCAAGGAATTGAGAAACCAACGAGGTGCATTTCTCCATAAACTTCTTCAAACATGCTAAGGATGAATGGAATCTCAAGACTGGCTATTAAATCTATGGAGTAAAAGAGAAATCCTGTTCCCTTAGTAATGTAGAAAAAAGAAAGAAAGAAAGGAAGAAGAATGTAGGCTAGAGAAAGAAAACAAATGTGAAACGTTCCACATAGTTTCAAGAAAATATAGAATAGATATCCTTCTCTCTTTCACTTTTACATAGTTCCAATGCTCCTGCACCTTTGACTTTTTCTAAAGTTGTCCCCACTTGCTCCCAAAAGCTAATATATCTAATCTCAACAAGTTTGCTTCTTGGTTACTCAGTAGCACTAGGTGTTCAATCACTTTTTTTTTTCTGTTACTTTCTTTCCCTTAAAAGGATTCGGATATTTAAATCTCATCTTTAAAGCTATTCACCTATAGCTCTCCAGCATTTCATTGATAACGTTTTTTGAAATAGCTTCTGCCTCTGCTTCTTACTATCCGCCAGCTAGTTGAATTCTTACAATATGGGTTTCGGTCCCATCATTCTAATGAACTTTCTTTTAGGCCCAGATGAATTTGTAACCACCAAAGTCCAGTGTCAGTGTCTTCAACCTAATCATATTTGACCTCCAGCATTTGGTCTCTGTTTGTTATTCATAACTTGATGCCCTTTCCCTCTTGGTTTCCAAGTCTTTGCGTTACCCTGGTTTTCCTTGTTTCTTTCTGTCACCTTCTTCCCTCTTCTTCTGCATCACTTAATTCTCACCCAATGGAAAAAATATGTAGTCATTTTTCTGTCTCTTTTCTGCGTACTATTTCCTCTAGCTAAATCTTAGACTTGACAATCTCAGCCACCCTTAGAGTTTCAAAATCAGTTTAGGTGAAGGATTCCCAAATTGGCATGATCACTTTATTCCTCTTCCGCATTTCCAGTTGCCTTCTGTTTATCTCCCTCTTAATATCCTGGTTGCATCTCATATTGGACAAGACCAATGCCAAACCCATCTCCCTAAGCTAGTTATACCTCCTGACTTTTTGAACAATTTTTTTAAATTTTGAAATACTTTTAAACTTACAATTACATGACAGTTGAAAAAATACAAACCCCATACTGAGAACTCCAACATACACTTAACCCCAATTCCAATACCCAGATCCACCATTTATAACATTTTGCCACATTGGCTGTATCATTCTATCAATCTATCCATCTATGTATCAATCTACTTATCTGCCTATCTATCTATTTATCTTTCATCTATGTATCTATTCATTTTCTGAACACTTGAGTGTAGGTCGTACATAACATGCTTCTTGAAAACTTAATTTTGCTTTGTACCTTTCCTAAGCTGTTCTAGTTTGCTGTCTGCCAGAATGCAGCATACTAGGAATGGAATGGCTTTTTAAAAGGGGAATTTAATAAATTGCTAGTTTACAGTGCTAAAGGTCAAGAACTTGTCCCAATTAAAACAAGTCTATAGAAATGTCCAACAAAGTCATCCAGGAAAAGATACCTTGGTTCAAGAAGGCCGATGAAGTTCAGGGTTTCTCTTTCAAGTGAGAAGGCACATGGCAAACACAGTTAGGGTTTCTCTCTCAGCTGAAAGGGCACATGGCGAACACGGCATCGTCTGCTAGCTTTCTCTCCTGGCTTCCTGTTTCATGAAGCCCCCTGGGAGGTGTTTTCCTTCTTCATCTCCAAAGGTCGCTGGCTGGTGGGCTCTCTGCTTCTCGTGGCTATGTTGTTTTTCCTCTGCTTTCTCTAAATCTCTCCTTTCTCCAAAATGTTTCTTTTTTAATAGGATTTCAGTAAGCTAATCAAGACTCACATAGAATGGATGGGGACATGTCTCTATCTAATCAAGTTTAATACCCACATTGATTGAGTCACAACTACATGGAGATAACCCAACCAAGTTTCCAACCTATAGTACTGAATAAGGACTAAGAGAAAAGGTTGCTCCCACAAGATTGCTTAGGATTGAATCATGGCTTTTCTAGGGTACATAAGGACAAGGGTATTCACTTGTGTAACCACCTTAAGTGCAATTATCAAGTTCAAGAAATTTAACATTGTATAAAGCTAATAGTCTATATTCCCTTGTTTTCACATGTTCCAATAATGTCCTTTTGAATCTTGAGTCTTTCCCCCTTCCTTGCTATTTCCCTCACAGGATACTGTATTGTATTTAATTATCATTGCCTCTTTGCTTGCTCTTTCTTTCTTTTACGGTAGCAACATACATACAATAAACTTGCCCATTTCAGCCACTTCCAAGCATGCCATTCAGTGGGATTAATCACATTCACAATATTGTGGTACCCTAACCACCTTCCATCACTAAAATTTTCCAATTTCTCCAAACACAAACCTTATACCCACTATGCGTTAAATCCCCTTTCTCCTGCCTCCTTCCCCACCCTGGCAATCTGTATTTTAATTTCTGTCTCTACGAGCTTGCATTTTTTCTTTGTAGTTACTATGGACTTAAATTTAACATCTAAATCTATACCGTCTCATTGATTTTGATACCAACTTAATTGCTATGTTCCCATAGCCTTCCATTCCTCCACATGTAGGTAGTTCTTGTCACAAATGTCACGTTTATACATTATAAGTCTAAAACCACCAATTTATCATTACATTTTATGCATTAGCCTTTTAGAGCTGTAGGAAGTAAAAAGTGGGATTACAACCCAAAGATACAGTTGTACTGGAATTTATATTTACCCATGTCATTACTCTTACTGGAGCGCTTCATTTCTCCATGCAGCTTTGATCTATTATCTTCTCACCTTTTCTTTTAACCTGAAAAACTCTCTTAAGCATATGTGGTAAGGTTGGTCTAATGCTGATGAACTCCCTCAGCTTTTGTTTAACTGGCAATTATTTAGTCTCTCCATCAGTTTTGAAAGACAGATTTTCTGATTATAGAATACTCTTGTCCCTAACCTCCTCCCTCCTCTAACCCAGCCTCCCCAAAGCTGCACAGTTCTGTTCACATCACTCCCTAATCGAAGTCTTATACTCATTAATTACTGCCTAATTATCTAGCTCTAGTCTAACATTTAGAATACCTCATGAGTGAGCCCACCTACTTTTCAAGGCAAATCTCACACTAATGTTATTCGATTTACAATTCTCCCAAAATATTCTTGAATTTTATCTTGACTTGAACTCCTCCCTGTTTCCCATGTCTACTAACCTGTATTCTCTCCAGCTACTAGTCCAACTCTTCCTCCATTCTTTCCACCCATTCCACAATTCCTGACATATAGCAGAAGACTTCACCTTCTGCCTCATGAAGAGACTGGTGTAACTGAGTAGGAACTATCAACTAGCTCCCTCTGCACACACATAAATTTAACTACACCTATGTCTGTTATCTATTCTTTTCCTACAGTTTCAGTAAAATAAGTCACTTCTTCCTGCCCAGAATTTACCCCTCCGTCTTGTTCTGCGTCCCATATCTTACCATTTTTTCAAGCATCTTGCTTCATCTGTATGTCCTCTGTATCCTCTATCTTCTACCTCTCACTTTCTACCCTTCCTCTGACCTTCTTTCCATTTTATAAGCAGTTGCATCCCTCACTTCTAAAAAATGAACTCTTTCCTGACCTTCAGTCCCCTTTAGCAATCATTTTAGCTTCCTTTTTTAAAAAAATCTGGGAAAAGTTGTTTGTACTCATTTATCTATTTTCCTACCTCAAATCCACTTTTTCACTCATGGCATTATGATTTCTATTCCTACCACTCACCTGAAAGTGCTATTACCATGGTTTCCAATAACATTATAGTTGCTAACTCAAATTACTGCTTTTCAGTCTTTATTTCAATTGACATCTCTGCAGCCTTTGAAACCCTTCACCAATCTATCCTTGTTGAAAGTGCCCCTCCCTTGTTTTGAATGGCACCGTTCTATCAGGGTTTCCTCTTATCCCTCATAACATTTCTACTTAGTCTCGTTAAAAGGCTCCTCCCTTTCATCTCTTTCCTCAATGGTTCTGTTCTCAGCCCTCTGATCATCAGGTTTTCTCAGGGTGAGTCCATCTGCTTCCATGGATCAACTATTATCCTTTTGCTAATGACTCCCAAATCTCAACTTCAGTTCAAATCTCTGCCCAGGTGCTAGAACTATAAACTCATCTGCCTCCTAGTAATTACCATTTGGCATCTCCAACTCAACCTCATACACATAAACAAAAATACTCATTTCATGCATTCATTTTCTTCATCTCCAACCACCACTGAACGACCCTAACCTTCCTCATCTTCTACCTAGATTGATGACACAACAATCCACATCGTCACGCAAACCAGCATCATCTAATGAGTCTCTTGGTTCTGTTGATTCCATCACCCTAATAGCTTGTCAACCCAAATTTCTCAGAATACAAGGGTACAGCTTCCTATCTGGTCTTTACCTCCAGTACATCTCACACCTCCACATTCCAATCTCTACAACCATCCAGAATGATGTCTGTTACATGCATATTCGACGAGGCCACTCATCTGCCTTAAAACCCATTGCATGAGCTCCCATGGCATTCAAAATAAAACCAAAACGTTTGACCCTTAAACCCATATTCTTTATACCACAGAATACCCTGTGATTGCTAATGATGGTTTATACAGAGTTCATGAGAGTTTACAAAGTATTTTCACACACATTACTTAATTTAACCTTCATTATACCTTGTAAGATATACTTCCAAGTTAATTTGAAGGTGAAAAAACTGCAGTTAAAAAATATCAAGGGAACTACCCAGGGTCACGGGGCTGGAGAGGCTGGAGCAAGGTCTTGAAGGTCCATCTTGCCTTCTTGAACTCTGCTGTTTCTACCCTTCTCACTTGGTACTTCTCACCCCACCTCCACGGTTCTCAGCCAGGCTTGGCTTTCAGAATCACCTGGGAAGCTTTTAAACTATAATGATGTCTGGGCTCCACTGACAGAAGGTCACCCTTAATTACTCCAGGAGAGGATCTGCCTGTGTTTTGTAAAGTTTCTTAGGTGGTTATATTGCACGGCCATAATCATTTTAAATAAAGACATATTACTTGTACATCTTTGAATGCTTCTTGAAGTCAGGATCATCTTTAAAACCTATATATATCTCTTTAGACTTTAGACTTCAAACCCCATATATATATTTAGACTTTAAATGCAGTCAGCATACAAACAAAACTTGAGTAAAAAAAGAAAGGGGGCAGGCCACGGTGGCTCAGCAGGTAAGAGTGCTTGCCTGCCATGCCCGAGGACCTGGGTTCGATTCCTGGTGCCTGCCCATGTAAAAAAAAAAAAAAAAAGAAAGGTATAATATAGTTCCATTATATGGCATATCCAGAATGACAATCAAATCAAATTCATGTGAGAAAAAAAAGGTTAATGTCAAAATTCAGAGGACCAAATTAAAAAAAAAAAAATCTGAAGGGAGAAAAAATGTTTGTTCAGAGTCTGGGGTTTAAAATGTGGCCCTAGAAAAAAAAATTAAACTCTTCTTATGTTCTGGTGGAAGCAATTTATAGTTGTTCTCATCAGTTCTGGAATGAGCTGGTCCCACTAACCTAATCCTGGCATTTACTAAACTGTTTATTTGCAACAGTTTGCAAAATCTCGCCCATTTGTATCTTCCTTTTCTGTGATGTAACTGATATCAGAAGATATAGTCAGTGCTGCACTTAATGGTGAAGCAGTTTTTCTTTTCCTTCCAATCCAGCCTTCTGACACATTCTCATTTTTAAAAGCAGGTAGTATATGTTTATTAGTTTTTTTAAACAGCAAGCAAAAGGGAAATTAAAATGGTTGTTTAAGTTCTTCCCCATGATACTTGAGAAATACTAGGACAATGACATTTAAGAGCCCAGCTTAAAAAAGAAAAAAATATTTGCCATCCAAATCAGCTAAAGAACTGTTCTCTGCTCTCTTACCCTTGAGTATTTTTCCAGAAAAGGAAATATCTGCTGACATTCTGGATGCCTCCAAGCAAGACAGACCTCCCCATCAATAACCATTGTGGAAACCCTGCAATTTCTGTAAGAAGAAAATCTGCCTCCGAGCTACAGATGGGCTTAGTGACCTGGGAGAGATGGTTTGCAGCACAGGGCATAACAGATGTTCCTAAGCAAGAACTGGGAAAGAGAATTCAGCATTGGCTCAGAACAGCAACCTTTCAAACTTGTTTGCCTGGGATAGCAAGAGAAATATTTTATATATTGGCCTAGTGTATATGTGTGTGTGTATTTGAAACTAAATCCATAAGGAAAAGTTTTGCAATCCATTAGTGGTTTGTGGAATCGATTCAGCATTAAAAAAAAATAATAGAAAATATCGGCTTATCTTTTACATAGTAAAGGTAAGTATTGTTTGTGACTTTAGTTTTATACGTGAATTTCTAAAAGGAGTAAGCTCATAGGAGGTTGCTAAACCAAAAGAAATAAAATTAAATAACAATATCCATGAAAGGATATGGAATAAACATCTGTTAAACAATGGGTGCCAGAAAGTTTCAATTATTCATTCAATGAATATATTCAACAAAGATTTGTATTTCAGGCACCATGTTAAACAGAGGGAAAGAAATTCTAGGTCCAAAGTTTCTCCTCTGCCCACCGGTTCTGCCATCCTCAACCTTACCTACATTAAAAACAATAGCTGGTGCCACATTTCAGCGAGAAGGAGAAGCTTAGAGTCGGGAAAAGGTAGACACAGCTGGAGTAGCATATGTAGTCCTGTCAACACCACTTTTCTTGTTCTGTCCTGGGGTCTTTGGCCCTGGATGACCAGTACTCCCATTATGAATCCCCACCGTTAAGGGTCCCCAGATCTGGTGTTCAGCCAAGACCAGCACTCCTGAGCAGTGACTTCCTCTTCTGCCTAAAATTTACCATACCAGCTCAAAGGATATTGAACTAGGCTAGACAGATTCTGTCCCTGTTCTCATGGAGCTTTGGAGTCTGGTGGCAGGCAGACATTAAACGGTAAGAATAATATGGGATTATCATTACAAAGGAGAAGAAAAGAGAGAGATGGGAATTTATAACAGAGTAATTTAACCAAGTCTAGTCAAAGGTAGGCTTCTCTGAAGCAATGACATTTGAGTTGAAATCTGTGATAAATAGCCATTAGCTAGGTTAGAAGGTGGGTTTTAGGGTATGGGTCATTGTGCACAGAATGTCTATTTACTAGACAGATTGTGCACCTTTGGACAAAGTTTTAGACTCTTTTAAGCCTCGGGTTTCATGTGTATAAAATGAAGGGGAAAAAAACCAGCCTCAGAGTATTTCAGGTGAAGTACTTAGCATAGGATCTGCACTCAGTGGCTGATACATGGCCACCAGCAAAGGTAGTGGTGGGGGAACTGGTGATACTAGTGATGAAACTCAGGCAATGGAATGCTTATTTCCAGGAGAAAGATGAGATGTATGTCAGTCTTCACAGTCTAGGAATTGTGGGGGAGCTGCAAATTCATGTGTCTCTTTCATCTGAATTAGAAGTAATTTGAGGAGCAACAAATGGTTGTATGCAGCATGCAGAAGGAAGCAAACAAGCTTCAGGACACGGGTACAGTCAACCACCAGTCAACTGGTGGTTCAGATGACTAAGAGCCTCCACCTAGGAATAGAGGCCCAGGATGTCCTATAGCTATAGATCTGTCTTGAGAGCAGGAATGTGGGATTCCTGCTTTCATTAACTCATTATCCTCTCTGTATGATGGTTTACAATGAACCTTCCTTTCTTATTTCCGAGGGAAACAAAACATGCTTCAGTAGTACAAATTGAAGTCAAGCAAGACCGATGAGAACCCTTGGTTGATGCTCTTCTTTCAGTTATGTCAAGTCACATGACTAATTTTATCAAATGTCAGGATGCACAATCATTTTTTTAAATACTAGTAATTTTTCTGTCATATTGACCCAAGGATAAGCAGAAAATGTCTATGCAAGTGAATACATTTCCCATGCAGCAATGGGAAACCACAATTCAGTACTGTTCATTCATCTTTCTATGAGAGAAAGGAAATTATTCTTTTGGTCAATATTTCTTAAGAACACTAACAAGCATTCCTTCATAAATTCTTTTAATTTAAAGTGGCCTGGCATTAAATAAGCCATATTCAATGAATAATAGTATCCCAAGAATACACCAAGGCAAAAGAGCCCCATTACAAATCTATCTTTCCAAAATCTTTCAAAGGCTGCATGGAACCTGAGTTTTATATAATTCTTCAGCGTGGCATGGGCGTGCTGATTCCAATACATGTTTTTCTGAATTCATTTGTATGTGACTCCCAAACACTCCAGCTGAACTAGATTGCTCATGGTTTCCCAAATATAACCTTCATTTCCTGGCTCCCTGCCTTTTTGTATGTCATTCCTTTCGTCTGTAACAATGTCCCCTACTCTGTAAAACCTTACCATTCATCTGATGATCCATCTCAAATGCCATCTTTCTTTTAAAATCATTGTCTTTCTTGGTCTCTGAAATGTAATGGGACCTTCTTGTCTCATAATTCCTCCCAATTCTCTGGGTGATAAACAATTGTTTTTATGCTCTTTGTGCTTTTAAATTATTTATTTGTCTCTCTTCTCTTTCTTGATTGCAAATTCCTTCACACCACTGCTGCTTGCACCATTCTTGTATTCCTGTACCATTTGTTCACAAGGCTTTTTGCTAAGGTTCAGCTTAAGAGTTGAGCACACGGGCTTCAGTGTTAGAAGGAAAGGGAATGAAGTCCTGCCTGTACCATGTGCAGATTGTGTGACTTTGGTTAAATGAATTAAATTTTTAAAACCTCTATTTCTTCATTTGCAAAATAGCTAGGGAATAAGATACTGGGATACACAGCAACAAATTGAGTGGCCCTGATATATAACATTTCTTAATCTGCTTTGGGTCAAATAGTACACTTTAACAATCTGATGAGGCCTCTGAATTTTGCCCTAAGAGAAATATGCAAACCTTCATGCACATTCAATGTCACACAAAGTCCTGCAATAGCCATTCGTGCTTCAGAGTAGAGATCTCAAAGTATGATCTACATATCCCTAATGGTCCCCAAGATCCTTTTAGGATGCACATGAGATCAGATCTATTTTCATAATTATATGCAGGCATTATTTGCCTTTTACTCTGTGTTAAGATTTGCACCGTTGATGAAAATCAATAATGGATAAAACCCTTGGCCCCTAAACTTAAATCAAGGTAATAGCACCAAACTGCAGCAGTGCTGTATTATTCCCTGTCATGACTGGCAGTTAAAAAAAAAAAGTTTCACTGAAGAAAGCCCTTTATTAAGCAGTACAAATTTGCAATCTTATTAGAGCTCAAACTTTGAGTCCCATTCTATGCATGAAATAGTGAACACACACCCAGCACCTCTGCGGCATACTCAAGTACAAATAGCTGTCTTGAGGAAAGGCACTCATGTTTGAGCTGTAACCACTTTTTTTTTAACGGAACATCATTTTTATTTAAAAGAATGACTGACTAATAAAATAATGTTACTCAGACCATAGTTTGGGTATTTGGCAGACAAAAAGAACAAAGTAAACCTTCAAAGAGAAATAACAAAGTATTTGTTGCCAAAGGTAAAACGTAGCTTTCAAGTGAAAATGAGAATTTTGGAAAACTTATGCCACCACGACAGCTTCCCAATACCTAAAGACTTCTGAGGAGGTCAAAAGTAATGCTAATAAATATGACTTTTCTATATATTGTATAATGAAATGCATCAACATTTGCAAGCTCTGCCTAACTAAGAAAACCAATATTTTCCAAACAACCAATTGCTTTCAGATTGTTAGAAGTACATCAATAATGTTTTAAATTATACATTAAATATTCATATATTAACAATACAAATATTTTTATAATTAATAAATACCACTTGTCAAGTTTTGCTATAGTATCAAAACAAAATAGTCACAATTCTCTGAAAAGGGTAATAAAATACTCCTCGCTTTTACAACTATATATCTGTGTGAGGCCAGACTCTCTTCAGCCAAAACAATATATTGCCACAGTTTGACAGCAGAAGCTTCTATTTAGCTGAAAATAAAGAAGTTGGCAAAAACATGAAACAATGCCTTTTTTCTCACTTTTTTAGGTTTTAGAAAATATAGCTATTTTTCATGATAATCTTAGTTAGGTAAATATGTAATGGGTTTATCATTTTACTTTTTAATAATTTAATAAACATTTTTAAACTTATTTTATTTTAAATTTCTAGTATAGCAAACATCCATAGTCATAACCTAGATGACCTAAAGCTCTTTAGAGTCCTCAATCTTTCTAAGAGTGTTGTAAGAACCATTCCACCAGGAGGGTCATAGCTCTCAGGTTAAGACCCTGCTCTAAAAAACCACCCACAGTCCTATGAAGTGATACTTAAGCTTCCGCCACCATTCACAGGTTTCCCCTTCAGTCAGGTCTCTCTGTGCCAGGAAATGAACCCCGTTGGCTCATGAATGCAGAGGTGAGCCAAGAAAAGAACTGTGCAAAGTTACAAGGAAGCCTGTTTCATTACTCTATTCCCCCTGCCCCAGTAAGAATCCTGAAAATGTAGCTGAAGAGTAGATTTCTTGGTAAAACTGAATTGCATTTTGGATGCTCTGAGATGCAGTATTTTTTGTAAAGGAAGCATGCAACCATTTCTTGAGTGAACATTTTCACATAATGGGGCCAACTTTGCACTGACCTTCAACCTCCACACACAATCTCAAAGTTCTTTTTGCAGATGGGCCATAGTTTTATCTGGCCATTACTTTATTTTATTTATTAATAAATAAAAATTTGATTATTTATTAATCAGAACAAAAACTGAATGGCATGCAGACAATTAACACTTTTAAGGAGACTTTCGTGCCTTAAAGGTACAAACAGTATTTGTAGAAATATTCAGCTTGGTGAATCCAATGCTCAGTTAACACTTCCCAGAACCATAAGAAAACATTTGACCAAAAAATGAACTTCTTTCCTCCTCTACTGCTCAGATGGATGTAAAGAAAGTGTTGGAAGAAAGAAAAAAGAAGAGGAAAGAAAAGTTGCCTGCTAGGAAAAGGAGGCTTTTATGGCCTCACTGAGGTGCCAAGATCTGACCCAAAGCCCTTTTGGTTGCCATCTTGCCCTGTCTTCCTGGGCTGGTCCTCGGCCGCTCAGCAGAAAATACAGATGGGCGTCCTCTCTACTACTGGGTTGGATCTGCAGTTAGTTTTGCCACCTATAGCCCTAGAATTTGCTGAATTGGGGAAGGTCCTGGAGCACTGAGAACTTTTGACTCACTGCATCATGTGCTGGCTTCCAGGAGATTTCAAGAGCAAGCTGTGTAAAGCCTCTATAAAAATACAAATCTCTAAATGGGAGCTCCTTAGCAGGAGTTGTAGTGTCTGAATATATGGGTAGGATAACTGGGATTCACAATTTAAAAAAAAAATCACCCAGGAAATCCATTTTCTAGGAAGAAATGTTAGAGGGGTGTGGAAATTCTTTGGCTTTAAGATGCTTCACAATCTCTTCTCTATCAAGTAACCTGCACGAACAGTTCACCTTGTCTACTGATGAAGGGAAAATTCTTGAGGTTTTTGATATCTGAGCTTTCACATCTTTGCACACCTGCCCCTTAGAGGTCCTAAGGTTAAAGTCTTAAAGGTAAAATTTATACTAGCATGTAAAACAGCTTCCAAACGCTTACCAGCTTCTCTGCTGGTGCAGTGAAAGTAAACAATCTGAAATAAGATTACAGTTTAAAAAAAGTCTTTATGGTGTTCCTCAGATACTGCTTTTCACTTTTGGGTCTTTTCCACTCTCATTTCTATCCAAATTTTATTCCAGCTTGCCTCCTTGCCTCCCCCATTCCTCCAGGAATCCTTCAAAGTTCTTACCTACACCTCCCTGTTGTCTATATATTTGGTTTCAATTCATTCTCTTTTCATGTCATCAAAATTTTATTTATTAATAAAAATCTATTGAGCAACTTCTATGTGTCAGGAATAGTTCAAGGCACTGGAAGAATAAAAGACACTATCCCTATTCTTAAAGAACTTAACCACTACTTGGGAGAGACAGAAGCACAATTTTAATTCAGTACAAGTGCTATAAAAATAATTTTCAGAAATACTCTCTACTTATGGATTTGTCTGTTCATCTTGATTTGAATTCCTGTGATGTGTGGTTATATGTCTCTGTTTCTATTAAATCCATCAAAGAAATCTCAGGCCAGAGACAGTACTCAATAATTATTATAAACTAAAGAAAGAAGATACTGAACCCTCATTTAAAAGTAGTGTGTCCTCAACCACATCAGAGGCTAGAGCTCTGCCATATCCTGTGTGTGACTACATCTGAACCAAAAGACATGCAAGAATTCCAATGGAGTTTTCCCAACTTCTGTGGAATTGGGTGTGGCCAATTCAAAATCCTGGTCTGTGCCAGTAAACCTCACTGAAGAGTTGGCAGAGTAGATGAAACCTCAGGAACCTGGGACTTTACAAAGCCTTAATTTCAAATTCTACAGGATTCAACTCAATCCTTACCAACATCATACAATAATAAATTGAATAATGCAATGTTTGAAAAACATCTCCTCACAGGTCAGACTAGCCCAGAAGATAAAGGGGTCAGTTGTTGGACTTTTTGCCTATTTGAGGCATATCGTGGTGGGCTGGGCAGGGGTGAAAGGTAAATAGCATCAGTAGACATTTTACTCCTTCATGGAAATCTCCTCAGGTGCCCAACACTGGGGCCTAGAGCAGCAAGGTTCCTGCTTCTCTTTGCACTGCATCTCAGCATCAAATACTGGGACTGTGAAATACAGATTACAAAAGCTTGTCAGTCCCAAAGCAATTTGGAGCCTCCCCATGAAGCAGTAAATCAAGCCACCTAGGTATCTTTATACCAATTTCATCCATGTTCAAATTGAGGTACAGAGAAATTAAGTGACATGTTCATGGTCAAGTGGCTGGCAAATTCTATCAGAGGTTGAGAGAGGCCTAGACAGTTCTGTCTTTTTGAAAGAAATATAAGAAAAAAAATGCTACACAGGATGCCAAACATCATGTATATTTTTAAAGTGTTTTTACTGAAATAAAAATTAACACAAAAGATGCAATGCACAATATTTGTGGCAAAATGATAAGAATGTGTGTGTGTTTGTGTGTGTGTGTTTGTATTTTACTGAAACTTTAAATGATATGGCCTGGTAATGGTCACAAGTATAAACTTGCATGTTGGACATTTGGTGGCAAGCAAACTTTTATTTACATATGCCAGCAATTTCTGCATTAGCAGCAATGTTCTTAATCCTGGGAAATGAAGGAAATTAATTCTTATGAGACTAATCCAATCAGAATATCATTCCCCTGTGTCATGAGACACAGTTCTGGCCAATGAGACCTTAAGGGATATTAACTGGAGACTTCTGGAAAATATTCATGTCCCTGAAGATGGAGAGCCTCATAGAATGAGACATTTTGCTTCCCCATTTGTATTCTTACTTTGAATCAAATTGTGTGACGATAGGATGACTGGAACTGTGGCAGCCATTTTGAAACAACGAGATAACAATATTAAGAACAAAACCAAGCTCTAATGATGGCAGAATATAAAGATGGAAAAACTCGAGTCTATCCTTGATAACTTTATTGACACATTAGGACTGCCAGCTTACATCTCTTTTATTAAGCAATACAATTAAACCCAACTTAGTTGGATTTCCTCTTATTTGTACTTGGAAGCATCTTAACTATTCCCTTCTTCCAATCTTGTGCATGGTTATATGTAAAACTATTTTTGGAAAAAATATTAACATATAAATCACAGGCCTTGTATGAATGTGAAGCCAGAGGCAGCTGCCCCTCTGACCTCCTTGGAGATAAACTTTCTCTTTCCTTAAAGAATGTGATAGTCATACGAGTCCTCAGCTCCTGGACTGCAGGCTAGGGTTCCCCTGTTCCACACTGCTCCACGGAACCACCACAAAGGTGGAATGGTTTTTCTGTCACTCAGAGAATCAAGATTCATGTACCATATTTGCCTCCCCCCGTGAATAACATGAATTCAAGGACAAAAGTCAATCCTTTTTTTTTTTTTTTTGCACGGGCAGGCACCCTGGCATGGCAGGCGAACACTCTGCCAGTGAGCCACTGTGGCTCACCCCAAAGGTCAATCCTTTTAGGGAAGAAGTTCTAAGTGCAAATAGGTGGCTTTTAGAGTAATTTGGAGATCACTTAGAAGAGGTTCAATGATAGCGGAATAACTTTCTCTTCATGACTGAATACGCTGTGAAGATAAATGATGAAATTACACTCATTCTGTGACTCTTCTTGGGATCTCTGAACAATTATGCAAAGGATGCCATCTTTGCATCATACTTAGGTATTATACTGGGAACAAGAAAAAGAAAAGCTCATTTGCTGTACCACTCACCACTCACTCTGTGTGGTGTGTGGGTGTACTTAAACAGTATGCCTATTTATATTCAATCTACATATGGACGCTATATATGAATTAGGTATCTATAATACAGATATTTTAAATATTTGCTTACCACCAACTGTTTAAATCAGATTTCCATGAATAGAATAAAAGATGTATGCGCTAAATATATATGTAGATGGATATGGATATATGGTACAATTTACTATTATATCTTTTTATGGGCCAAACAAGAAAAAAATAACACCAAATAATTAAATACCTTTTGCCCATTTCTTTATTTTCTATACCTTGAAACGATATACTCGATTCACAATAAACATCACAATAAATAAACCTTTTTAGGGGAGAAATTTTTTAGGTAAAGAAGGAATCTCAATGTTTAAAAAAATTGGCACAGAGGGAAATTATTATTCATTTTTTTTAAGAATATGTTTGCATATTTATTTTAAGTCCAACATAAATGTAAATATTTTAAACAAACAAAAACACGCCTGGGATAACAATAGACTATTTGCGAGTTGGGGGTGGAAGCCTGCCAGGAGTAGGCATGTATATTTTTAAGCATACTGCTTCAAAAAAGCAGGGCGTCGGGATGTTGCATCTTTAATTTTTCTGTTAATTATGGATTGAGCATTGTTGTGAATCTTGTCCTCAAAATTGAGCTCAGAAAATAAGAGCAGATGCTCATCCCCAGGTTTGGCTCATATGGGAATTGAACGGAACATATTGGTTTATAATTAATGTAATTTGTTGGATTATCTTTTGTGAAGGAGCGAAGGTAAACAACCTTGCAGCACTGTGGTAATAACTTCTGAGCTTCGAGCTTCTATACTCATGGAGGGGAACAGGAGAAGAAGAACAAAAAGTAAAAAAAGCTCATCCTGCCAAATTCCAGGAATTTTCAAATGTCTGTCATACTCAACCATATTTTAACTATGCAAAGGAAACGATTGCATGAGAGACCCTAAAGCTAATTGTGAATAGCATATAAAATGGGATCCATGGGTTCCCAATGGGGAATTTTGATAAAGTGAATTCTCTTTTCTATTTGCCTTAACTTTATTGGGCGTTAGGGAAATGGAAGGAAACATTTTCCCTTCTGTCTAGGTGGGAAATTGGGCACAACGCAAAATTCGTTGATTTGAATAATTACACATTGGAGGTCAGTGTGCTATTAATGAGAAATATATGACTCTTTTTTTTTCCTTCTGCATGGGCAGGCACCAGGAATCAAATCCGGGTCTCTGGAATATAGGCCTTTTTTTTCTCCCCAAGGTCAGAGCACTTTGAGTATTTCACTTTTATTCTCTCCTCCATACTCTTTAGAGGTAAAAAATGTTATCTTCACTTCAAATGAAGTCATTCGTGAAGAAAAGAAAGGAATCATAAGCCTTTTTTTACACATAACCCAGCCAGAAAGGATAAATGCTGTTTGCCAGTTATAAAAAATGTCTCCTAAAAAATAAAAATAAAGATAAAAAATTTTTTTCTCCTGTAACCCTGGAGGTATCTTGTGGGACCAGAACGACCCAGCCCTCACTTTGATCATGGGTGCATATGTGTAACTTTAGGTCTTTAAAAATCATTGAATATACAGTTTTGATATTGAATCACCTAAGTTTTCATTTTGGTATGTTCTTGTGTATTACCTGCCATATTAACAATTGGGTTTCACAGCTTCTAATAATAAAGGGTAGTAAGTTTGAAAGCTTTTGGCAGCTTTCTATGCATAAGAGGGAAAAGTCGGTTTCAACTGAGCATTTACTTTTTCATGTTTTTTTATATATGATTCTGAACTTAACTTATTCTTTCCACTGTCTCTTAACTAAAAACCTAGAGTAGCATAGCACCAGTCTGGAATTTGACAGGAGTTGGGGGTGAGAGGAAAATTTAAAAATTGAAGACATATAAAAAGTTTAAGAGCAAATCATGTGTGTCCCTTTTTAAAGCAATTATATAAATAATAACGATAATATTTTTTTATTGTCTAAATGAATCTCAGATTTCTTCTTAGAAATAATTTCCTCTGGAAGCCTTTTCGGAATTGCTCCCCTTCCCACAAGAATGACTCACGTGCGCTTTTTTACACATTTGCTAACAGCAAATTCTTTTCCATGTGATTTTCTTCATGACGCTCTGATAGAATTTCCTGCCTATTTGTTCATCTCGCCCGCTAAACAGGAAAGAATCCTTGCTTTATTTACCCTTATGTCATAATGCCATTATATTTTACTCTAAAAATATTTATTGAAACAATCAAATAGATGGGGTGCACCTGACCCAAGAATCTAAACAATGACGATATACAAAAAAAAAAAAAAAAAAAAAAAAAAACCACCACCTATTCTAGTTTGCTAGCTGCCAGAATGCAATATACCAGAAACGGAATGGCTTTTAAAAAGAGGAATTTAATAAGTTGCTACTCTACAGTTCTAAGGCCAAGAAAATGTCCCTATCAAAACAAGTCTATAGAAATGTCCAATCAAAGGCATCCAGGGAAAGATACCTTGGTTCAAAGAGGCTGACAAAGTTCAGGGCTTGCCTGGAAGGGCACATGGCAGGCAAGGTGTCATCTACTAGCTTTCTCTCTTGGCTTCCTGTTTCATGAAGTTCGCCAGGAGGCGTTTTCCCTCTTCATCTCCAACGGTCGCTGGCTCATGGGCTCTCTGATTCTCGTGGCTAGAATCTCTGCTCTCTCTGAATCTCTCCTTTCTCCAAAATGTTTCCTCCTTTATAGGACTTCAGAAACTAATCAAGACCCACACAAATGGGTGGAGACATGCCGTCATCTAATCCAGTTTAACAACCACTCTCGATTACATCACATCTCCAGCGTGATGATCTAATTACGGTTTCAAACATAGGATGCTAAATATAGAAGAAATGGCTGCCTTTACAAAATGGGATTAGGATTAAAAATGGCTTTTCTAGGGGACATACATCCTTTCAAACCAGCACACCACTAATGTTATTCTCTTTAATTTCTAGTTGTGACCAATTATGGAAGTCTATGGAAACCAGACAGATGGCAAAGAAGGTAAGATTGAATTCCTTACATGTCCATAGTTTTGCTGGACATGGACACTTGTCAGAAATCAGGATCAGAGGGAGAAGAAGGTTCCAGATCAATTAATTCTCAAATATTATCTATTGCAAACTGAGAAATATATTAGGTACTGAGTGGGATGCAGTGGAATTGTTGGGGTTGAGTCCTGCTTTGTAATTGGAAAGATACAACTAACATGAAACAATAGCTACCGATAAAAAGTGATAAATAATTCAGTATTAAAGTGAGTGGTATATGCTTTCCTAAACTATAGAAGGCCAGAAAAGAAGGAAGGTTTTAGGGCCAGGAAAGTCAAGGAAGGTGTGGGGGGGGAAGATAGAACTAGAATTAATTATGTAGGTTAGTATTTGTTCTGGCCTCGTCCTGTGTTAAATGCCTTTACATAGAGTTTCATTTAATCCTCACTATCCCTTTTCAAGCTCAGTTTGTTATCCTCATGTCACACAGAAGAAAATAATGCACAAAGAAATTTAATCATTTTCCCCAAATCATGTGTTTTTGAAACTGATTTTTTCACAATACTATATGGTGACTGATAGACTATATAGAAAGGAAGAAAAACATGAATTTAAAATCAGCCAATAAAAGAAAGGGAAGATGTAAGTAGATGAAGAAGAACCAGTAGAGCTATTTCACTAAAGACAAGGAGGTAGAGCATTTCAAGAAGGAAATACAGTGAATAGCGTCAAAAACTGCAAAAAAAAAAAAAAAAGGGTCAAGGAGACTGCATTTGTCATTGTGTCTGACAGCAAAGATGTTGAAAGAGTGATTTTGAAAGGGTGAGTGATTGAGATGAAAACTGTGCTTTAGAGGTAAGGATGGAAGTGAGGATGTGAAGGTGACACAGGTAGAGGTCTGACATAAAAATCAAGTGGATAAAAATAGAATGGAAGAAAGAGTAGAGGTAGGGTCAAGCAAAAGCTTTCCTCAAGATGAGGATATGTGTATTATTAAAACTAGAGGAGAGAGAAACAGAATGGAGAAGAAAGGTTAAGTGTGGCGCAAAATACCTCAGTCGAGTGCACCAGTGGAAGGGTTAGCAGTGCTGAGACTTCTGATTCTGGGAAATTTGAAGAGCTCTCTGTAGAGGTAGTAGAAAATGGGGTGAGACGAAGATGAAAATAGATGAAGGATAGCCTTGATCTTTTTGCTTGAGGAACAAGGTGAGCTCACCAACTGAGAAAAGGAGAAGTGAGAAATGTTGAAGGGTGGAGGAGAAACAAAGTCTGTTGCAACTGAAATGGGAACAATGAAAATGAAACTCTTCCTTCCACAAGATCATCTATATAAACCTAACTGCTTATGAACTATCATCCTTCCTGAGCAAATAACATAATGATTATTTGGCTGTTATAAATCCCCAACGGACCTTAAAATGACCCGGAAAGCATGAAGTGGCCAGGTCTTCAGTGCAAAAATCATTTTTTTTAACGGACAGATTGACCAGAAATTCTGGATTCTCTCCAAAATTATAGCCTGTCATTGGCAAAAATTGGGAGTGTGAGCCAGATATCAATTAAATTCTATTTCTCCTACACTCTGCTGTCTCTCATGCAATATTAATCAGATATTTATGGATAAGTTAAAACAAAGGACTGGTTTTAAAAAAAATTATTATAAGGAAAAATCTGGTGAGCAGCATTTCTTATACCTAGTTCACAGAAGCTTGGCTAGCTCCCTTATTTTGTTTTACAGTGTCGTTTGTTTATAAGGATCAAAATTTCTATCAGAAGGTTGTTTGCTAATGTACCTAATAGCAATTTACTAACCTCTCATGCATTCAGTCATGTGTCCTTTTTCCTTTTTTTAAAAACTGTTAAATGTTGTTCAATCTGAGTCTTCACTGAGAACTAAATCATAGATAGTAAAAACCAAACAGATGAACAATGTCCAGGAAAATATAAGAAGTAAGCCAATTTTACTTTTGGAGAGTCTCTTCTCCTGCCTTAAGAATTTCAAATGACCAGAACCCAATTCTCAGATTTTCAAACCCTTGACCACCTACATATCACTGCCACTTCCCCCAAGAGGAGAAACTGCAAGGAAGACACTACAAATCATGCTTCCTTATTGTCTTAGTTTTAGGGATCCAGTTCTATACACAATAGATGATCATTGACATGGATTGACATGGACCTGACATTTTTTTTCCATCTGTACAAACCAGCCAACAAAAAACAAACAAACAAAAAATATTATTAACAATGTTGAAATACAAATGAAAGTTTAGAGGGGAACAGATCTGTTATAAAATAAATTTGCAACAGATTTATTCTCAACTAATATGAACTACGAAACAAATATCAAACACAAAGTAACATTAACTACAACTATGACTTGCAAATCAATATGAATAAAGTCCAAAATTCCCAATAGGAAAAGAATGGGCTAGGTACATAAACAGGCAATTAAGAAAAGAGGGGTGTAATAGCTTTTTTTTTTTTTAAAGGAGGTGTTCACCTTCACTGATAAAAAAGAAAATGTGAGTAAAAAACAATGAATTACCACTTTTTCATGACAGATTTTCAATAAAATACTGATAATTTATTCAGTAATGGATGAGGGACAACTGATACTTTTTATGCATTGCTAATAGGAATGTTAATTTTTTAAAACTTATGGCAGACACTTTTGCAATTGTTCTAGTTTGCTAGCTGCCGGAATGCAACACACCAGAGATGGATTGACTTTTAATAAAAGGGGATTTATTTTATTGGTTCTTCAGAGGAAAGGCAGCTAACTTTCCACTGAGGTTCTTTCTTATATGGAAGGCACAGGATGGTCTCTCTGGTCTTTTCTCCAGGCCCCTGGGTTCAAACAACTTTCCCCGGGGTGACTTCTTTCTGCATCTCCAAAGGCCTGGGCTGAGCTGCAAGTGCTGAGATGAGGAATGCCGAGCTGCTAGGTTGTGCTACATTGCATTCTCTCATTTAAGCACCAATTAAGTCAAACGTCACTCATTGCAGCAGACACGCCTCCTAGCCGACTGCAGATGTAATTAGCAACAGATGAGATTCACGTACCATTGGCTTGTGTCCGCAGCACCAGAACTAGGTATGTTCACCTGGCCAAGTTGACAACTGAATCTAACTAACACAGCAATATATATCAAAAGTGTGTACATTTTTGGCCCTATTACTTCTCTTTTAAGTATTTCCCAAAGGAGCATTAAGCCATATAGAGAAGGACAGCCACAAGGAAATTCATCACATTGGGGTATATGATAAGGAAAAACTCTGGAAAACCTAATTATCAAAAAAGAACTGGTTAAATAATTTTAGTGCATCCAAACAATGGAATTATCTGTGCTTTTTATAAGGGATGATGTAAGTGTATATTCATTGTTGCAGAAAGTTCTTTTTGACATTGATATTTTTTTTAGTAAAAAGAGGTTTGAGAACAATATATGTTAAGACAGTATACTCCTGTGTACATAAATTAACGCATTCAGTCCTAAAAGTCTGGAAGGACATTTATAAAATGTTGACATCTACCTCTAGATGGTGGAAGGGAAATATTTCTTTTCATTATGTTCTAATACTTTTCCATATTGCTTATATTTTTCAGATATGTATTATTTTTGTAATCAGGAAAATTGTAAAGTAATAAAAGTTTCAGATAGAATCCTAAGTTTTAAAGCTAGAAGGGACTGGATGTGTCATCAGATCCATCATTTTCAATTATAGTAGATAAATTTGGTCCAGAAAGATGAAACGTTTTGGCCACTATCAATGAATTAGCCTCCTGATTCTCAGTATTCTCTCTTTTTTCACAACCCTACTTCCTAAGCATGAGTAAGATATGCACAGGAATATAACTCATTTTGATGTTGTAAGTTGATGAAGGAAATACTTCATTTACATTGTACTTCTTAAGCAGTTTAGCATATTAACACCTCAACTCAAGTAAGAGAGAGGAGGCCAAAGCTAACTCAAGAAAGATGTGTTAGAATATTGCAACTGCAAAAGCTAGCAAAGATTCTGAAAACTTCAGAATCAATATTCGTTATTTTTAATCACATAAGACGCATATTTCACAGAATCTTGAATTAAGCTACAGCAATAGCAATGGGTTGTGTGACCTGAACGCTCGACTTAATGTCATAAATGGACTACATTTTCAGCTTAGACGTGTTTCTCTAATGAGTCACAAGCACAACTGCTATAATGGTTCCATGCTGTATCCACAAGAAAAATGTTCATACAACAGAATGAGACTCTTTAAAATAGACTTTCTGATATGGGATGTTCAAATTTTCATATCCTTATAAATTAAGAAATACTAGAATGAAGCGACCAGATGTTCAGTTTCCTTCCTTGGAATTTCAAACGTATGCGTATATGTGCATACACAGATATTATTCCTCCTAAGAGCAGAGATTTCTCATCAGAAAATGAATGCCTTCCCGTGGCTGTCATCGGCTCTTATTTATTACCCATAGATAGGGCTTACGTTTTAAACACCTTGCATTTTATGTCTTTTCTTATACAGGCTACACAGATTTCAGAGACCACTCTTAAAGAAAGGACTGTTTTTCTCCCACTAGAGCGTGGCATGAGTGCCCAGGAAGTGCTAAGTAAAGTTTTGGGGAAACCATCCGTAAAACCTCAAAAGAGTTTGAGATAGCTAAATTTCCTATATGTGTACTCTAGAAATTAAATGATTCATCTAAGTTAATGAAAGTAAGAAATTGGTGGCAAAATCTATGCTTCAAATAGTTGTAATTCCTTCTTTGGTTTTCATGACCTTCAGGTATGCATCTCCTATGACTACTTCAGTCTATCTGATACCACAAGTATCAGGAGAAAGAGAACATTTCTCAGACGTGAAACCACAGCAGGGCTCAAATAAGAATTCTAAGGCTTGGTAGCAAATACTATTGTGAGGCTCTTCTGAGTCTACATGACTGTATTAGGAAATGTATGTAAGGACGAATTTAATAATACACTTACAATCTTTTTTTAAGTTCAGAAATAGCATTTTTTTTTCAAAATTAAAAAATAGCACACATCATTAAATAATAGTCATGGCAAACATCCCCCAAAAGGATTTTATAATATACTCATTGCTATTTTATTTCTAGCCTCTTTCTGATCCGCAACCAAACTTTTATTTTTTAAAACTTGTCAGAAAGCAAATAAAAAACAAACTGTTCTTTGGCTGAGACTATGAATTTTTGCAATTAACATAATAAAAATAAATCCACTTTACATTGATTTACACCGTACCATAATAGGGCTACAGACTATTTTTCTTATATTCTTATTCTCTTTTGAAATGGCATCTCTAGTAAGATGCAGAAGCGTACTATTTTATCTTTATTTATATAGTTATAGGGTGTTTAAACTTTCCAACCCATAAAGCTGCATTCCAGAAGTAGAAGTCTAGAGACCAGACTGGTTTCCCTCGTAGGTTTGATTGAGTTAAGGATGGAGAAATATCTTCCCTGAAAACTATCTCCTACCAGCTCCTAACAGTTTATTTTATGGCCAAAAGTCATCACGTAGAATTCCTCAACCTTTCTTAGCAGGTTTCTGGTCTACGCCATTAAAATAAAATATCCTTGGAAAGGTTAACAAATAAAACTGTCATCACCCTAGAACAGATTAGAAAAACAAGTACTCCTGGGTAAAAGCTAGCTGAGAGAAAAACCTTTAAGAGTTGAGATAGAGAAGAAAATTTCTTATTTAGGGTTGGTGGTAAGGACCAGCAAAGTCAGGTGCTCACTGAGTAATAAGAAGGCTGGATGGGGACCAATGAACTATAATTACAGTGTGATCTTGGCAGTTTGGATAAGGAAATAGGGATCCTTCAGTGAGCTTTGTATTTCTTAGTTAGGAATTCACCCAGCCACAAATTCATCCAGCTATTTAGCAGGATGAAATATTACCCTCTTTCCACTATTTGCCACCAGAGGTACCAAAAAATAGTAAAGATAAAGGTGTTTAGGTGCAAGCTGACCAGATGGCCACTAACAAGTAGTAACCCCCCCCCCCAAAAAAAATTGTGTTCAACTTCTAACTCCTAGTACCTGTGAATGTGACCTTATTTGGAAATAAAGTCTGCAGATATAACCAAATTATGGTGAGGTCATACTGAATTGTGGTGGACCCTACAGCCAATGACTAGCATTCTTATGAGAAGAGAAGACACACAGACACACAGGGAAGAAGGCAATGTGAAAACAGAGACAGAGACTGGAGTGGCACAGCTATAAGCCAAGGAGTGCCAAGGATGCCAGGAGTCAAAGGAGGCTAGGAAGAGGCAAGGTAGAATTTTTTCCCTTCATAGGGGGCATGGCCTTGTTATGCCAATGGAAACATCTAGAGAGATGTCAGTCTGGAGCCAAATACAAGCATATCCATTTTTACTGCCCACTCTTGGATATATTTCCCTAACTGCATGTGTAAATAGAATTAGAGAAGTATTGTATGCAACCCAAGGTCCTATGAATCCTGCCTTGGAAATAAATTACACCCAAAAGCCACACCATGAAAACTATGGAACTTTCCTCTTTTAGCGTCTACTGCTTCCGAAAGATTGTGAGTGTATTTTCAGGTTTAGGAAGGAAATGCAGGGTGGACTTTTCAATAATGGTTTACTAATATGCTTCCTTTTAAAAAATGTTAATGCATGTTTCTAACTCGTAGTAATAATTTATATGTTCAAGTTTAGTTTGTAAACCATTTAAAAATCATCACCACAACTTTGTGCCAATTAAAAGAACTGCTCTGATTAATGCTTATATCATATAGTGATTCTCCACTTTTTAAGCACTTTTACAGATTTTCAGAGAAATCTATAAAAGCTCAATATAACAGATTTAAATTGTGAAACCTCGCCTCTCCCCCCCCCAAAAAATCCAAATCCCCTTCCTCATTGATCAAGCAAGAGCCTAAAACATAGGTATTATGTTACAGTTTTTAACACTTAAGAAGTATGATCTTCAAGGTCTTAGAAATAGTCAATTTGCTGTCATTAGTATTCAAATTTAAAACACAAACCTCTTATACAGTAGATGCTCCATTATTGTTTTATTCATTTTTAATAACAAATGAACAAAGAAATTCTCCAGCACCCCTCAGCAATTCTTCTGCTTAACTGCTCTCATGTTCAAGCATTTCTTGCTGTTACCTATTCTCTCACCTTTCTATGCAACCCTGCGCAAAAGCAGGTCAAAATTGTTTTCTGAAGTTCTTCCCCCTGCTCCTAATAAACAGAAAATCTGAAATGTCACACAATGGTCTAATGTAGGAGGGAAGGGGAAGGTCGGCCACATAATCTTCTTAAATCCCATTCTTTGAACATTTTTTCCAAGAAGCTAGGTCTCAACTTGTCTTGTTAAAGCATACAACTGAACATGTCATTCAATTGCTTATGTGATTATGTGAAGTCTTCTGTGTCTATAAATCAAGACTTTTTACGACCTAATTCAAGCTTAAGCTTTGCCCAAATGTCAATATCGACATCTCAATATTAGTTACTTTAACGAAAAGTGTAGCTCTGAAAAGAGAATATAAAAATTGGATACATCTCCACCTAACATGCAGCACCCATTGGAGTGACATCGGTCAAAGCTTTTCCTATTATAGAAAATTCTATTTTAAGACCATCAGTGTCAACTTAGAACTTCACAAATACTGCCAGATCCTTTTCCTTTGCAGAATTGATGATCTTGCCTCCTGTAAACCAGCTGCCACCCATAGTCTATCAAATGAAAACAATTTTAAAATAACATGTCTCCCCTGACACAAAGCAACCAAAGCTACGCTTCTGACAGAAGGATACACCTCAGTTTGGGCTCTATCTTGGAACCATTTTAGACTTTCACAAAGTGAAAGACCATTAGCTAGCTACTGTCTTTTAAAAATATTTTATCTCGTTTTGGCTTATCTTTCATCCTTGGACTGGGTGGGAAATTCCTTACATTATAATACTAATAAAAAAAAGAAATGGGTCTTGAAAATGAAATCTTGTCAAGTTTGATGTTTCGTCTTCTAGTCACAGGGTGACTGCCTCTTCTAGAAGTAGGTGGAAAGCGGGAAGCTAAGGAACTTGAAAGAAAACCAGATTTGGAGTCATATTTAGTCGGCAATATTATTAAAAATAAATCCTTTTGTAGCCTGTCATCTAGAAGTTATGAAACTCGGTAGATGTTTTTCCCCTTTCAAATGAATTTTGTTTTTAATAAGTTTGGCTAAAAGTATAAATGTTTTTGGCAAGGTCATCTTGAACTTGTGGCTTTTCTTAGCCATTGGGGTCTCCACCTCAGAGTTTTTTGTTTTTACTGGAAGTTTAAATATTGTTGACTAAACTGGCAGTTTCTTTGTGAGAACACTTGAGTCCTTTAATGTTTTCTTTTTTTGGTCTCTTTTGCTGTTTAAAAGAATGACTTGAGGATAAATTTGTTGCCTTAGCTAGATAAATAAATCTGACAAAATTATAAATGACTCAGTTAACTGTAGCAGGAAGGGGAAAATAATAGTGAATTAATTTGGAAAAAAAAAAAAAAGAAGAAAACACACCCCTCGATAAATACGTGAAACCCTAACAAAGACAAAAGTCATTCTGGAAAATGTTTAATATTTTAAGGAAAGGAAATAGTGAATTCTTCCTAGAGTTTTGATAGAAGCTCATTACAAACAAATTATCAAAATTACTTGTGATTTTAAAAAGATGAGTAATAGAGTCTATAATTTGACTCTGAAAAAAATACTTAGTTTTGCAGATTCAGACTGGCTGAGAAAATCAAGTCTTGACTGTGTGAAAATGCACCTAACACATGGGTTCTCATAGAATAGATACGTATTTTCAGGGATGTTTTATCCACTTCCTAGAGAAAGTGATGTAGGACGTATATTTTCCTGGCTTCCCTTCACACCTCCTTCTCTGAGAATCTTCTATGTAATAGCCAACAGTTCTTTATTTTTGTTAGCTCATAATTCTGCTTCCAGCTGATTTAACTTTTGTAACTATTATGAGGTTTGGTGTGTTCAGATTACTGGGCATTTACATAAGCCAAGCACAGTTATTACAATTGTTTGTCCAGCTCTGCACTCTGGTTTATAAAGAGTCACCATATACAATATCCGTGTATTTTCCATTGATGAAGAATGTCTGAATAATATTTAAAGTAAGATAATTCCTTTAATGGCTCAAAAGATATTAAAGTACTTTAGAGTGTAGGGGGGTAATTTTGACAGTTTAAAAATTATGTACACTATACATGGGAATGTATTTAGAATGGGACCAGATAAATGCTTCAGTTTTTTAATTAACTAAACATTTAGATATGCACAGAAAAGAGCTTAATTAATTCAGTTCTCTGATCACTGAAGTAGTAGTAAGACTACTTATGAGGATTTTGGTAGATAAATTAAGATAGATAGATGAGGTGCTTAGAACAATACCTGGTATATGGTATATTGTCAGTTCAGAAGCTTTTTAATTATTTGCTCCATCCCCTTCTTTTCCCCTTTCTGGAATATTATAGGGGAAAGAACCTGGAATTTAGGGGCGTGGGGGGATAGTCAATCAGACCTTGTTTGAACTGTATCTCCACACCTTGAGACTCCTAAAATCAGCCAAATTCTTAACTTCTTAAAAGTTCAATTTTCTTATTGGTAAGATAAAATAATAGCGACCTCATAGAATACATGTAAGGATTATACAAGACAGCAGTGCCTAACTCAGAGCCTGGGACATAGTAAGCGCTCCTTACTCTTCTTTCATAGTTTAGTCCCTAAATGAGAACAATGAAATCAGACAAAATGAGTATTATTTACACATACGAAAAATTGCCTGAGGCCGTCCATGACAACTCATTTACCTACTTTATATACCATGCCGAATGTCATTTATATTCCTTAATGTGCTGCCTTTAAGCTTTCTGTATATGACGCTAGATTAAGAGAATAGGCTCTGGTGTATACACATCTGAATTGAAATCCTCATGCTGCCACTCAGTATCTCCAGTCCCCTTTTCTCTCTTCCAGTTTTGAAAGTTTATATCTCAAGTGGTTCATAGATTACCCTTTAAGATTTAACATGCATGCACGTGAAACTTAACAAAATGTAAACTTAAAATATTAATGCAGAAAATACCCAGGGTACTATTCTAGCCAACTCTGAGAGCCTTCTTCAGAGAGGTGTGTGAAATGAGGTTTAGAGTATCAAGCAGTGACCCAATTCTCTGGTAGTCTGCCTTCTAAGATGGCCCCTCATGTTCCCTTCCCCCTGGTATTCATGCCAGCACGTGACCCTCGTCTTCAGTCTTGGGCTTTACCTCATGACTCTTTCTAACATTGAACGTGGCAAAAGAGATGGAGATCACTTCTGAGATTTGGCTATAAAAGACAGTAGCTTCTCTCTTGCTAGCACTCTTTCTCGCTCTGGCTCTTCTCACTTGCTTCTCTGATGGAGCAAGCTGCCATATTGTCAACCAATACTTGATGCAACCTTGTGAGTCAGAAGGCCCAACTAAATGGGCCCAGATTCCTGACCCACAGAGACTGTGAGATAATAGCTGTGGCTGCTCAAAGCCACTAAATTTGGAGGTAAGTGATATGCAGCAATAGATAACTAATATAGATGAGTGAGGCAAGGTAACTATAAACTTCTGATGGAATAAAATAGATTAAAGTTGAAAACAAATTTATATTTTGTTTTCAGTTTTCACTTCCATGTATTTATTTAGAACATTATAGCCATTTTAGTGTTGTTGTCCAATTTTTTGAGCCTTAGTTTGAACAATTATTTGTTCCCAAACATCTTTTTCAATTTGGTAATTCTTAAACAACCCTCCAAATGGAAGATGAGAAGACTATAATTTAGTTAGTGAAAAGTTCATCTTTACTCATATAGCTCAAAGACCTCATACAAGACAAAGAGAAGTAAATTTAATGCTGAAATTATCATTCTAAGAATCATCAAAAACCATTTTAAGAGGTTTGTCATAACCCATTTTCACCAGTACTGAGAGCCAATGCACAGAGCAAAAAAGTAAAATCAATCAGATTGCTCACTGGTGTATATTACAACAAAATTGCCACACCTTTCTCTTTGAGTGGCTTGGTACTAGCAGGACTCTCAGTTCCCAACGATAGATGCAACTACCACTAAAAAGCGTCCTGCCTTGCAAACCACTAAGTCTGAGAAGAGACCATTGTGCTTAGAAGAACTGCAGAGTCGATATCTGAGACAGGAGACTCACCAGCCTGTGGGGCGCCCAGCCCTGCAGTGACCAGACCCTGGTCCAGCCAGAGTAGCCCTCCTAGCTCCTCCAAAATTGGAAGTGAATGCTTGGAATCTGGGATTGCACTGTGTTTTGTGGTACTCCTACCATGTTTAGAGCATTAAACAAATAAATAAAATAAGATTCTGAGAATTACCTAAGATATTTTCACTGTGATATCTTTTCAGATAACTATATGCCACCTAATGTCTGAGCAAGAGTAATTCACAGCCAGAATCAAATCATGGGGAGTTGTTCTCCTCCATGCAAATAGATCAACAGAGTGACTCCAAACTAATATATTGACCAATATTTAGAGCTCTACTTTGTGTTACAACAAAGCTTCTGTCTGTAAAATATAAAGCCCAGTCATTCTTTTCTTTCTTTATTTATTTTTTTAGGTATTTTAAGTTGGCCATGGCAGTGCACTAATTAACAGCAAAATGCTGGATTTGATACCTCTGAATCTCATGGATTCCCTCTGTTCGGTGGACGCAGACTGAATCCCTAACTCTAGCCAGATGTTTTATGAATGGGCAAGATGACAAATCTGTCACTATGACTAGAGAAACAATCCAAGTGTCTTATATGCCAGTGATAGTTCATAAGTATCATTTTGAAGTGCAAAAAGACAATTTCTCTACAGACCTATTGTCTGGTTTGATGTTTATTTTTCATGGTACTGATTATTTACAGATTTAAATGATTACTTATTTTGACGTCCTATTGACAAACCTTTACCCAACAGCCTAGGAATTCTAGTTCACATAAATAAAAAAAAATAACACCCAGTTTTATATAAATTATATAAATATACATTCACCAGCTTACAGCAAAAATACAATTTTAGGCTGTTAGAAACAAAATTAGTTTAACTTTATCCCTATAACATTCTACAGGTTTTTCCATTTGTTCCATGTGTCATATTAAGAATGTTAAAATTGGGGCGGGCCGCGGTGGCTCAGCGGGCAAAGTGCTTGCCTGCTATGCCGGAGGACCTCGGTTCGATTCCCGGCCCCAGCCCATGTAACAAAAAACGGAGAAACAGAATACAATAAAACAAGAAAATGTTTAAAAATGTTTCCCTTTCTTCCTTCCTTCCTTCCTTCTATCCTTCCTTCCTTCTCTCTCTGTCTTTCCTTTAAAAAAAAAAAAAAAAAAAAAAAAAAAAAAAAGAATGTTAAAATTAATATAAACCACATTCCAAATTAGACTTTGTCAGACCTTAATGATTCACTTAGAATATTATTGAGGAAGCAAACAAATGTCTTCTGAGAGATAAGGTAGGGCTGTTTGAAAATTATGTCCTTTTAGCCAAGAATGAAGTATTATCTAATTTCAACCAGTAGATCCAAATTTTGATTACTGTAATGCAAAAGTAAAAGAAATTTGTGCAAATTAGAGAACTTTTATAAATTCATTTTTCCCCAAAATATTTATTCCTTATTGCATGTAAGGTATCACATGTGTCCCAAGGCATAATAGCTATGAACCCAGCAGCAGGGTTACTGACTTCATAAAATTTACTTTAGTCAAAATAATCTTTCTCAATACTTTAGACTAAGGTAAAATGTGTATAGTGGCTAACTAAAAAATTATTTACATAATATAATTTTTTTTAGATAAAATGAATATAGTTATGAACCAATTATACAGGAAACTCTAAAGACTATCAATCAAAATATTCATCATGATCTTCTCTGTGTGGTTGGATTCTGAGTGTCTTCTTTTCATGATTCCATTGTTCTGTGCTGTGTTTTCCAAGTGACACCTGAACAGAGATCACTTTTTAAATTTTTTTCATATATTACCCTTATATTTAGAAAATAATGCAAACATACTGTTTTTTTAAAAGTAACTGAACTTGAGGAATAACTGTCCTGCTTCATTTACCCTCACCTTCTTTCTGAAATACTGATGAAAACCTGGAAAGTTAAGAAGAGTTTCAGAACACGTAAAGCTGTGAGCCAGGCCATTATCTCCCCCACACTCCTACTCGGCCCCAAAGTTCCACTAACTGAAGGGCACCAGGGCACAATCGCTGCGTTTCCACCAACTCTCAACTGCCTCCATCTACCCCGGAAATATGGAGCCTTCACAGGACAAGGGGAGAGAAAGCATTCTCCCTGCAGGGCCATTTCAGCTCCTATCCTTTAGTGTTTCTTCTTCCGTATTCACTCAGTGTCATCTTCCTGAAGGCCAGAGTTGACATGAGATGACGGATCATATCCTGGGATAGAAACTCAGTCCTGTGAAGGGGAGACACAGGAACCTAGAGGTGGAGCCCGGTGGAATTGCTGGTTCATGGGGCGCTCACAGCCCCTGGACACAGAGGATTACAGTGTGCATTAACATTTTATATCTTTTTCTGTTGTGTTGCTAGTTCCTCTAAACCGATGCAAATGTACTAAGAAACGATGATCATGCATCTATGTGATGATGTTAAGAATTACTGAGTGCATATGTAGAACGGTATGATTTCTAAATGTTGTGTTAATTTCTTTTTTTTTTCTTTCTTTCCGTTAATAAAAAAATAAAAATAAATAAAATAAAATAAAATAAAATGCTCAGCAAAGAATCCTCCTGGGTGTCTCCTCAGGGAGCTCTCTAGCCCAGGAGTGACATGCCAGATAAATAAGGTCTGGGCACTGGAAGTCAGGCTCAGGGTGAGCCCAGTAAATAGCTCCTCCAATTTCAGAGCTGAAGAAATAGCCCACTGCAACCAGAGGACTGCATAGCATACCAATGAAAGCAGTTTTCTTCTCTTTCAAAGATGAAGAAATAGCAAAAGAATTTAAAAGTCTACATTTTTAAAAGCATTAATGAAAGAACAGAAAATCAGGCAGAAGACAGTGACTGAAAGGAAGTATATTTAGGCAAAGTTTAGCTATAGAAAACAAAGCTAAATGTTAGAAATTGTCTTTTTTGTGTACCTGATAACATTCAAGTAAGCATGATCTCTAAGAGATAAAAATCTGATAAAATGACAATTTATTCTGAGAAGACATCTAAATGAAATGATTTTAAGACAATCTAGTACAACTAAAAATCTGGACCTTGAGAAACCACAATCGACACTGCAGAAAGTTGAATGAGGGTGTCAGCGTTAGAGGAAAGCAGTTCCTCAAGAATGAAGAAGACAATGACAGAAAGATAGAATAGAGAATAGAAAAAAGGAGAGCAAGAAGGAGAAAGAGAGAACAGATTCGAACCTAGGTAAATCATTAGATCTGGTGGCATCAGAGCAAATGGACTAGAAATCATATTTGAACAGAAAATACAAAAGCTTTTCTGACTCTGTCCTTGATAAGGGTATAACAAATGACAGGCAAAATTATAAACATATTCACATTTCTTTAAATCCAGTTTGGATCTAGTTTATTTGTTTGGTTTTAAACATGTTTAATCTTTAATCTAGGTGGAAAATTGTGTGCATATATTTTAGGAGTTGGGGATCATTTCCTCCCCCAAACAATAGCCAATTTCTCCCATACCATTTGTTGCATAGTCCACTCATTTACTTATTTTTATTTGTTTATTTATTGGTTGCATGATCCAGGAATCGAACCCAGGTCTCTCACATGAAAGGCGGGCATTTTAACCACTGAACTACCCATGCACCCTCACTCCTTTATTAATAATAACTATAATAACAATAATATCATGACTTTCTCAATAAATTATTGCTATTTGATCAGACTTTTTCCCTTAGAGATCATGTTTACTTGAATGTTATCAGGTACACAATATTAGCCCACAGTAAATGTTTTAGTTTGCCAAGGCTGCTATGACAAATACCACAAAATGGTTGAGTTAAGGAATGGGAAAGTACTGTCCCACAGTTTTGGGGGCTAAAAGTCCCACATTACAGTCTTGACATGTCGTATTTGCTCCTGGAGTCTGTAATTTGCTGGTGCTGACTAGCTGCAGTTTTGGGGATTCCCTGACTTGCATCTCTGCCTCAGTCGCCTGCAATCTGTGGATGTAAACATATGGATGTTCTTATTTCCACTACCTTCTGGCTTCTCCTGATTTCTGGCTCTACTGATTGACTGTACCTCAATTTCCTTTCTTTGTAAGTCATATGGATTAAGGGCCTCAATATGTCCTCATCTATAAAGAATCTTCAAAGTACCTATTCACTCACAAATGAGTCCACACCTTCATTTGGTTTGCTAAAGCTGACAGAATCAATACACCAGAGATGGAATAGTTTTTTTAAAGGGATATTAAGTTGCAAGTTTACAGTTCTAAGGCCTTAAAAATGTCCACATTAAGGCATCCAGGGAAAGATGCCTTGGCACAAGAAAGGCCAATGGGTCCAGGACACCTCTGTCACCTGGGAAGGCATGTGGCTGGTATTTGCTGAGGTCTTTCGCTTTTCATTTCAAACAACTTCCCCAGGGGCATTTTTTCCCTTATCTCCATCATGATGTCTCCTGTTGGCTCTGAAGCTTTTTCCAAAATGATTGTCTCTTTAAGGACTCTAGTAAGCAAATCCACCTTGAATGGATGCAGACACATCTCCATGGAAACCAACTACTGAAAAGCTACCACCCACAATTGGGAGGGTCACATCTCCATGGAAACAATCGAAAAGATCCTACCCAACAATATTGAATGAGGGCCAATATTTTCTTGGGTACACAATAGTTTCTAGCTGGCACACACCTTAACGAATAGTACATCTTCAAATGTCCTAACTAAAATTGTGTTCACAGCTGCAGTAAAATGGATTAAGACTTGAACATATCTTTTCAATCCCCAACAGTGAATAATCAACAAATATTTGCTGAATGAGTAAATAATAATAACAGCTAAAATCCATCAAACTCCTTTTTTGTGCCAGGTATATGCTATGCAATACTTTTTAAAAAAACTCATTTATATTTTTTAAGAACTAATTTACTCTTCCCAATAATATTTTGAAGTAAGAATAATTCCTGTTTTATAAATGAATTCTTTTATTTTGCAAAAATTCCTTGCCAAATGCTATTCTGCATCTGTGATGGATGGAGCAGGAACTTTTAACCAAGGAAGTCAGACTTCAGAGATAGCAGTCTTGAAATGACACAATAAAGCTCCCCAGAAATGTGAAATTACACAAATTAATTCATTTACTTCGTACATACATGTTGACATGTAGTGTATGCCTAAGACTCTATCTCTGCAGCTTCATGGTGTTTTGATATTTGCTGAGCCAAGTACCATTCATTGTCATTCTCATTTCAAAATTCTTTGGGCTATTCTTACACATTTTCTTTTCCATATAAATTTTGGGATCAACTTGTCAGATTATACTTTTTTAAAACCTCACTGTGATTTTAATAGGCATTGTATGACATCAGAATGGAATGAATAGCTTAGTTTGGGGAGAAGTGACATCTCATGAGTGTTGAGCATTCCCTTATAATATTATGGTGTGTCTTGCCCTTTATTTGTTTCTAATTCTGGAGTCTTCAGTCAAGTTTTAAAGCTTTTGCCATCTAGATCACCCACACTTCTTTTTCTACTTATTCTTGGATGTTTTGTAGCTTTTGTGACTATCTTAAATAGATTTCACGTTTCTTTTTCTAGTTGGTTATTTCAGAAACATAATAAAAAAGTCCACTTTTGGGATAATGGTCACCATTACTGAACTGTCTTTTTATAGTGTTTTTCAGTTGACTCTTGAATGTTCCAATTAGATGTTCATTTTATCTGCAAATAATAAAGTTTGGGATCTTACATACCTCAATTTATTTTCCTCTTTTATTCTATTTAGGGTATCAATGCATTGTTAAAATAAAGTCCCTTACTAGCCTTAATTTCCTCATTTGTAATTTATTATTTTAATAATGATGACAATAATATCTCTATCAGAGTGATATCATGAGAAGTACATGAGACAACCTGTGAAAAAGTGCTTAGAGCAATAAGCACATGGTTTGCCCTCTACATCAACCCTCACCACCTTTCCCATTGTTATTGTTGTTTTGGGTTAGAATCTTTCTAATTTGCACCATATTAGTCAGCAATTTCTAATAGATAGTCTTAATTAGGTTAGGGAATTTTCTTCGATTTCTAGTCTGATCTCAGGGAAAAGAGTTGATTATTTTTCAACTATCTTTCAGGGTCTTTCAAGCTGATCATGTGGTTTCTTTGGGTATCAGTTAAAGTGGCCTAATGTACACAGTAGAGTTCGTGCACTGGAAGAGCTCTTCTTGGAATCCATCTTGGTCATTATGTATACAACTGGGTTTATGTTGCTCATTTTTTATTCTTTCAGGACTTTTCCTGTATTCATAAGTGGGATAGATCTACGTTTTTTTCCTATTTTTCCTTATCAGTTTTTGGTGCCTTGATAATTTTGTCCTGTTAGAATGAGTTGAGAAACTTAGTCTGTCTCCCAGGACTAGAGCCCACGATAGGAAAGGTTTTGGCAAATCTCTCTTGTAGATGGGTCTGTGCTTGGTGCTTATTCAGTGGCAGGTTGCTGAATAGATTTTAGATTTCTTTTACGATCATTGATCTAATCTGAATTTCTGCATCTTTTGGTGTCTATTTTAGTAATTTTTATTTTCCTAGAAAATGTGTTTTCTTCAAAAATCCATTCTGATCTATTATGCTCTCTCTTAATTATAACATCATTTTTAACTTCCATTTTTCAGAATCAAATTTGCCTGTTTGATCTATTTTATTGTTCTTTTCAAAGAACTAGATTTTAGTCCTACTGATCAGGTCTAGTGTTTTTAATTCTAATGATTGTGTTCTAGTCTATAATTTCCGCTTTTTTCTTCATTAACATAGTCTTCCTACTTTCATTTTTGTTTATTTTCCCAGCCTCTTGAGTTGACTCTTTGATTCATTCAGTTTTCATCTTTCTTGTTTCCTAATAAATGAATTGAGGTCCTAATCTTCTTCTCTCAACAACCATTTTGGCTAAATTCCAGTCTTTGATATGTAATGCTCTCATCATATTTCATTTTGAAAGTTTGAGTTTTTTTCTCTTTAACCCAAGAATCATTTATTGGGTGTTGTAAAATTTTAAATGGGTTAATATTTGTTCTTTTCTTTATTCCTAATTTTGTTGCACTGTGGTCAGAGATTATGTTCAGTGTGATTTCTGCTTTGGGGAATTTCTTTCATATTTCTTTGTGGCTTAGAATAATGGTTAAGAGTACCACTGGGTGCTTAGAAGGGTGACTGGCAAACAGTAACTGCCATGAGCTCAGGGTCAATCTTAATATATTTTGAAAAAAAACCTTTGAAAATGGGTAGTCTCTAGTACAGACATGACTTATTTATATGATTGTGTCACTTGAATCCTAAATCCTTACTTATATTCTGCGAACTTGATTTTTGGATTATTCAGAGAACTGTGCCAAAGTCTCCTACTCTTAGAAATTTTACTTTTCTTTCTGTATTTCTAACATTTTCCCCTATAAATGCAATATTATTTGCTTTCATAAAAATTCATTCTATCATCATATATCTCCCTGGTGGACTTATAATTTATTGAAAATACAATGTTTTATACTTGGTCTATTATTTACAGAGTTATATATATTTTCTTTTTGTTAATATTTCATTAGCATTCTCTTTCTATTTCCAGATTCTCTAAGTCATTTTCTTTTCTTCTTGCTTTGTTTTTGTTTTCAAATAGATCTTGGTGTGAAATATAATGTCATGTCCTTTTGGTATATTTCTTCCAAATTGTATATGTGTGCGTTTTTCCTCAAAATGAGATGTATTAAAAGTGGAATTTGATCCATTTACAATTATCGTGATCATTAATATGTCTAAATTCATTCTTGACATTTTATTATGTTTTCATGCTTTCTTGCTATTGCTCTTCTATTTTCTTAATACTACATTTTATATAATTATGACATTTGCTTAGACCTATATTTATCCCCTTAGTAGTCTGGACATTTTACATCCTGTCAACATTCCTTACCTCCCTCTTCCCATCCTTTCTAACAGAACCCTGCTTGTATTCAGGTATCTGTTCTCTTCTACATACCCATGCATTGCAAGGCAGTCAGGTCCTGTCCTTACCTACAGGGAATAATTTATACTTTGTCCAATTTATGGAGGTACCGTCCCTTTTAACAGTGATTGGTTTCATTGTGGGCATATGAAGTGAATTCTGGACAATGAGGTTGAATCCACTGGGTAGATATTGGGAATCATTTTCTCTGTGGATAAAAAATTTTAAAACATACATAAGGAGACACAAACTTATGCATTCCACTATATATTTCCTCGTATGATAACCAGAGAAGCTGCTTCTATCTGCCAGCTATCTTCTAACCTGAAGATATGCTTCTCCTGTTGGGAAGACAGAATGAAAACAAAAAGAAGCTCAGTCCTTTAAGTTACACTTTAATCACCAGATGAACCAACCAAGGAATTGCCTACCTTGGAACTTTTTTATAGAAGAGATAAATTATCCTCATCATATAGGTGTTTTGAGTTTTATTTTCTGTCATGGCAGCTGAATCATTCTAATTTTTGCAATATTTAAAGTCTGTTTTTTAAATATCTAGCTTGATATTCTGATCAGTTCAATCAATATCTTCTTACTAGATTAATCAAGACAATAAAATTTCACTTCCCATGAAACTTTGCTCATCATATCCCAACTTTGTTTACTCATATATAAATTTTATTACACATTGCTTTTAATTCTTATATTATTCCTCTACTTTCAAATAATAACAATTATCTTAATCCCTAAAGTCTTATTACCTCCCATTATTTAGATTTAACAATACATTTTATTGAGTTGTTCTTATTTATCTCTTTCTTGAATCCCCTATAGTTTTCATTTTGGTTTTATTATTATTATTATTTTGCATGGGCAGACACCAGGAATTGAACCCGGGTCTCTGGTATGGCAGGCAAGAACTCTGCCACTGCACCACCATTGCCTGCCCTGGTTTTACTTTTGCTTGATGTGAAAACATCATCAAATACTTCTTTCAGATAGGTGTTGACTGTTAGCCTGTTGTTGGTGTTTGCCAGGAATAGGACTCTAGTTTTATAAACATTTTCCCACATAACTGTGAAGATATTCTCCATTGTTTTTTAGCCTCCTGTGCATTTTAAGGAAAATATGATAATAGCTGTTTTCTTATTCTTTATAAATTACCTGTTTATCTCTCTGAAAGTCTTTGCAATCCTTTCTCCATATCCTTAAGATCACTTGCCTAGGATATTTCTTGAATTGTTTCTTTTTTGTTTTCTGCTTTTTAGCTTTTGTTGTTGTTTTATTTAAATTCTGCTACATCATAAAAATTCAAATAAAAAAATTTCTTTCTTCAGCTCATAAAAAAATTATTATATTATTTCCTTGATTATTATTTTCTTTCCCTTCTTTCTGTTTTTCTTTTTTTGGCTGCCGGTTAAAAGGCTGTTAGAGCCAATGACTCTGCTCCCACTCCCCCCTCATTTGTCACATATTTGCCATTTTGCATTCTGTCTTATGATAATATGTCAGCTAGGCCTTTTCCTCAGTCGCTGAACTCCCAGGCTAGTTCATGGCCACGGAGTTCCCTTGCAGCGAATATGGTCACACGAGTGGAATCTAAACTGAAGTGTTAGACACAACTTCCTGGAAATGCCCTCAACTTCCTGGAACTATCGTCAAAAAGCGGGGGCCATGCCTTCTCCTACCTCTTTCCCTCCTCACTGCTGGTTAGAATGTAACCATCTAGAACCATAAGCTGAAAGCTGTGTGTTAATAGTGGCAGAACACAAGACAGAATGAGCCTGAATTGCCAATAATTTGGGAACCAACATATAAACTCTGGATTGCCTACATTTACGTGAGATAGAAGTAAGCTTCCATCCTTCTAAATCCATTGTTGTTTGCCTCATCTTTCACGTAAGACCAAATCTAAACCTAACTAATACAAGTGAAATATATCCCAGTCTAGCTTCTCCATTCTGCTGCCAGTTAAGATAGCATGACTGTTCCTTGCTCAGGGTTGAGAAGCCCTCCTCAGTCTAATCACAGCCACAACCCAAATTAACTATATTTTTCCAATATCGTTCAGTCTATAAACTGGCATAGAGTTTGAGTCAGAAAACCTGCAAAGCACTTGCAATGTGACCTCAGATAAATCATATAATGTCCTCAGTTTTTTCATTTACCAAATAAATACAGTAAATCTTACCTTGATAATAACAACATTCATTTACCGTTCTTGTAATAATGCTGTGAGGTAAATTTTCTAATTGACACATTGCAGGTAAGGAAACAGAGCTTCAGAGAGGTTAAGTAAAGTTCCCAAAATTGCACAGCTTAGTAAGTGGCAGAATAGAAATGTAACTCAGGAATTCTATATACTATGATCTTTCGCTACAGCTTATTACCCTCTCCATCTTGCCTTGTGAACTGTAAGGTAACCTCTGAAAAGAGCTCTGTTTGTATATCTTCGTGAAATTAGAACATTTTGCCTTCATTCTCCTCCACATACAATGTTATATTAGTACATTATACATTCTTTGTATAAGAATCGGGCTGGATGATTTTCATGTTTAAATGAAAATATCATAGAATACAATTTACCCTTGAAGAACCCCAGGCCCAGTAATTTTTCAACAGATTGAATGCATTAAGCTTTTGTATATACATAGGCCCATGCTGGAAGATAAGCAAAGTCAATCGGAGAGTAACAATTCCTGTCCTCTAAGAATTTATAGCTTAAAATATGCCACAGAGACGTGGGCTCAAATATACAAATTCAAGCAAACATCAACACATGAATAAAGAAGAACAGTACAACCTTTCAGTTCTGTGTTGAACAGAACTGCTTTTAACATACACACACAAATTAGAATAATACTTAACACAAGTCAGAACCCTTGTGAACGGGAGGGAGGCAGAGTGTGTCTGAAGGGGGAAGGCATCCTCCCAATTAAGCTAACACACCAGGATTTCCCAGCGGATTTACATCGCCAGAAACATAAGTTCTCAGATGCGAGGGTGCAAAAGCATGCTTGCACACACTAATTATTCAGCAGAATGGCCCCAATAAAGTGAAGATTTTTCTATAGACAGATAAAACAAGAGAGAAAACTTTCAATTGATTTTTTTCTGCTAAAAGTGTAATTTAGAAACGAAGAGGTAAGAATTCTCTTCCAGGTTTTGACACTTAGTAGCTCACTTGGCTTCTGGCAAATCCTGCCTTCTACCCATTAGGGACTTACAGACTGGGAAATAAATTTAGGATAGAAAATCAATAATAAGGCTTGCAGCATGAAGAAACCAAGCAAGCAAATTTTTAGGCAACCTTTACTATATGATAGGAGTGATGTAGCTAAAGTTAAAGCCTCTTCATGGTATTTTCTAGTTTGAATGAAATACTTTCTTGCCTCATTTATGGAAGGTCCAAGCTCTACTTCGCTGAAAGAGGTGGCCTCTGTACTAGTTAATTCCCCCACTTCCCTACTGCTCAGCTTTCTCCAAACCTGACTTTCATTTAGCAAAAAATTCTCAAAATAAATTTAAGTAAGTCAAGTCCACTCTGCCCCTCCTCAAAACTTTAAAGAAATAGCCGTTTTCAGTTGCAGCCCCTGGCCAAATCTACCACCTGTGTAATTCACAGGATTAAAAAAAAAAATCAACATTAAAAATAAACAAAGTAAAACTCTACCTCCACTCCACACTTATGAGCTATGTCTGGTAGAATAACCTGAAAATTAGAGTGAGAAAGATTCTGCAATGACTCTACGGCTTTATATAAAGACAGCTCCAAGCAGAGGGTTTTCATCTTCACCTGATTTATTCCTTCCTTTCCTCCATTTATTTCATTCCCAAGGCACTGACTCAATCTTTTCTCCTATTGTAGTCATTGAGAGAGTGAAATCTATCTTATCCAAGCAAAACAATTTCATTCATCATATTACAGTCACATCGATTAGGAGTTAATGGATAAAATAAAGCATAAAAACCTCCCTTTGGACTCATGAGATCTTTCCGGAACATTCTTGGAGCTCTGGGACAGCTCAATCCAATTTCTTCACAATTTATTTATTTATGTGTGTGTGTGTGTGTGTGTGTGTGCATTCATTCGTTCATTCATTCATTTATTCTACAAATATTTATTCAATGCCCATTGCATCAGCACACACTGTACTAGACATTTGTTAATTAACATTTACTTGGTATTCATCTCAGGCTGATATATGTTGATTGAACTTTCTTATTTATACATCTTACCTCCTCAACTAAAATATAAGTTCTTTGAGAGTGGGGCCCATCTCTTATTCTTTTCCTTCATTGCCTAGCAAAGAACCTAAGCAATATTTTCTTGGCAAATATTTTGTATTATCAAATACCAAGTTTAAACTACATTTTATTTCTGGTTTAAAGTCATAAATACAAATCACTGAGACCCTTTACTCAATTAAAATTTTTGAAGTTTCTTTCTGGTCTACGAACTGCAGTGGGTACAATTTACCTCTCTACAAGTTAGAAAGAAATTGAATTTACGTCTTTGGGGACTCACCTACATTTCAGACACTGCCAGATGTGCTGGTTACACATGCCTGCTTTGTGAGTACAATAAGCCCAACTTATTTTATTGACTGCATTGAAACAATGACTAATTTCATTCCAGCCTCTGCACTGTGCCACAGAACTGTAGCTACCATAATGATATTATAAGAACTTGAATACCTCAGTGCAAGACTTTACCAACTGGAAACAATGATGTGGATTGACTTGAAACTGTTGTGGGAAGGTGAATGCTTTTTCAATCCTTCAGCCATTTATTTGATATTGCTCTCTCTGCTCCCGAAATGAATGACCTTAAGATCAACGAATTTATATTTTAATTAAAATGCACATATTAAAGGATGTAAAAAAAATGGGACTTGATTATCAATCTCTACTTAGTGCCCAATCCTGAGAATAAAAGTGTTAAGTTGCTAAATGCACGTACATTCTACATGGGCCAGAATATTTATGTAGGACCTATTACTATGGCAGATAAATACTGATTCCACCACCTTTAATCCATCACCTACATTCAGTTGATAGAAAAGCAAAGAGACCATAAATGAAAAAAATTCAATTAATAGAGAGAATCTTTAAGGAGCAAGTGGCTGGGGGTATTTTGTGTTTCCTCCCTTTTCTTGAAGAGGAAAGGAACTGCTTCCCAACAACTTCAGACGCAGCTGCAGGGGTGGGCTTTCAAGAACCTCTTGGAAATGAGTGTCCATAATTTAGATACTCGTAATTGACTCCTACTTATAAAAGGTTTTAAAAGAACTGGAACTGCTGTCTCTAATAGCAGAAGAAGAGGAATAAGAAGCAGTTTCAAGGGAGAAAGCTTCATTTCCACTAGTGATGGATAAAAAGCAACTTCTTGAAAGTAGCCAGCCTTGAGTCATTTTGAGTCACTCATTCTGAGTCCCAGAGCTAGGTTACCCCCCAAAAAAGAGTTTTGTGTGTTGTTTCACCAGAAAATGAACTAAGGGAAGAATTTATAAGGGGCCAGATGAGGAGGTATCTTCTACTTCAGGGAATAATGAAAAGAGAAGTCCCCACCAAGGGAGTGAATCCTCAAACTCCACAAAATTATCCCAGAAGAGAAAGAAAAAGCTTTTGGCCATCTGGCAGGCACAGAGAGCATAAATCCTAGATTACTACTGGACCAATCAAGTAATATCTAATCATCTCCTTACGGCGTTTCTTTCCCCTTATCTGGCCCCAAAGGTCCAGAGGCAGAATCATGAGTGCAATGCATTTTCTCATTTGTTCTTTCAGTATCTCTGCTTTTGAAGCTAATTCACCATGTTGTGAAGAAGCCCAACCAGCCTGAGGAAAGTCTTACGTAGAAAGAAATCAAGCCCTGGCTGAGCGCCCAGCCGACAGCCAGCACCAACGGGTCAGCCATGTGAGGGAGCTATCTTGATAGTGGACATTCTGGCCCTGAATTGAGCCACCCCAGCAGACATAAGTGGAGCAGAAAAACAATCCCCATCCAGCTTGCCCAAATTGCAGACTCATGAGCAAAATAAATTATCGTTGTGATTCAAGGCCACTAAGTTTGAGGGAAGTTTGTTTCTCAGAAATAGCTGGAACAGAGTTCCAAGCCTGGGTCAGGTCTAACTAAGAGGTAAGAGAGAAACTTTAAATTGGGAGAGATGTTAAATGTTTAATAATGAATGAACTAGACTTTGTCTGGGAAGTGTACTACCCAGAAAATGACACTGGTAATTGTGAAAAATGACTGGAAAAACTCTGAATTCTGCCTGAGATGTTCTCCAAAGATAAGGAGGGAAACTGCTCACATAGTTACTTGGAAAGTTAGTGGTGAGAAACAATAAAGCTTTAAAAATGTTTTTCCTGCTCACATCAGACCATGCCATTTCTTTACTAAACTCATAAAACAAAAGCCATGATGATTATGCTAACGTGTTTAGAGGGGGTTGAGGGTGAATTGGAGTAGCACTTTGAAGACACAAAAATAGCACTACATATGAATGTTAGCTAATTTTAATGTTGTAAGTTAGAAGTGACCTTTTCTGGAAAACACCCCAGAGCCACTAATCAGCTTAAATCAAGTTTGAAATGCATCAGCAGGAAGACTTAAAGTGAGCATGAGTTTGTGAACACCTCAAGGGTATTTTTCTCTATCTCCAGCACTAACGCAATGACTGGTAAGCACCCAATAATGCTGGTAAATGAATAAATGATGGACAATTCCTTCTTCACAAAACTCACCTGTACCCATGGTTGGCGGTGCCAAGATTTCCATTCTTATATTCATCTTGGCTTTCAACCCCCTAGGCTCACAACCCCCGGGGTTACACTCCCCATCTCCCAGCGTAAGCACTGGGTATGTTCACAGAACAGTCTTACTGTCAGATGAGGCGGCACTTTACTATCCACATGCCAGGCAGGAAATAATTAGTCTGACGTGACTAGTAAGTTTTTTTTTTAAGTAATATGTGTGTGCAACAAATAATTTTTTAAATAGAAAAATGCATGTGCATAGCTCCTTAATAAAATTAGTAAGAATGACTTCTAAAAAATTGTGTTTGCCAGTCATTTCTGCCATTTTAAGAGTTCAGCGTGTGTAACAACTAATGGTAATACACATAGAATCAAGAAATTCATGAGGCAAAAATTATCTTAAAGACCATCTAATCAAATCCACTAATTTGTGATTGAAGAAACTGGATTTTAGAAATGGTAAGTCTTTTTTCCAAGGTCGCACACCATAAAAGTGCAGAAAAGACAAAAACACAGGTCGTTTCATTCATAGTCTGGGAGACTTTTCTTTATACCAACCTCTACCTGATATTCATAAAATATTAAGTCTCCAAAACATATAAAATTGTCTAGACATAGATCACGTAGACTAATAAATATTTACAAACAATAATGTTTAAATGGAATAACATTGTTGAGAAGTGGTATATTTTGAAATATCTCTATAATTAATATATTTTTAAATGAATTACTTTAAACCATCCAAGAACATTAATTTAGAATTACGATATTAGCATAGTTGTGCATGTCCTAGTTTCACAACTTTTCGTTCACTCCGTAAACAACAACTAAATATCTACAGTGTGTCAAAAACTATAGTAGGCACAAGGCATGCATCCCTGAACAAGATGGAAAATCTGGACTTTATAATCTAGTAGAAAATAGAGATATCGTAAAAGTATAATCAAGAGTATGATGAGTATGATAGAGGAGCTAGCCTTATATAAGTTACTTAAACCCAAATCTCACTTTTCTCATCTGTAAAATGAGGATACTCATGCTCCTTTTCTCTTAGAGTTATTGTGTGGATGAAATGAGCTCAATGCATTGGATAGTTATTATCCCTCAAAAAATGTTAGCTCTAGCCATTATTGCTATGGTTACTGGATAAACAAGGGGAGCATAGCAAGGGCATCCACAGTGGTCTTAAAGAAAGAGGGAAGGTCTCTCTAGGGAAGCTATGTTAAGGAAAAGTGGTAATTAGCTGAATAAAATAGGTGGGGGTATCCTAAATAAAGGGAAAGCACATTTACAAGTTTGAAGGGCTAGAAATGAGAGACAATGTACCTCATTTGAGAAACTACAGCTCTGCTGTCCAATGCAATAGCCACTAGCCCTGTGTGGTTATTTAAAATGAAATTCAAATTTAAATGAAGCGCAATTAAATAAATTTAGAAATTCAATTCCTCAGTTGCCCTAGCCACATTTCAAGTCCTCAATCATCACATGTGGCTAATTGCTACCATATGACAGCCCAGATATAGAAATCCTATCATTGCAGTAAGTTCTACTGGACAGTGCTGAACTAAAGTTCAGAATGGCTTGTATTTAGAGAATCAAGGAAACAAGGGAGGCTCATGAGGCTGGAGAAGCAGGTAGGGTCCAGATATTACAGTGGGCCTTGGGGCTGTGCTGGTTTGAAAGGATGCATGTACCCTAGAGAAGCCATGTTTTAATCAAAATCCCATTTCATAAAAGTAGAATAATCCCTATTCAATACTGTATGTTTGAAACTGTAATCAGATCATCTCCCTGGAGATGTGATTTAACCAAGAGTAGTTGTTAAGCTGGATTAGGTGATGACATGTCTCCACCCATTCAGGTGGGTCTTGATTAGTTTCTGAAGTTCTATAAAAGAGGAAACATTTTGGAGAATAGGAGTGATTCAGAGAGAACAGAGCAGAATGACATAGCCACAAGAAGCAGAATCCACCAGCCAGCGATCTTTGGAGATGAAGAAGTAAAATGCCTCCTGGGGAGCTTCATGAAACAGGAAGCCAGGAGAAGAAGCTAGCAGATGATGCTGTGTTCACCATGTGCCCTTTCAGATGAGAGAGGAACCCTGACTGTGTTCACCATGTGCCTTTCCAGATGAGAGAGAAACTCTGTGTTCGCCATGTGCCCTTCCACTTGAGAGAGAAACCCTGAACTTCACTGGCCTTCTTGAATCAAGGTATCTCTCCCTGGATGCCTTAGACTGGACATTTCTATAGACTTGCTTTAACTGAGACATTTTCTCAGCCTTAGAACTGTAAACTAGCAACCTATTAAATTCCCCTTTTTAAAAGCCATTCCGTTTCTGGCAGCTAGCAAACTAGACCAGGGGCCATGTAAATGATTGGGGCTCTTATCCTAAAGGCACTGGGAATCTCTTCTTAATAAATCATCTATAAATATAAGATAAATTAAACTTTAACTATTTTATCTAAATTCCCTCACATCCCTTTTCAATTGTTGTTTTCACAACACCCTTTTATAATATGTTTCCACTGTGAAGAAATTGAAACAATAGAGATTACATTCACGTTAATGCCTTGTGATTCTATGACTTGACCAAATCCCAAGAGCAGCCAATCTGAATTCAAACTTCCTTTTGCATAAAGGGATCTGTTACTAAATTTAACTACATTATATATTTTTGTGTGTGGACAGAGAATCGTTAATAAGAAATGCTAGTATTGCTGTCCATAGATTTCATTGAAAAATAAACATTAATATCATCAAAAATACTGAAAATACCTTTTCAAAAGGAAAGCATTTTTTCAAGTTTACTGTCTACAAACAGCTTACAATTTTACATCTGCTTTTCCCTATCTGAGGAGAGCTAGACAATTCTACATAGAAAACCAAGTAACCTTGAGAAAGATAAATTGTTGGCATGGTTGTTATTGTGGAAAACATGCACAAAACCCAACTGTCAGTTACACTGTCCTTGTATCATGGGCACTGCCACAGCTTTTAAAATTATGACATGGACTTTTACTAATGAACTTTGCAACTATTAAAAAACTGCTGCTATTCTTTTAGCAACATGCATTCCTCGCATTATTAATCTCTCAAGCCCCTTCATGTACTTAAAATCTAGCTATAAGAACACTTGAACCAATAATAGAGCCCAATAAAATTCCTCACTGCAGAATCTAAGAGGAATTCTACATGAGGTCCAAAACAAGAATAAAAACATTTCCCATTTTCTAAGGGAAAAAAATTTCAGATTAAAGCCAGTTTATAGTGGGATGGTTCTTTAGGACTTTGTTCTTGACTTCAACTTGGCCTTCTCAAGAGCTTCTGAAGGTTATGGTGCTTATTCACAAGAGATTCTTCATTATAAATGGAGAGATATGTCAGGACCAACAAAGCAATCTGCAAATTATTAGGCATTATATTCAACCACGTAGTTATAATATACAGCTCTCAGAAATGTTGAGGATGGATGGCATATTCAAATGAATTGATTAAATAAATCACTTACTAGCTGAACTCTGATTTCACAGTATTTATTTCTTCAACTTATTTTCTTAACTCTATGAAAGCCTCCAAAGTGTAAGGTCTGGCTATGCATGATCACCAAATTCATTCAACTAAAATAAAATGTATTTGAAATATTTCTTCATCTTTTATTAGATATATTATTTTTCAACCCATCATATTTACTGTTCTATAGCTGCAGTCACAGATATTTATTCCAACAGTTTGTAATTAAGCTCCCTTATTTAAAAAGGAGGCCTAGAAGCAGGTCTTGCTTTGCACTGTTCAGCAGACAAATTCCACATGATCATCAATTCTCCACAAAGTCAATTCTTCTTATAATTATGCATCCATGGAAAAAGCCTTAAAAATTGGCAACCAGAAAGAATTTTCCAGCAGTTGTCAATGGGTAAACCTAGAAATCACCAAGAGAAGCCAAGCAGTTTCCACCCTCCAAAAAATCGAATATTTGCACTTGACATATGTTTCTCTGAAGCTTTCAGGTAAAAGGGACACAGACTTAAAAATCCACATTCAAAACTTTTGTTTAAGCTATTTAGGCATTTGGATTTATAAAATGAAACCAGGAAATCCAGAGTTCCCAGACTAACTAGTTAAAAAGCAAGTAGACCTTTGTTATAAAGGGGCTGTTGACTGGTTTAAATAGGAAATATCCATAAACATTATAGCATAAATCTACCTCCACATAGTTTCCAGTCATCTATCATCCATGTGTAAATCCAGCGTTGTTTCTGAGAGTTACAAAAGATTCTGTGGAGTTGTATCCAGGAAAATGTTTGAATTTATTCATTTAAAATTTACATTTATTGAGTTCCTACCAAGTCACGGATTGTTCTGGCCTCCGAAAATAGACAAGGTCTCTGTGCTCATGAGGTTATGATAAATGGAGAAAAGAAGAATGACTTAAATAGGAATTCCACATTTGCTCCTCTACCCTGTGAAGTTGTAGGGAAGTTACCTCTAGTCTTGTTTTACTGATGAGGAAACAGAAACCCCTGGGAGAAGAATCACTTGCCCTCCAACTCCATTATTACATGAAACAACTTTTGCTTTAACAAAATTCATCCATCTCTGAGTTCAAGACGACTGTGTAAGTCTCTATAGTTTACCAGGTTGGAAATTAGATGGCTTGCAAATGTGCTTCCTGAGCAAAGAATTCATAATTTAAGTGCTGGATAGAAAGTTATTTACAAAATATTCCTGTTATTTTATGAGTGAGGACCAAGAATCTGATCAAATCACAGGGCTGTTTGGTGGTAAAATCAGAATGGGAAGCAAGGTCTCCTGAATATGTTAGTGATCTTTCCAGAACATTATATTGTACCCCAAATTTTCATGCCTTCATAATAACTAGGATGTTATCTAAGACCACAAAAGATAGCATCAAAGTCCTCTTAGAAAAAATTTCTTCTCATAGAGCCTAAAATAGCTTAGAATTTCCTTTGGAAAACAGGTTGAAATAAAATTAAAACTGCATTAAATGGAGGTAATATATTTCCTCGTTAAAAAAAAAAAACACCAATGGGAAAATCATTGGTGCAATTATGAGGAATAAAATATTACCTGGGTTGCAATAATCTGTGAAGAACGTTCATTCCCTAGCCAGCATCTTTGGAGAAATTGATTGTTACTTTATGCCCTTTGTTACACATTTTTCTTACACTTAATAGCTGACAAGTGACCATTTCATTACCATAAGATGCCTCTTCTCTTTTCCAGAGTTGATTCCTCTCTTTGTGCTTCAGCATAGCAACAGTGTTCATAGGACTTATTTTAAGGAATTAGGTGCACCTTGTTTTCTATCACAAGTGCTTCTGTGGATGGTTTCATGACAGCATTCCAGTTTCTCAAACTTTTTCCTATTGGAAAGAGACCATGCACAGTTGCTGAAACGCACATTTACTCACATTTGTCCTATTCTCTCCCTGCGACAAATTAAAAATGCATCCATCACTCCCGAGTCAAAAAAGAGCCGAGACGCCTAGGTACTTACACTTTGGGTTTATGGTCCAGCGAAATTTCACCTTCATAATATTTTAGTGTCCACCTCTGCCTGGACCTATGCCAATCCATGAAATTATTAATTTATTTACCCCTACAGAATGGAAGCTACCCAGGAGCTGTTTGCATATCACAGCGGTTAAGAGAAACAAGCTGGGAACAAGACAACCAGAGTTTGAATCACAACCTGTGAATCTTGCACAATTCGCTTTACTTTTCTGTGCTTCGTTTGCCTCATCTTTAAAATTTAGATGTGAATTGTACCTTCTTTAAAGACTTCTTGTGAAAACTGAATGAAGTTATTTGAGTATAGTGAGGTCAAAATGAGATTTTCTATGTAAAGTGCTCAGAGCAGGGTATGTCCCACAGTAACAACACAATGTAAGTTAGCCATTAGTATCAGCTCTCACCTTTTCAGCTGAAAAACATTATTCATAGGCTTCCTTTGGCTGCTTTATACTCCCATGATCACATGCCTTGTTCTCAATTCCGCTCAGTAGTGTTACAACCTCTAGGCCAACTACCCTATCTAAACTACATATGCAAGGAATAATATTCTGGAAAAAAAAGGAGAGCTGTCTGGTATTACTTGGTGGAGAAGAACAAGATTTCCCTTCATGGTTTCCTCTCAGATATTTAAAAGAAGCATGGCATTCGTTCTATCAAAGGAGATGGTAAAACTCAGCAGGACAGGAGTGGTTAACAACGGTAAACAGTGTACCTAGTTTTTACATGGTAAGCACCTGGCCACGATAATGCTATGAGGCTGGTACAATTAGCATCCCCATTATACAGACAAGCAGAAGAGGCAAAGCAACTTACCCAGGTGTTCTCAAGGATATCAACACATTTAGTGTGAAGAGTGATTCATAGAATGTTTACTGATCCAACTATATGCAGGAACTGTTCTAAATACTGGGAATAAAGCAATTAAGGAAGAAGTCCATTTCCTCATGGAGTTGACAGGAAAATAGACACTAATCAAACAGACAATATAATTTCATAAAAATAACAAAGCAGCTTCATTGGTTAGAGAGTGAATAGAGACAGCATGCTAGAATGGTAAAGGGGATGTGTCTGATCATAAATACTCTAGAGGAAAAACAGACACAGCCAATAATGAGAGACTCCCAACATTTCTACCTTCCCCCAGGGATCCTCTCCCCAGGTGAGCTCATGATTCATGAGTCACCTAGGCCCACCCACCCAGCCTTTCTGTTAGTGCAGGAGAAACTATGGGTAGAAAAACTCAGCTGGCACTCAAGGCCTAAGGCCGTGAAACTTACACAGTTCCAGCAGACACTGGTGATGTTGCATACCTTACAAATTCCACAGGGAAATAGGTATGGGGAGACAAGATAGTAGATGGATTGGGGCCAAAGAGAGAAGGCTTCAGGAAGAGAACCATAAAAGGAGAGAGACAGGGAATGAAAGGAGTCATGGGAGACAATCCTCAAAAACCTGGGGACAACTGTTACTCACTTGTGGTTCTTCAAGTATGATATGGGCTCCCTGGGAGTCCCTGGGACATTTAAAGAACTCTATAAGTTCAAAAGTATTTTCACAATAATCCTAAATTAACATTTGCTTTTTTCCCTCATTCTTTCACAAGGATGAAATCTTTCATACAGACTCATTAATCTGGTTTCAGATTCTACATTGCAACTAATCTTTAAGAAACTATCACCTGTTGATTTTTACTGTAGTATTGAAACAAAATATTCCAGTGAAAAGACTGCTACCATATCCCTTAATTTTCTAACTACATATCTATATGAGTCCAGATATTCTTCTTATATTTCAACCAAATAACATTTCAACAGATTGAATGGAGAAGCAGATATGAGAATCCATCTGTCTTTTAACTTAAGCCAGATGTTAAAGAGATTTGCAAACAAGGTCACAATTCTTAGTGAACCTTTTTGTTTAGAAAATAAAGTTAATTTTCATCAAAATATGCTAATAATATGGTTAACATGTAAAGGGATAGTTATTTTTAATTAATAAATATTTTAAATATTTCTGAGTTTGAATCCAGTATGATAAATAGCAATAAGTATAACCCATATAAACAGAAGTTGTTTGGGATCCTTACTAATTTTTAAGAGTTTAAGGGACCCCCCCCCCAAAAAAAGAGTTTAAGGGACCATGATATGAAAAATGTTTGAGAACTGCATGTTTATGAGGGAATGAAGAAGAAGAACCAACTATACAACCTTTGGAGATACTATATGATCTTTATCATTAAAAATCTGCTTGAAATATGTGGCAGATTATATTTTCCAAAAGTGACCACAGCAATAATCTTGGTCCCACGTGCTCTTATTGTGACCCTCCTCCCATCAAACAGTGGAGTCTAGTCCCCTCCCATAATTTGGCTCAGCCTTAGTGGCTCATTTCCTATTCAAGGAATACACTGGAGGCAATGGTACATGATTTCTGGGGCTGGGTGTTAAACACAGCACAACTTCGATACGCCATCAGTCAAGAAGTCCAGCTAACCTAAAGCTGCCATGCTGGAGAGACTCTTTGGAGAAACCTGGAAGACCCCTTTCTGTTCCAGCTTCTAGCTGCTCCAGCCCTTTCAGCATAAATTTCCAACCTCATAAGTAAACTTGCCTTCGGATGATACCATTTTTCAGCCTGACTGCAGCTGACCCCAAATGGAACAGAAAGGAGTTACCACCTGCCCAAGTCCTGCTTAAATGGCTGATTCATGAGCAAAATAAATGTTGCCATTGTTTTAAGACACTGGAAATATGGAGTGATTTGTTACACAGTGGTAGTGACCGGATCAAACCCTCAACTGGGTGCAGTAAGATTTGTCTCAGGGAAAGGTGGAGTATACAATAACTACCGAAGGGAGTGAACGGGTGTCCACTTCTTCCATGGTCACCCTTACTGAGGACCACTGGACAGAAAAGAATGTCAGCTCAGAGGCAAGTATGTAGATGAAAAAACAATGTGATCCATTCTCTACATTCCCTATTTCCAGAGGCTCATTGGAAGCACAATATAGAAATAAATCAAAGAAGGGACAAACCAAATGGAGTAATAGAACTACTGAGGATTATTTTCTGGAAAAAGCCAAAGGAGAAAGACAGTTATTAGGGAGAAATTACTTTATGGACTCAATTTAACCAACTGTTATATCATGCTACTTTATATATTATGTCAATTATATTATTTATAGAACATTGTATCAATAGGCAATCACCACAATTTACTGAGAATTTACTATATGCCAGGAATTAGTCAAAATGTTTTATACCTAATACCTCCTTTAATCCTTCCACTATAAATCCTAGACCCATTTTACTGATGAGAAATCCAAGGCACAAATGAGTTAAGTGACTTGATCAAAGAAAAACAGCAATTACTAATTACAGACCCCTGGCTTCCAACACCCAAAACTTAACTTCAGATCCCAAGTTCTCAAGCAAGTTCCATTGTACACCCAGAGCTGAAATTAAGGCATACCAGCAAGACTTTACTGCCACAAGTTCTATTATTTGGACTTCATTTTTACTCCTACTAAAGTCAAGTGGCAAGAAGTAAAAAGAAAATAGGACATTGTCACATGTAAGTTCAGGAAATAGAACTCAAAGTGGCTACATAAAAAGGAAAGTTATCTGCTTACATCACTAGAAGTCCAAAAGCTAGTAAATTTTAGGTGGGGTTCAGTCAGAGTTCTGGCTCCATTTCCCTGTCATTTGCTTGTCCTTCCTTTCTTCCTTAAACATGTGAACACATGAAGACTGCCTTCCACAACCAAGCAAATAGCTTCGTGTTAATTTCCAGCAAGAAAAAGAGAGAAACTAAGTTCTTGTTTTTTCTTAAAAGGAACTCCCTCCAAGACTCAGCTAGAAAGTCACAAACCTGCTCCTGAGCCATTCACTGACAAGAGAGTCAGGACTCCTTTGACAAGCTGAGACTCAAAAGAGATCAATTCTGGGACTGGCATTAGAGTGGGTTCTTTGTTTTGTTCCCTCTCTGCACCCTGCACCCCATCACATAGGCTTCACATGCATATTTGAAAGGAAGAAAGAGGGAATGAATGCTGGGGAGACTCCAGCATTGCTGGCTATGACAGAAGATGAAGCGCTTAGAGGACAGAAGCAGCAGCAGCCACCACTGATATTCACTGAAAGATTACTATATACCAAGTGCCCTGCTAAGTTTATTGCAAAATTATCTCATTTAATCCCCACGACAACCTTATATGGAAGATACTGCTAGGAATATTCTAGTAATGTTCTTATTTTACAGAAAAGAGAACAGATAATGCTCAGGGCAGTTTAACAATTTGCCTGAAGTCACTCAGCTGCAGATCAAACTCAGGTCTGTCAGATTCTGAGCATGATAGAAAGCTGTTTTCTTCCATCTGGAATTCTGGAATTTCCTGCTACATTAAGAGAAATTCATCTCCCTTCCCGGGTGTAACAATGCTGCTGGAAGTTTTCATGTTCTGACTTAAAATACAGAAAGAGGGAAAACATGGCAAACTTTTAATGGTAACATTCATCTTTTTCTCTTGAGAGGTGACTGTCTCTGCAGAACTTGTGAAACCCTGACTAATAGCAGGTGGCATTAGGGATGAGATGGGAGGATGAGAATGTTAACAATTTATTATAAATGATTTTTCAATTGAGGAAAAATAGGAAGTGTGCCAGAAGTCTGTGGATCAGAGGTCAACACCTGCTCCTCCCTCCACGTGTCCACAGCCTCTGACATTTCATCTGCTGGGAAATCAGACAGCACTGAGATGCCAGCCAAGCTAGGCAGCACCAGGGACTTTCTGCCAGAGACTGCCATGTCCCAGCCTCCTGAATACTACTCAGTGGTACCATATTCCCTTAAATGACTCATCCAACCCAGTATGGTGCAGCAAAATAAAAGCTAAGCATGACTTTACATGGAAAGCAAATGCCTTGATGCATCATCCGTGTGTGTCTTAAGTGACAATGTATTGCTTCATTGCTAACGTGCATTCACAGGTGTCTTTGGGAATGGAGGAATGAACTGTCCCTCTGAAATATGCTTAAATATCCAGCAAATATTGGGTACTTATGGTCTGATGCTATTACTTATTGACAAAAAATTGGCTTGGGGTTCCAGTTTCTAGTGGTTAACTTTTTTATATTCATAGGTCTGGATGAACAGCAAGCTTTCTTGCTAGCTCCCGAGGCCTGTAGTTGATATTTTCTAGCCCTAGCTCATCGATTAGAAGCCTTTCCTAGTCCCAGCCTTATATTGGGAGCTTGAGGGCTCATTGTCTGTGCTGCTCTTTCTGAATAGAAATTAAAACTTAAGGCCAACTTCAAAGGTATTAATCTTGTACAAAGAGTCAATAATAGATGGTTATAGGGAGAAACTACCATTGCATGCTATGGCCAAGATTTAACAGGAAGACATCACCAGTGCCACAGCAATACTACAGGGAAATAACTGGGGGAGGTGGGGGGTGGGGGGGAAGGACAAGAGTTAAGGGGAGTTTTGGATTTTCTCTTTGGTAAGGGTGTGTTTGTCATATTTCTCTTTGGAGCAATGAAAATTGTGTAAAAATGAGAGTGATGATGATTGTACAACTCAGTGAGGATACTGTGAGACACGGGTTGTTGATTTTGAACATTATCCGTGATGCTCAATGTATGCATAAGGCCAAAGGAGACAATGACTGAGAAGCAGAAAGGCAAACTGTGCTGTAAACATATAATGAAATATGATGTGGCTACAGAAAGGAACGAAGAGAGGCATGCAACAAGGTGAATGAACCTTAAGGACATTTTGTTGTGCAAGATAAGTAAGAGACAAAAGGATGAATATTGTATGGTCTCTTTTAGAAAACACATAAGAAAATTGGGGCCTAGATTGTAAGCTCTTACAGCAGTCACAATTAAAGCTTTATGTGTTATTTTCAGATTCTGAGGTGCTGTGTTATATGTGTATAACCTGGTATTATCCTGGAACTTTAGATACCTGTAATGACACCTAAGACTCAGAGTTGGAGTTCAGCAGCTCGGAAAGTCAGCATTGCTACATACAACAACTGTTAAAGAAGCCAAAAAAAAGAGATCAGGCTTCAATTAGAGATAGGACCAAAGCTGATCTGGTTGGGACTAGGGCAAATCAGAATACAGGGTAAAGGATGACAGTGTCTGTATTTAGAACTTCATCTACTGTATGCAACCCAAAGGAAGAAGCTGTATGTTGTCCAAAACCTAAGTTTTCTGTAGCACAAAATCTAACTCAACATGTTTGAATAGTTCATTTAAACAACCCAAATATATGGAGCCCAGAATGGGAACAAAGGCTTGTAATTCTGTATAGCTTAATGTAAAACTTGGATACATCCCAGAGTATGCAGTAAGCAGATAGTTAAAAAGTATAGACAATGTCCCTTGAGGGATTGGAGAAAAAATGTGGAACTATTAAATTTCCCCACCTGGGAAACCCTTGATACGCTCCCAAACACTAGGGACTCCCAAGTTAGCAGCCAAACCCCTGATCTTGAGGCTTGTTCTTATGAAACTTATTACTATAGTGGAGAAGCTAAACCTACCTGTACTCATGCCTTGGAGTTACCTCCAGAGAGCATCTCTTGTTGCTCAGATGTGGCCTCTCTCTCTTTATCTGCAAATAAAATCATCACCCTCTCCACCACGTGGGACATGACATCCAGGGGTGTGAGTCTCCCTGGCAACATGAGACATGACTCCCAGAGGTGAGCCTGGCCCTGGCATCATGTGATCAACAATGCCTTACTGACCAAATGGGGGAAAATAAATGTAACAAAATAAGGTATCAGTGGCTAAGAGAGTTCAAATAGAGTCGAGAGGCTATTCTGGAGGCTACTCTTATGCAAACTTCAGCTAGGTATTGTTAATTGCTATGATTTGCCAAATCGTGACCAACATCATTCCTGTTAACCCTAAGGAATACCCAGGGCTCTATCTGAGATCCTACAAAAGTAAGCACTAAGTTTAGTTTTCAGAAACCTAAGGCCTTCAGATGGTTCCTAAGACAGATAAGTCCTAAAACCCAGAGATATCTGTCTCTCCAAGAACATCAACCAGTTCCATTCCCCTGTCCCATAATGCCTCTTTCCAACATTAAAAGTTAGTATGGGCATAATGCAAATATTCCTAAAGATTGGGAAAAGGATCAAAGGAGGGAGAAGGAGGCATTATAACAGAGAAATTAGGATACAATAAATGAGTATGACTACTAAATCATTATATTGATATTTCATTTTAGTCTCTAGTGTCTTGGAATAACTAGAAGGAAAAACCTGAAATTGTGGAACTGTAACTCATACCAAACTTTGAAATCTGTTCTATAACTACTTGTTAAAATGTATTTTGAAATGTATTGCTTTTTTGTATGTATGTTATATTTCACAATAAATAATGTTAAATAAAAAAAAAAACTTAGGACCACAAACTTTAAGACCTATATCTGGTTCCTATATTCCTGTGAATTGTTCAGCCTCTGCTCCTTTCTTACTTTTAGGTAACTATGTACCTCATTGCTGTGCATTTTCCCATCATAATTGTGAGCCCAATTAATTTTTTTTTTACTAAGAGATATTGTAGGTTCATAGAAACAGGCAGGAAATAGAGTGCCCCTTCATTAGAGTCTTGCATTAGTGTGGTGCATTTGTTACAATTGATGAAAGAATATTATTATAATCATACTATTAGCTACAATGCATTGTTTAAATTTGGGTTCTCTGTTTGTTTTGAAGAGTCATATGGTGTTTTTTTCAAAATTTTTATTATAATAGCATATATCCAGCCTAAAATTTCACCCTTTTAATTCAGTGTCATTAATTACATTGACAGTGTTATGTTACTGTCACCACCACTGATTACTAAAATTATCCCATTACCCCATATAGAATCTCTGTGCAATGTAAGCATTAATTCCCCTTTTGCTACTCCAACGATAGCCCTTGGTAATTTATATTCTAGTTTCTGACTCTATGAATTCATTTATTCTAATTATTTCTAAACAGAGAAGTCATACAATATTTGTTCTTTTGTGTCTGGCTTATTTCACTCAACATGGTATTGTTCTTAGTTTTTATTTTCTCATTTAAAATTTAATTATTTACTTAAATGATTTAATAAGGCTTTGGAAGGAGACATTATACATTAGCTCAAGATGCCTCAAAGAAGGAGAGTATTTGGGAACCCTCTGTCCTTTTCTATTAACTTAAAATTATTTCAAAATAAAAAGCTCATATTTTTCTTTAACATTCCTTTGTTTAATATTTAAATAAATATTTAAATTTTTTAAATTTATTTAAATTTTTTAAAAATTAAAAATTTTAAATATTGCATTTCCTTTATTCTGAATTTCTTATGCTACAAGGAAAGATCATCAGCTTTGTGGTCAGCTAGACTCAGATTCAAAGCCTGAACCCATCCCTTATTAGTTACGTGATTTTAGGCAAGTCACTTAACCTCACTAAGCCCAAATTTTCTCTGTTGAATAGGGAACAGCCCTCATAGGCCTATTGTGGTGAAAATTATGCAAGACATACTTAGAACTCAACATGCATTTCCTTTCATCTCCATCCCTTTATTCAAGAATAAATTAAAACCATTGCTTCTATGGGATGCCAAATTGGCCTATTCTCTTATAATCAATAGTCGTAGGTTGAGCTTGAGCAAAATGCATTTTCTGATTGTATAATATAACCAAGCAATATTTAGGAAAGTGTTGTTCAGATGGTTATCAGACAATTCTGAAGGCAGGTATTATGCTTCATCCTCACTTGAGGCCATCTTGATTCATTGCCAAATAATTCATTTTTAGGTTGATTTCATGAATTTGATACTCTCAAAAATATGAAAAAATAACCTACAAAATGAGAAAAAATAATTCCTAAGCATATATAAGAGTTTATTATCTAGAATATTTAAAGAAACCCTACAGCTCAGAAAAAAAAAATAACTCAATCTAAAAATGGGAAAAGCATTTGAATAGACATTTTTCTAAAGATGATATACAGACGGCCAGGAAGCACATGAAAAGATCATCAACATCATTGGTCATCAAGGAACTTCAAATCAAAACCATCACAAGATACCACTTCATATCTATCAGGATTGTTATTATTAAACACACACACACACAGAAGTAAAAGTATTACGAGGATGCATAGAAATGGGAATTCTTACATATTGTTTGTGGCATTATACAATGGTGCAGCCATCATGGAAATCAGTATAGCAGCCCCTGAGAAAATTGAAAATAGAATTATCATGTTAAGAGAAAAACATCATGCAATTTAGGATCTCACAGCTTTATTGAGTGAATTATGAATTGGGAAGCACCCCATTCAGAAAGTAGACAGGAACCACACCAAGGAAGTTAAAAGGGGAAGCTTATATAGGGTGAATGTGGAAACAAGTGAGGAAATGTTCAGACTGGCTGATGTAAAGATTTCATCTTATATAGGAGGGGTCATAAAGAGTAGGTACAATCTGATAAACTATATCTCCTGGACCAAAACTGTTTTATCATCAGTTGCTTATCTGAAAATCTGTAGTGTAAATTCTGTTGCTTCATTTTGTCAAGAAAGCCCCTGCAGTTCAATTATTTTTATTTCCTGGAAAGTCCTTTCTCTGAAAGCAGTCCCTCCTGGCAAAGCTCAATGCAGGCAGTCATTTTATTTTATTTAACAACATATGACCCAGACTTCCCACTTGTTAATATATATCCAAAAGAATTGAAAACAGGGAATCATACAGATATATGTACACCAATTTTATGGCAACATTATTCACAATAGCCAAAAGGTTGAAACAATCCAAGGATCCATCAACAAATGAATGAATAAACAAAATGTGGTATTTACACACAATGGAATAACACTCAGCCATAAAAGGAGTGGAGTGTTGTTGCATGCTACCACGTGGATGAACCTTGAAGATATCATGTCAAGTGAAATAAACCATTAATAAGACATCATGTTGAGAGGTAAGATAAATATTGTATGATATCACTTATATGAAATAACTATAAGAAGCAAATTAATAGAGATAGATAGTAGATTACAAGTTAGCAGAGCTTGGGTGGTGGTGGAGAGAGTAATTGCTTAATGGTGCAGAGTTTCTGTTTGAGGTGCTTAAAAAGTAGGGGTAATGGATATTGTTGATAGTAACACAATATTGGAATGCAATGAATACTACCAAACTGTACACTTGAAAGTGGTAAAATGGGAAATTTTAAGTTGTAAGAAGTTACTACAATAAAAAGTTTTTTAAAATGTCAGCATTGAAAGACTGGACAGGAGAAATTTGTCACCAGGGGCATCATATTAACTCTGAATATGCTTGAGCATATGCATGGTGATTCCACAAAGGAAACAATTCAGTGGAGCTTCACTGGGTTCTGATTACCCAGAGGTCACCTTTCTAAGTTGTTTAAACACATAGGTTAACACATCAAATGTTTTTCATTTATTATTTGTGAAAACAGGAGATAATTTATTTTGTATTCTTTGCATCACAACAGAAATTTTATAATAGTGTATTAGTTTCTACTGCTTTTATGACAAATTAACACAACTTACAGGCTCAAAACAATAAAAATTTCTAGTTCTGTAGGTCATAAGTCTGACATGAGTCTCATTAGGTTAAAACAAGGTGTGGCCTAGCTATATTCTTTTTGGTGGCTATAACCTTTTAGAGTCTGTCTGCATTCCTTGGTTCATGGCTCTCTTCCTCCATCTTCAAAGTGAACAAAGTTACTATCTTTTATCCTTCTTCTATGATTGCATCTCTCTCTAACCCAGATGGGAAAGTCTTCTGTTTTTGAATTCTCATGTGAATAGATTGAGCCCACCCAGATTGTCCAAGATAATCTCTCTATCTGAAATCCCATACCCTTAATCATATCAGCAAATTCTCTGTTACCATGTAAGGGAACACATTCACAGACTTTGAGATTATGGTATGGATAACTGCAGAGGACATTATTCTGCCTACCACACATAGTGACCAACATCATTTGTTTCAACTATGGAGAAGCTTAAAATTTTTCTACTACTCCTACAAAGCATTCTAGACATGTGAAGAAACAGGAAAGCATAACCCACACATTGGAAAAAAAGAAACTGTCATTGAGACAACTAGATGCAGATTTAACAAAGACCTGAGCATACCTAAGGCTGTACTGCATCTGCTCTGCCCCCATTCTTTCAGAATAACACAAGAAAATAGAAGACTAAAATAACTGAGTCACTAAACAAATAAACAAGCAAATAACAATATTAAGTCCTAGGAGGTTGGGTTAGTACCCTGACTTGCTATCATACATTGTCTAAAGCAGCCGTTAAAAAAATGTTATGACAAATGCAAAGAAATAGGATAGCATAACCTATACATAGGGAAAAAAGAAATTGTCATGAAAAAAACAGATGTCAGACTTAAAGACTTCAAAGTAGCTATTGTAAATATGTTCAAAGAGCTAAAGGAAACCATGATTAAAGAAATAAAGGGACGTATGATAGTGTTGTGTTGAGTAGAGAGTATCAATAAAGAGACAGAATTTATACAAAAATTTTCCAAATGAGCATTCTGGAGTTGAAAAATAACATAACCAAAATGAAGATTTCACTAAAGGGGGCTAACATTAGATTTGAACTGGCATAAGAAAGAATTAGTGAACTAAACAACAAAAAAAAAAATGATAGAGAGTATACAGCCAAAGAACAGGGGAAAAAACAATAAAGAATAAACAGAAACTTGGAAAAATGTGAGACACCAATAAATGCACCAATATATGTGTAATGGGAATACCAGAAAGAGAGGAGATAAATGAGCAGAAAGAAATATTTGAAGGCATAGTGAATAAAAGCTTACCAAAATTTGAAAAATAGTAATCTGCACATCTAGAAAGTTCAACAAATTCCCAGTAGGAAAAATACAAAGAGATCCACAAGCAGGCACATCATAGTAAAAATGTTAAAACCCAAAGATAGAAAGAAATCTTGAAAAGAACCAGAGAGAAAATTCCTCATCACTTACAAGGGACAGCAAGGTTAACAGCTGACTTCTCAACTAAAACAATGGAGGCCAGAAGGCAATGGGATAATTTACCCAAAGTACTCAAAAATTATAAACCGTCAACCAAGAATTTAATATCCAGTAAAGATATCTTTTAAAGATAAAGGCATTCCCAGATAAACAAAAACTGAGATATTTTATTACCAGCAGACCTATCTTACAAAAAATACAAAAGGAAGTTCTTCAGGCTGAAATCAAGTATTAAAAGGATCAATCCATCAGGAAAGTATAACAGTTATAAACATATTCATACCTAATAGCAGAGGGCAAAAATAAAAGAGCAAAAACTGGGAAATGAAAGAAGTAGACAATTTAATAGAACAGTAATACCTCACCCTCAAGAATGTATAGAAAACTAGACAGGATAACACAAGAAAGTAGAAGACTTGAACAACACTATACAAAACTGAACCTAAAAGACTTCTATTTATTACCCATGCAACAAGAACAAAATACACATTCTTCTCAAGTGCACATGAACTTTCTTCAAGATAAACCATGTGCTAGACCATAAAACAAACCTCAATAAAATTTAATTTAAAGGATAGAAAAAATATGAAGCATGCTTTCTAAACACAATGTAATTAAATTGGAAAACAATAGCAGGAAAAAAATGACAAATTCACAAATATGTGGAAATTAAAAAAAAAACTCTTAAATAGCCATTAGGTTAAAGAAAAATTCAATGGGACATTGAATAATACTTTGAAGTGAAAGAAAATGAATACAGAACATATCATTACCTATAGGACGCAGCTAACAGAGTGCTTAGAAGTAAATTGATAGTTTTAAATGCTTATATTTAAAAAGCAGAAATATCTCAAATCAATACACTAACCCTGAACCTTAGGAAGGTGGAAAAAGAGGAGCAAACTAAATCTAACAATAAAACAATCAGAAGGAATTACATAATAATTAGAGTAGGAAATAATGAAGAATGAAAAAACAATGGAGAAAATAATTGATACCAAAAGCTGGTTTTTTGAAAAGATTAGCAAAATTGACAAACCCTTAGCCAAACTGACCCAGAAAAAATGAAAGAAGACACAAATTACTGGAATCATAAGTGAAAGAGAGGATATGTTTTTACAGAAATAAAAAGAACTATAAAGAAATATTAGAAACTTCTACAACTCAACAACAAAAAGAAAAATAAGCCAATTTATTGGGCAAAGCACTTGAATAGACATTCCTCAAAAAAAGACAATTGGCCAATAAGTACATGAAAAGATTATTAGTCATTATGTTAGGGAATTGCAAATCAAAATCACAATGAGATACCACTTTATTTTCACTCAAATGACTCCAATAAAACCTAGAAATAGGAAATAACAAGTGTTGCCAAAGATGTGAAGACAGTTAGAACAATTGTATATTGTTCTTTGGAATGTCACATGGTATAGCCATTGTCAAAAACAGTTTGGTGTCTCCTCAAAAAGTTAAATATAGGATGTTATCAACAAAGCAACACAAATCATCCTCTGAAAAAACCACCCAGAGATTTAGCAAATATAAAACAAATTCCACATGCTTAGAATTCTGGAGGATGGCAGAGACTGGAGGACTCAAAAAATACAGAATCGAAGAATTCAGGAGGAAACTTCTGTCCCAGACTGGCCAGTCTTCTTCCCTCCTCTTTAATTGGTCCTGCACAGCTTGGAGATCTTCAGAGGCAGAGGCTCAGTTTCCTCCCACCAGGGACACAGATTATAGAGGAATTCACAGTAGTGATTTAGAACCCTGCACATATCCAGCCACGGTGATCCAAGTCTGCAGAGACTCCAGGCACAACATTAGCCAATGAGGAGAGGTATATGTACCAAAGTGATCCCAGGGCAAGGGGTAGAGTGACTACAGCAGAATGGTGGACAGTGCTGCACTCACTCAAACCAGCTACTGTGAATGGGACTTCCTGAATGCAAAACTGACTTTTCTGGACTGACCTACTTTTCTGGATTGACCTTATCTGGATCTCCAGTGGCATATCCTAATGGAGAAGAAACCAGGGGCAGAAAAGCCTCACAGAGAAAAAAAAAAAAATTTAGTGGGTTAAATTGAACTTCTGTAACACTTAAGGGTCCCAGAACTGAAAAATGTAAAGAAACCAGGGCACTGAGTGAATACAAAAATTAAAACAAATCACAGGAGCTGGGGAGAAAATTCTGCACAAAAATAAACAGAACAGATCAAGATTCCCAGAGAAGAAAGGAAGCTTTCTCATGGATGTGAAATAATTACATAAAAAGTGCAGTCTTAAAAACTGTACCATGTGTTCAGGGCAAAAATCAGAAGAAGAGCTAACAAATCTGGTCAGTTAAACTTGGCTATTCTCAGGTCCAGAATAAGTTGGACCAAGCATCAAAAAAGAGCCTTAACACAAGTCCAATCAACAATAAAACCCTAGACAAGAGTGTAAAGCTGACCTTCAGAGTTAACTCATCAAGATAAATCAGATGCCTTGATATCAGCAAACAATTACAAGCTAATCTAAGAAAGACAAAAATATGGCTCAGATAAGGGAACAAATTAAAACTTCAGAGGAAACACAGAATTTGGAACAACTAATCAAAGAAGTTCAAACAAATCTCCTAAATCAATTCAAGGAGATAAAGTAAAATATGTTTAAAGAGATAAAGGATATTAAAAAGACAATGTGTGAGCATATCAAAGAATTTGAAAGTATAAAAAGAAACAAAACAGAAATTTTGTGAATAACAGGCACAATAATAGATTTCAGAAATACACTAGTTCTAGAAATACAACAGATGTGAACAGGTAGAAGAAAGAATCAGCAAACTAGAAAACAGGGCAATCAAAATCACATGGGCAGAAGAACAGATAGATAAAAGAATAGAAAAATTGAGCAGTGTCTCACTTTTAAAAATTTATTTAAAAATTGACTGTTTAACACAAAAATAATACCAGGTATTATTTTTAATAATTGCAGGTCCTTAGAGCAGAAATGTATGCCAGATACCTGAATAATGGGAGAGAATAATGGATACATATTGTTGCATGGTTCTGAAATTATAGTTGCCATGGTAATATTACTTAAAGTGAGCTAGTGAAGATAAAGATGGATTTCTTAAAGCCTTCAATAAGTTACTATATAATAAACCAAATAAGTATAGCTAAATAAGCCAATGGTAGAGATGGAAGGGAATGGTAAAAATATGCACTTAATCCAAAAGAAAAACATGGTAAAAGAAAAACAGAACAAATAACATATGGCATAGAAAGGAACCAAATAGCAACATGGTAGCTAAAAGCCTAATCATATTGATAATTGCATTAAGTGTAAATGATATAAAAATTCTTATTAAAGGCAAAGATTATTAGAATGTTTTAAAAAGCAAGATCAAAATATATGCTGCACACAAGAAACCCATGTTGAATAAATATAAAGACACTGCTAGTGAAAATCAAAGGAAGGAATAAGTTATTCCACGTAAATACTAACACTAATTTTTTAAATAAATAAAAATGGCTGTTTTGATAACAGCCAAATTATTGGATAATATTCCAATATTTTGTATATAAAGGGACATTTTATAAAGGAAAAAGTGTCAGTTTATCGATAAAGAAATAGCAATTCTAAATCTTTATGACTTCAGTAATGGAGCTTTAAAATATATGAAGCAAAAACTAATGGTACAGGAAGAACTAGAAAAATATACAGCTATAATTGAAAAGTTCAAAACTACTCTTTTTGGTAAATGATAGAACAAGAAACAGAAAATCAGTATGCATAAAGAACAACACTAAAAATCAAACTGATTTAACTGACACTGATCAAAATTCTACCACCACCCCCCCCCCTTTAAAAAATAGCAGAATGCACATTACTCTTAAGAATGCATGGAAATTTACCAAAATAGACCATATTCTGGTCAATAGAATAGGTCTAGTGGTATGCTCAAGCTAGCCTAGATGAGCTGATTTTGCACCTCTCTTCCCAACCCCATTGTCACAATGTATCTTGAAATTAACCACTGAGTCTCTGATGCCAAACACTGAGAGTTGGGGCCTTTTTTATCATAGAAACCAGCATACTAGCATGTTTTATTCTGCTAGACTGCCAAAAAGCAATATATCAGAAATGGGCTGACTTTTAATAATGGAAATTTGTTCATTCACAGGCTTACATTCTGGGGCCATGAAAATATCCAAATCAAGGCATCATCAAGATAATGCCTTCTTCTGGAAGAGAGGTAGCCAACAACCTGGACTCCTCTGTCAGATGGCAAAGCACATGGTAGTGTCAGTTGGTTTCTTCCTCCTCTTTTGGATTTTCTTCCTTTCAGTTTCTCGCTCCTTTGGATTTCTTTAGGTTTCTATGGCTTTCTCTCTCAACTTCTGTGTATTTCTTTCTGTCTTCATCTCACTTATAAAGAACTCCAGTAGGAGGATTAAGACCTACTAGGGTATGCCTCAACAAAAACAACCTAATAATCTAATTTAAAAATCCCATCTACCATAGGTTCATGCTCACAGGAATGGATCAACTCTTAGAACATAATTTTCCAGGGTCCATAAATCCTCCACAACATCACATAGCACAACATTGAATAAGTGTCAATAACATTAAAATCCTGATATTATTCAGAGTATGTCATTGACACAGCAAAAGAAACTTATATATCACTCACAGAAAGATATCTAAAATATTCCAAATATTTGGAAATTAAGCCACACACTTCTTAATAACCCAAAGATAAAAGAAGTGATCATAAAGGACATTAAAAAATGTTTTGAATTGGATAACAAAGAAAGCACAACATAGCAATATTTGTTGAATGCACCTAAGGCAATATCTGGGTTGTAGGGGGATGGGAGAGGAATATATACATATTTACTGGTGCCTGGTTGCAAGTATCTCCTCAAGAGCCTACCCCTACTTAGATTTTTAGGTCAGTTTTCTCTTTCCTCAAATCTGCTATGGACTCAGCAAAAACTGTGATTTTTGAAGTTAGTTTGTTCTTTTTTTTAGTATAAAGATGAAAGGGATGTACTTTCTTTCTCTCCATCCAGAGCAGAAACTAAATGTTTCTAAATATATTCTTAGTTAAATCATTTAAAGACATACCTACAAAGATATAAGTATATCTTTAAATGATTAAAGTAATGATGAAAACCAATTTGTAATCAATGCTCTAAATAACTACAATATGAAGCTGGAAAAAGAAGATCAAATTAGGTCCAAAGCAAGCAGAAGAAAAGAAATAATACAGATAAGAACAGAAGTCAATGAAACAGAAAATAGATAAATAAAAGAAAAATCAATGAAATCAAAAGCCTATTTTATGAAACGATGAATAAAATAGATTAAAGTCTAGCTACATAAAATGAGGGAAAAAAGAGAGGAGACATAAATTACCAATATCAGTTATAAAAGAGGGACATACTATAGCTCTTTTAGGTGAAAGGAATAAGGAACTATTATGAACAGCCTAAGGCCAACTAATTCAAACAACATAAATGAAAATTGGCAAATCCTTAAAAGATACAAGTACTAAAACTGACTCAAATTTTAATAGAAAATATGAATAGCCAAATGCTTATTAAATAAATTAAATTTTGATTAAAAACACTCTTTCAAAGACAACTCCAGACAAAGAAGTCTTCAAGGATTTATACAGAAAATAATAAAATCATACCCAAATACTTTCAGAAAATAGAGTGGAAGGGAGTACTCCCAAACTTGATTTATAAGGTCAGTATTATTCTGATACCCAATCCAGAGACATTACAAAAAAAAAAAAAAAAAAAAAACAGTCCAATGTCCCTCACGACCATAAATTCAAAACTTCTTTGGCAAAATATTAGCAAATGGAATGTGGTAATAGCAATACATAAAAAGGATAATACATCTCTGGAATGCAAGTTAGTTTAACATTCCAAATCAGTTCATGAAATTTACCATATTAAGAGAATAAAAAGGAAACAGCACATGACTGACTCAAAAGATACAATAATAGCATTTAATAAATTTATGATAAAACTGATAGAAAACCACAATTACAAGAAAGTTTCTTCAACTTTTTAAGAGCATAAAGTGCGTGCACACACACACACATCAAACATTATACTTAATGGTTAAAAACTTAACGCTTTTCCCCTAAGATTGGAAACAAGTCAAGGAGATCCATGTCACCATTTACCAGTTGTATTTAATAATTAACTGAAGGTCCAAGCCAGTACAATAATAATTTTAAAAAAAGAATGAAGAGAAACAAAAGAAAAAGCATGCAGTTTGGAAAGAATTTAAACTGTCTTTGTTCACAGTTAAGATAATTATATAAACAGAAAATCCTAAGGAATCCAAAAGAAGCTCACAGAATTAACAAGTAAATTTTGCATGATTGCAGGGCACAGGTCAATATAAAAATATAGGAACGGCTGGAAGTTGAACCAACATTTAAAACAATATCAAGAATGCCATACTTTTAGGGATAAATTTAACAAAAGATGTGTATGCCATTTAACAATTCTAAGAGAAATCAAAGATATAAACTAATTGGGAGACATTCCATGTTCATGGATTAGAGGCCTCAATATATTATTAGTTGTAAGTTCTCTCCAAATCCCAGCAAGCAGGACATTTAGTTTCTGCTCTGGATATAGAGCAAGAAAGAACATTGCTTTCATCTTTATAATAAAAAAAAGAGCGGGCTAACTTCAAAATCACAATTTTTGCTGACTCCATAGGAGATTTGAGAAAGAGCAAACAACTGACTTTAAAAGGTAAGGAGAGGCAGGATCTTGCAGGGATAATTGCAACCAGGCTCCAGTAAGAATTTGGGTATAATAGTCGATGAATTGATGATGGCTAAGTGTGGGCTGATAAGACAGTATGAAGACCCAGCGGGCTGAAATTTTGGGGGCACCTACACCAAAAAAAAAAAAAAAATGAGAGAAAGATCAAAGAATGTTTCTACTGTTGCAGATCTAAAAGAGGGGAATAGCAGCTGTGCTGTGCATGAAAACCCATTTGAGTTCTTTCTCTTTCACATACACAATTAAAGTTATGATCTGTGGGGTGAAAGAAAACAGTGTCACATTTAAGCACTTGTGAAAACTCATCATAACTAGGGAAGGGAACCGAAAAAGATTCTACATCTATGAAAGTGATAGAAGAATTAAAAAGGCCATGCCCATGAGACCCTGGACACAATGCCCTCCTGAAACTAAGACTTAATCAGAGCAACAGAAACTGTCCCCATGCTGTCCTCCCCCAGTAAGCTAACAAGCTTTGAATAACAGGTAACAGCAGAATATTATTAGGAGAAGGAAAAGAGAGGAGTAAGAGGACAAAGGAAAAGTCCTCTGAGATGCAGTACAAAGGGAAGATCTGAAGCTGAGGGGTAAACAGACACTACTTGGGGAAACCAACTCTTACCCTAAACACAAGTTATCACTACATGTGTTGAAGCCTGTGACACTCTAATGTTAGATACAGCAATAACAAACCTCAAGTCCAGCCCGATGCCTAACTATCCTAATTCAAATGTTCCTCACAAAGGCAAAGCCAAAGGAAACACATGCCCATTTCCAGGCATAAAATGAACTCAGTCTGTACTGTCCTGCACAAGATGTCCAGCTTTTAACAACAACAAAAAATTAGGAAGCATAGGAAGAGACAAAAGATTCTAAGAGATAACACAATCATTATAACTAGGCTCAGATATAATATAGTTATTGGAACCACTTAACAAGGAATTTACATAGAAATACTCTAATAGAAAATGTGGACAGTATGTAAGGTCAAATGAGCAATTTCAGCAAAGATATGGAAACTATAAGAGAAAAATCAGATGAACATGACAGAAATTTTAAAAAGATAGATGAGAGATGCCTTTGGAGGACTCACCAGTAAAATTGACACATCTGATAATCGGTAAGCACATAGCTAGGTCAATAGAAATTATTCAAACTGAAATACCAAGAGAAAAAAAGAGTGGATAAAGAAGAACAAAGAACCGAGGAGCTTTGGGAAAATATCAGATAGCCTGACATGTGCATAATTGGAATTCCAAAAGAAGAGAGAAGAGGGCAGAAGAAATATTTGAAGACGTGATATGAGATATAAAATGGCTAATTCAAAAAAGCTATGAAAAACTCTATGCTTGTGATGGCTTTGAAATTTATTGTTTTTTAGTATATATGGTATTTTTCACAAAAAAGAAAAAAAAGTTCTTCTAGCCTCCACAATTTTGGAACAGCTAGGAGGAAAAATCTGAAATAGTGAAATGATAATCTGTAACAAATTCTGATATCTGTTCTGTACCTACTTATTGAAGTGAACTTCGAAAAACAAAATAAAATAAACTCTATACTTATAAATTCTTTAATTTAGATTAAATGGACCATTATAACAAGTGAATGGATAAATAGGTTTTGATATAACCATAGTATGGAATACTATAAAACAATTAGTAGAATGAACTAGTGATGTATGCCAACAATAAGCATGAGTTTCAAAAGCATTATCTTGAGTGAAAGAAACTAGACACAATACACTATAGGCTATGATTCCACTTATGCGAAATTCTTGTAAAGGTGAAGCTATAGTGATAGACAGCAAGTCAGTGGTTGTCAAGGGGCCAATTATTGGAGGTGGGGGGTATAAACTGCAAAGAATAATGAAGTAACGACTTTTTACGATGATGAAAATGTACTATATCTTGATTGTGCTTCTGGCTACATGGCTGAATACTTTTGTTAAAATTCATTGAACTGGTTCATTTCCTGGACCATGCACAAAAGAAAAAAAAAAGTTCACTGAACTACACATTTAAAAATGGGTACATTTAATTTTACCTCAGTAAAGATTACAATTTTTAAAAAATTAAAATTTAGAAAGTGAATTCTATGGTTGAACTATAATTACCTTACACTTTTCAAACAATATTCAGAAATGTAGCATATTTAATTATCCTAATGCTAGTTTGAATATATACTCCAAAATGTTTTGAGTTCAATACAGAAGAATATTCCTTCCCAAGTTCTCTGAACCAAATGAGAGATACAACAAAAGAATAAGGCAGTTGGGAACACGAGAAACCAAAACAAGAACTTTATCACTGATAAAGCGGATATTGGGAATGTGGCTTCCATCAGTGGACAAGAGGCTCCAAATACTGAAGACCAGTCTCAAGTAGTGTTGACCAAGGGCTGGCTTTCTTATGTAGGGACAGGAATTCCTGCATGGCCAAATGAAGTAGCCAGCTTCCAGGAAGAAGGCAAATAGAGGGGGCTGGCAGATGTATACCAAATTGCTCTTTCAAATTTACCCATTAGGTAGCTCAACCCACTTTCTTGCTATAGTGTGAAAGAAGAGCTGGAGGGCAGCCCATGGGCATTGTATTAGTGGAGAATTAGCTACATGGAAAGATACATTAGGGATGGGGGAGAAAAATCCTCCCCTAAGAATGCCTATGGGCCTTAAGTTGTTAGGAATGGTTTTATGAATCTGTCAGCTTTATTGTATTTTGCCATAAGTTTGACACATTGTTTAGAAATGTTACTATAAAGGATATACTACATCATAGGCATCAAACTTTTCTATAAAATGCTGGTAGTAAATGCTTTAGATTTTGGGGCCAAAAATCTCTGCTGCAAATCTATAACTCTTCCATTGTAGTTTGAAAGCAGCCATTCACAATGTGTAAGCGACTGAGCGTAGCTGTACAAAAACAGGCAGCAAACTGGATTTGGGCCATGGGCCATAGACTGCCCACCCCTGCATAGTACTCCAAATTTAGATATAGCATTTTATTAGCAACTGAAGTTAAATATACTAATACTAGATCAGGATTTCCTAAAGTTGTAATCTTTGAAGTCAACATTTTTGTAAGCAACATTGTACTGAATTGTCAGCAACCTATCGTTAAAAAAAAATCTTTTAAGATATTTTGGGCACCGTTTATAAAATCAACACTCCTCTACATGTGAATTTTAGGGATGAAAATGGAAATCAATTAACTGAAAATACAAAGTACTATGGGCAAAGGCATTTTTATATTCCAAGACTACATATAACGTACTAAAATGAGTTCTTCCCATTGTATAGAATGTTCTCCATAGAAGGATATCTATTAAACATCCAAATAACAAGTAAATGGTGTAACTTACTTTCTTACCACATAATTTATAAAGGTACGCCATAGTATCAATATCAAAAAATACAAATGCTGAATTTTCTTAATTTTATTTTGTACAAATGGAGGCACATAACCAGATAATAAATTATGCACATACGTTTTGATTATACACCATTAATATTTAGAATCTTAAGTTAATATTGTATGAGTAAATTATAATATGAATTAATCAGCATTATTAGGAGTGTTTTAAGTTTAACTTTCCTTCTTTTATCACTTAATTTTTAAACAAAATGTTACCTAACCATAGGTTTCTATAACTAATGTGCTAAAATATACATTACAAATAAAATGCACATCAGCTTTGATGTTTTCTCACTCCATGACATGGTCGGAATCTTAAAACCTCACAAATTGCATCTTAGATATAATTCTGTAAAAACCCCACCCAAGAAGCTAATGGCATCATTTCCATGGTAACTTTAATGCTTGAAAAGGAAAAAAACAGAAGGAGTCTTAAGAAAATTGCACAAAGTGAACAAAATAAATTATTAGATTGAACATATGTGACATAAACAAAATATGGGGTGTAGTTATTAAAAATGAATTGCCTTTTAAAAAATGAAAACAAGCATAACTCAGGCATGGAATTTCAACTTTTGGGAAATGTGGTCATCTAAATTCATATCAATAAAATTATTCTAGTGCCTCTGATGACATCTCAACATATTTAGTAGTTGTTCTGTTGCAGGTGCTCAAACTTCCTTGAAATTTTTATTTTATTAATGAATTAAAAGAACAAAAGTTAATTGTAAACATTAGATTTCCTCTTATTATAGCAAATATCAACTATTTGTACTATACTAACATAAAATATATTTTTAAATTACTGAATAAATTACTTTCTGTTCCCCAAACCAAAGTATAATGACAATTTGTATCAAGAAGTACATATTTTTTCATATTTTCATCGCAGCAAATTCTAAGTTTCCTATTTAAGTTTGACATTTTCAAAATAGATCACTGATAATGGAATAAATCATAATGAATTAAACAAGTCAGTGACAGCTATAGAACTAAGGACATAGTCAACTTTATTAAGTGAATTATCTTATTCTTTTATAGTTGTGTTTGAGGCATCTGAACTAAAAATCAAGCCATATTTTTTTTAAAGATATTTCTTTGCTTATAGAAAAGTATCTTAGGTCTCATCAAATCTATTTTATTAAATTTATTTCATTAAATCCTTACTACAAAGTTCTAGTTTTTTTAATGCCCATCTTCCTATTTCTGTCGATTCTGAATTACATATCCAGAGTCAAACACACTTGGAAAAAGGAGCAATGGAGAATCACTGAAGATTTGGTTGGCCTACTTCATCATTTTTGCCTTAGGTCAGCGCTAATAATATCAATGCCCTAAACTGAAAACTGAAATTTGATTTTCAATTGTTCAAGGCCTCTAATCCAATATAACCATGAATAATAAGATATGATGTCTTCAGAATTATGAACTAAAATTTGATTTCCAATCGTTGTTTCATTTGACTGATGAATGCATTGAATGCATACTACATGAGAGGCACTGTCCTTGGCACTGCGGCCACAAATACAAATCTGGAAGGACACAGCCCACAGGAGGTGATTAGTGAAGGTGAGAGAAAAGTACACCGTTGAGGGTTTACGAAATGATAAAAGTGAAGGACACCTCTCCAGGATGAATTTTCTTTTTTAATTTCTGAGTGCAATAAATAAAAGAGAAGTAAGATGTCATCTAGTCCAACTCCTTCCTTTTACATCTAAAGAAACTGATTATTACAGGGTGTGTGTATTTGTGTGGTTTGGTGTGGTGTGTTGTGGTGTGGTGTGATGTAATGTGGTGTGGTATGTATGGTATGGTGTGGTATAGAAGAAAGTACACTTGACTGGAAATCTAAAGGAGGGTTCCATTTGCATCCTGTCAATTTTTAAGTATCTGAATATGGGCAAGACATTTGGCAGAATTTCTTTGTTACTCACTTTATTGTGAGTTCAATGCAATAATTATTTCCTAATTTTCCAGGTTTTGGGAGGACTGAATGTAGTAATGGTACAAAAGTGTTTTATAAAATTTAAAACAACAAAATACAACATTTGACAGTATTTCACCTAATATACTTGGGCACAAAAAGAAGATGTGGGAACTTAATGATTAACAGAATGAAGTGTATAGTTAATTCTGAATTAAAAGAGAATAGGATGGCTCTTATTCATTCATCATTTGTTGCCGTATTTGAGATATATGAATACTCAAATCAACAGAGACAAAAAAACAATTAGCAAATTTAGGAAATATAGTTCTGCTTCTCATTCCATTTCTGAGACAGAAGCATGGGGCTCCTGTCCTGATTAGAACAGTTGATATATGAGCGCTTACATGCTAAATAGATCAGTGCTGGTACCGGCTGCTTTCATGGTTTCTTCCAAGCAAAGATGCTCACCATTGTCTCCCACTAAGAAGAAAACGCTAAGTAAGCAGGTTTGATAGCAGATATCCACCTCCCACCATCCCTCCAGCTTACCAAAAAACTAGGGAGTGCCAGAGTCAAAGGCAGACAATTCATGACTAGCCAGACAGCTACAACATGGTCCTAAATAAAGTCTTTCTCCTTTAGAAATTTGAACTTTGAGGTACTGGGAGATTGGGGCAGTTAACAATGGAGGACAGAAGCTGGACTTTGCATAGAGAGAAACCATGATGTAGAGTCAGGCTCATAGGAACTAATGGAAAGTTGAAGTTATAAGGAAGTTAAATCTTTGGCTAAGCAAAATCTATAAGGTTGAGAAGACTATAGTGTGTGTGCAGCAAGGGGGTTGCAAAGAACCATCAGAGAAAAACAGCTGTCTCTAAAGCTGCCTTTGTTCACGAGAGATATCCCTATATGTATTCTTATAATAAGTCCTCAGTTTGGGCTAAGTTACCAGAACAGCCTGCAGATCTAAGGAAAAATTAAGATTTATGAAAATGTGGTAATGCAACAGTGGTGATTGGTGGTGGTGACAACCACAGCATCATCTAGTGGTGGAGTCCAATGAAAGGTTTTACTAATTTTGTTATTTAGATCACCACCTGAGGGAGCTGACTTTGAAGAACAGTCAAGTGGCCTCTTGTAAATTCAGTGAAAGCACTTTTTGGGGGAGCCAACATTTTATGAAATTAGATTGGTGTCCTGCGAAATGCAATAAAAGCATTGATTTGGATATTTCTTGTGCAACATTTCAAGTCCACCCTCTCAGCTGTGCCATTTACTCCAGCACCCACAGCAAAAACCAGTTTCATTTAGATGCATCCACTCACTGTGTCAGGAATTCTCCGCATTCATGATATTATATGCTCACTGCAATCTGCTGAGAGCAGTGCCAACCAAAGAACCATATCAAACCAATGGGAAAGGGGAGAGAAGGGGAAAACTCTTTGACATACTTCCCTGGTGGACAGGTTTTTTTTTTAATTTGTTTCATAAAATTCAGAAATTTGCATGGGATCAACACAGAAATTTATCCTTGTATAAGCTTTCCCTTCATTCTGGTTTCACAGCCCTAGACCAGGCTCTTGCTCCTTGAGAAAGTATTTCCAAGTAAATTACTCACATGGAGCCCTTTATTTTAGGCTTTGCTTTCAGAGATACTCAGGCTAAGGTAGCTTGTACAGAAAGCAGATCCTCAGGGTATGGATTTGATAATGAAGCACTATTCATTGTTCAAGTGACAATAAGGAGCACAGTGAAGGTGGTTAAAGAGATTGTACTTGATCACAGTTATAGGACTCCTTGTCAATGGATTAGGTGCACAGTGGAGGTAAACGCCAGGGTTGTATGGCAGCTGTTGACCTTCTACAGTAGGGGATGTGGATTGTAGATCTGGCTGACTTTTGCTAACTCCTTTGGAAGTCTTGAAAAAAGAAAGTGTGAGAACGAGAAAGCCTCACCAAGCATTTAATCAGAAAAGTATGAGTATGATGAAAATCAGTACTAGAAATGCAAGGATGTCAGAGGTATGAATCCAGTAAAAGTTGTAACATCAACAGGATTCTTATGGTAAAGTAAATGTCCTTTTAGGAAAAGAGTGAGGCCTTAACAGAGGGATGGGGACAGCTGGGTATAAAGCATGCATCTCGAACCCCTGAATTCCACTGAATTTTTTCTGCTGGCAAAAGAAAGTCTCTTTTCCTTTGCTTGAGGAGAACACCCTTCCATTGATTGGAGACCCTATAATGACCATACCTTAAAACAAAACTCATAAAATTATGGTTGTCCTCCTCAAAATCTGCTCCCTCTTCTCCTCATTGTCACAAAGACAATTACAAGGATTGGATATCAGTACAGCAAGAAAATAAAGTCTTCTTTGGAAACTAAATAGTTTACAAACCAAAGGAATTGTATGACCTGGCTGAATGTCTATGATGTTCAGGGGAATCAGGGGAACATGTATAAAAATAGATCTTAAGGATGTTCAACTGGGACTGGGAGACTGGATTATAAGACTTGGATAAAGAAAGGATTTGCTGACATAGATGCAGTCACTCATTAATCAGAGTGTAATGTCCTATGAAATTGCATCAGCCAGATCTAGTAGTAGTTTTGGCTCAAGTTCATCTCATAGAAGTTCAATGGGTCTGTGTATTTACACTGCGGTTATTTTCATGGTCTCTGACTGTACTGTTTTGACAGATAAGCTAGGAGTAAGACGACTATGGCAGGAAGGATCAAATGGAGCTCCTGAAATTGCTTTCACTCCCTTCACCAAGAAAATAAGTCATAAGCAATGGTGTTTGGCGGGGAGATTTGCAGAGACTAGCACCACCATCATAGATTTAAATGACTCAGGATGATAGCCCTCCATTCAGACCACCTGTTTGGCCACTACAGAAACAAGATGGATCATAAAAAATGACAGAAGGCCACACACACAAAAAGAAAAACATAACCAAGTAGTAGCTTCTATAAGGAATATGGAAATCTTACTGGAATAATCAGCACCACCTCTGGCAGTTTATTTGTGGCTGCAGAACTGGTAAATACATTCTTCTCAATGCCCTTCAATAAGGGGGATCAAAAACATTCACTTGTACCTCGGAAGGACCCAGTACACAATCTGTGTCCTGCCTTGGATAAAATATAATCTGCAGGGATCTTGATCATCTTGACATTCTGTAGAATATTATGCTGCTTTAAAATACTCACAAAGATTCAGAAGCCTGCCACACCAGCTAACATTTCAAGGATCCAAATACCTGAGCAATGTTGAAATATCCTCTAAGGTAAAAAAAGTACAAACCATTGCAAATTATTCTCCCTAAAACTAAGAAAAAAACTTAATGCTTTTTAAGTTTTTTGCATGTTGGAATCAACAAGATTTGGAAATACTGTATTTATCAGATACTTTGGATAATTAACATAGTGTAGGCCTAGAGCAAGAGAGGGATCTACAGCAATTTCAATTGCTCCTGATACTCAAGGCCACATTACCTGGCAGAGATAATGATGATAGAGGTAGCCATGGTAGATAAGGACACTGTGGAGTCTTTGGCACATCAAAAAAGTAGAGTCATAACATAAATCCTGTGGTCTGGAGCAAAGCCATTTTTTTCTGCTGTAGAGAACCATTCTACAAATGAAATACTAATCTTGGCTTGCTGACTAATCCTTAGCTTAGACTGAGAATCTGACCACAAGATACCAAATAACTCTGCAACCAAAGCTTCCCACCAAGAACTGGGTATTAACAAATCTAGTGTCTGGTGATGGGGAGACAAAGCAACAATCCATCATATGATAGAAATGGTACATTTGGAGTCTAAAAGACACAAGAAACTCACACAAAAATGGTAGCCAGAAATTCTCATGGCACCTACGATTGCTACACCAAATATCTCCTCTTCAATTCATCATTATAGGCTCATGGGGATTTGTTTTCCAAGAACAATTGATGGAGAAGGGGAAAGGTCAGACCACATTCACAGAGTTGGGTCAGTGTGATATGTTAGTGCTAGCCAAAAAATGACAGGCCAGAAATGAAAGTAGAGCACTTACCCACTCAACTATCTGGAGATAGAAGTGGCATGAGGTATAGCTGTACACAAATTTCTGGGCTTGACTCATTGGTCATAGGCCTGGAAAAAACATAATTGTAGTATCAGAGACAATATAGAGTAGAAAAGAATCATGTGGGCAACATATGTGAGCAGGTAAAAAAAGTATGCAGATTTTGAGTCTCAAGTTAATACTCAAAAGAGAGCATTTACAACAAAGTAGACACTCAATAACTAAGTGAACAAAATGTCTAAACTTAAGGATGTTATTAAGTCCCTCTCCTTGGCCAAACTGGTGCTAGATCAGTGGGATCATAAATGAAATAGCAATGGTGGCAAGGATGGAGGTTATATATGGGCCCAGCAATAAGGACTTACTAACACCAAAATTGATCACTGCTGAAAACCCAACCTGCTATCAGTAAAGACAAACTGTAATTCCTTGATTCAGTGCCATCCAGCAAGGATACCAGATAAACCCTTGATATTAGATCCCTTATGCCTTATAGAGAATAGCTATGTGCCTCTTCTAGAACCATCTTTCAGGGGATTACAGAATATCTGATCCATGGTCATAATATATTGTACAATATTTCCTCACATCAAGAGACGTGTTCTGGCAAAGAAAATATGTCAATAAGCACATGATCACAGGATTCACTGGTCTTATCACATACCTTATTACCTAAAAGCAGATGGCCCAATAGAATGGAATATTAAGAGAAAATTAAGAGCTCAGCTAAATAGCTGCTCATAGATAGTACCTTGAAGAACTGGGACATTGTCCTCTAGGATGAAATATATGCTTTGAATAAATGTCTTATATTTGGTACTTTGGTCCCAAACTAAAATCATGAGTTCAGAGATGGAAGAGATGGAAATGTTATTAGCACCTGCAGTGACCCACTGCACAGAATTTGTGCTTTCTGCCCCCTAAACCTCAGTTTCTACTGGATTAAAATCCTGGTTCCCAAAAGGCAGTGCACAGAATTTGAAGTAACAACTATCATCTAGTCATTTGGAGGTTTTCATTACAACGAATAACAAGAAAATAAAGGTGTTTTCAGGGGGTTCAATAATGATCACTGTTAACAACAAGAGATGATGTTAAACATTGGCACTTAGAAGGAAAATGTCTTGAATTAAGGAGATTTACTGGAATGTCTGTTGGTGCTTCCATGACCCATGATAGGGATGAATGTAAAATTGCTACAAACACAGCCTGACAAGGGCAAAGCAACTAAATGCTCAGACTTCTCAAGGATAAAAATCTGGGTCCCTCTACTAGGCAAGAAACTTGCCTAACTGATGTTCTAGGCAAGGATGAGAGAAATCTAGAAGGCTTGAAGGAGGAGTGATAGGGTGGATATCAATTATGGCCTCAAACAAGCTTCAACAGCAGTGGGTGCTAGCCAGAAACTGATAGGGCATAAAGTGAAAATAGAGCACTTACCTATTCAACTACATGGAGATAGCTATATAGATTCCAGCTTGTTACTGTAATCCTCTTCCAGTAAATCTTCGCAGTGATTAAAAGCTGGCCATAAGCATGAAGATGATTCTGTAACAGATAGGGCTTGTGGTGAGTACAGGTAGATCTGAGTGGTGCGAGTAGTAGAATGTATTGGACAATTTTGGTGCACTACTTTAAATGTTCTTAGTACCATCTCTTACACAAACACCATCCAGTAATCAGTTCTGCATAATCTTTGACTAGATAGTACTTTACTCAAGGCCTGTGTTTCCTGCCCTAGAGCATCTCTGACATGGTAGTACAAAATACCCACAGAAACCTGCTTGGAGTCATCCCTGTAAAGCCCAGAACTGTAGGAAAGCTAATGTCCATAGGGTGGGAATTTTGTCGATGGTGATCGTCAAAAGGGAAACAGAAACTGAAGGATAAATGTTTTTCCTTTTCTTCCTGTGAGATGCATTTCTTAAAAGTTTTTAGAACCTCAAGCACCAATTACACACACTAATGGCCAAAACATGTATCTTTGTAATTGCTTTCCCTTCTTCTCTAATTCACTCCATAATCTATATTTCTATTACCTGGATTCTCTTTTCAAATAAACTAACTGCTTATAATCTTTGTTTCAGGACTTGATTTTAGTAGAATCCAGGCTAAAATGGTGGGAAGTCTGAATTTACCAAAATGAAAAATCTTTAATGGAGGATTTTATCATTCTCTATAGTTACTAATAGAATAAGACCAAATATAGATCTTCCAGGTTTCTCTGGCTTCCAATAAATAGAAGGAAAGCATACTTTGACAATAAAAAGGAGTACCTGAGGTGCCACAGAAATGCCATCACTTGAGAAAAGTAATACTCTATTTGACTAGTAATGTGAATAATGAGTTAACCACATTGCAAGTGAGTTGAGGGTCTATGAAAAGTACAGTAGACAAAAAAAAAAATGGAAAAAGAGAAAAGACCAGAGCAGACTGTAGCAGCTTTAGTGATTAGAGGAAATAAAACTGACAAACCTAAAGGAAAACAAATAGTATAATATGGGGGTGGGGGTAGAAAGTCAAAGAAGAAAAGATGGACGCTAGAGCGTAGCTTGTAGTAACAAAAAATTTACACGAAGCTCACTATATGCCAGGTACTATTCAAACATTTTAACTATGCTAACTGATTGAATATGATAACATCCCTATGAGGTATCCTCATTTTATAGATGACAAAACAGAAGCACAGAGAACTGAAGGTAACTTGCCTATGGTCATGCAATTAACAAATAGCAAACTTGGGATCTGAATGTCAGAAGCCTGGCTCTTGAGTCCACTATTCTTCACAGATCCATAAGGCAACCTCCAATATCTTAACACATATTTCTAGGTAGGGGAAGGGTGGAATGGACAAATGTAGTGAAGTGTGAACAATCGTGTGAAGTGGTGGAGAGCAAATTTAACTGGACTTTCTTACTAAATTGTAGTTAAAGGTAATGTTAGTATGTCAGTGGAGTGAAACAGATTCCTCGACTGTATCTCAAAGGCATTCTGTTGTCACCCTAAAGGCACACAAATTGGAACAATGTGGCATTTGAGTAATTAGAGGGTGGTATGGAGGAAGAGAGAAATTAAAAATGCCCTGAGAACTGGTAGCATTCTCAGTCTGTGTCTGAACACAGTCCTCTTCCCCTTCTATCTTTTAAACCACGACTCTTCAGCTCCACACCCACAATCAAAGTTTCCACCTCATGCAGGGCTCACATTGTGCCTCTCTCACACCTCTGCCTGGCTGAGTTGAAGTCATCCTTCAAGACTTTCTCAGTGGCATCTCCTCCCCATGCCTTGCCAGCCATGACCTTCGTAGAAACAACTGTAATTGGTGTTATGCTCCTGCGGTATTGTATTTTTGTGATTGGTAAGACCGTTATATAAATCAGCATATATGCATGTGTGGTTTCCCCCATAGCTCATAAGCCCCTTTGGGGTAAAAAGTGAATTTGAGTGCGCCTTTGCATCCCCATTGCTTGGTACAGTACCAGGAACATAACTAGTTGTTGGATAAAGTTGTCTGTTGAATGATTCATCTGTTTCTGCTAAAGCTTCTATAACATCAGTTATTTGTGCATAATAGCCCCGAAATGAGATGCATAATATTGACTCTGAGCCATTGGAAATTATCACTATATTAGTTTTTGGAAGGCAAACATCATAGTAAAGTACATATTTTACAAGTAAGTTCAATTTATATCACTAAGCATTGAAAGGTTAAACCTTGAGCAGCTGGTAAATTCAGATATTCAACAACTCATTCCCTGAGAGACTTTTGTGGTCAAACTTTCACTTTACTCTAGCATTTCTCAAAGGCTTCATAAAATATAAATAGGTATTAAAATATAAAATTTTTCTGTAATCAGAAGGGTATGAAAACTACTGGGTAAAATTAAAATAGTGCTTTTTTTTTCTTAACTATAGGAATTCTCATAGCATTTAATGCACTAATTTCATTCTCTGTGAATCTCTAAGAGAAGGAGAAAATGCGGGAGTTTTTATTCTTCTGAATATTTTATAGGCCCAGTATCCCAGGGAACACACTTCAGGAAACATTGCTCTTTTACATATTTCAAATGCTTTAGGAATTCTGACTGATCTCCACTTTTATGCCATTAGTTCAAATTCATGATGTGGTTTTTTTTTAATTCATGGGGTTCTAATAAATCATTTTATCATAAAAATTCAAATGTTTATAAAGATATTAAAATATCATGATATAAAACAGTCTTGAAATACTTAACTGTATATTTGTCTAAAAGGGACAAGAAACCCAACAGTGACTGAAACAGGAAAGTAGTTTATTTTCTTTTCATATCAAAACCCTGAGGGAAGTGGCCCAAGGCTAGTCTAGAGCACCCTAAGTGTAGCCTCCCCTCCCAAACTATCTCATGGTCTAGCTTTTAACAGTGGTGATAAGATACAAATTGGGATATTTGAATTGATATAGAAAAAGTAATGTTAATTGACAATTCACTTCAGAAGAATGACATAGCAGTATTTCAGTTACTGCAACTGAAAACTGGTATTGTATAGGAAGTTGTTTTAGAGACCTAAACACTCAGCCACACTGTGGTTATGTATTTTAAATTCTAAGCTCTCTCCAGTTGAAATCTCATGGTAAAACAAATAAGACTAAGAAAGTCATTACATTTCGGTGAATTAATTTTAACAACCTGTGACTGTGCATTACATCTGATGTTTTGTGACCTAAAGTGTGCCATCTTAAAAAATAAAACTATAGACTTGTCTAGCTATTTATACACATACATTTGCATGGAGCCTTAGGCTCTGTAAAGGAGCAAAGTTCACCACTATTCCAGGAACTGGCATGTGTCATTTTATATGTATCATCAAAAGAGAAAATACCCACTTGAGAACAAATTAATTTTCAATTTCAATTTCAAAATTGCTCTTGCCCATAGGGCAAATTAAATGCTTCACATTACAGTAATATTATATCACATATGAACTAGCATCCCACCTCCCGCCCCCAAGTATATGCTGGGCATTAGCCTACAGTTGATCAATTGCTGCTACGTGTTAACACACACACACACACATACACACATGCTATGTTCTTGCCATATTCTATCATTTTGACCTTTGGCAAAAAATCCCTTTAGATTCTAGAATGTGAGGTCTGATGAGATCTACCTCACACCTACACTCTTCTTTCTGGTCCTGCTTATTCCATAACTTGCCCAACCAGTTATGTCCCCTCAATTCTGTTTTCCTTTGCCTACTTCAGTGGAGGCTTCTCCACTTCAGGTGTTGAGCAGCTCAAGTTTTTCCCACAATAGTTAAACCATCCTCATGATCTTATCTGCAACTTCTCCTCTTTCCTTCTCACTTTCCTTCACTTATCATACAAATTTCTCATATGTCCCCCCACTCCATTCTCAGTTTAATCTGACTTCAACCCCATGGGAATATTTTTTTCCCAAGATATCACTGTTCTCCTAATTACCAAAATCCTTATTTTTATTATATTTTCTGTGGCATCTGATATTATGGGCTATTTTCTCCTATTTGAAACCATTGCAGTAGCTGTTTTCTATGATGTTATACTTTCCTAATTTTCCCCCGATTTCTTTTTTCATTCTCTTTCAGTTCCTTTTAGATTATTCTTGGCAGAATTTCCCAGAGATCTATCTTTGATTGTTTTTTCTTTTCAGTTTAAATGCCTCTTGTTTGTTCCAACCACTCACATGTTTTTACCACGTATACATTGATAAATCCTAAGTCTATGCCTTCGGTGTACCACTTCTGAATTCCCCACAAGAACTTCAAACTCAACATGTCCAAAATGAATAACTTACCTTTCCCCAGAGAGTGCTTCCTCATACTTTCCCAATAAGAGTCAGAAACACCTTGACCCTCCCCACACCACTCCAGGACTCAGTTTTGATTTATTTACTTCCCTCATCTACTATAACTAATTAAATAAGAGATCTTGCCAATTGCATCTCCAAAATTTCTCTCAAATCCATCTCAAATAAGTCTTTTCAGCTAAGTCATTATATTCTCATCATAATCACTGCAAGAGACTCTTAACTGCTCCCCCGGTCCCCAGTGTTGTTTACGTCAAATCTGTGTTCCATGTCGTTACCAGAAACTTCTAAGTAAAATGAAAACGCGACTTCCTCCTGATTAAAACTTATGGATGATTTCCACGATAAATTCCCAGCACCTTGGCGTGAGTCTCAAGGTCCTGAACGGTCTGGTTCCTCTCTCCCTTTCCAGGCTTACCACCTGCTGCCCACCTCAGAATCCAGTACTGTGTGCTTGTGCAGAGCTGAATTACATGCAAACCTCTGGACACACCACAATCTCCCACTATTTGAAATCTCTGTCAATACTCTCTCCTCTTCATTCCCTGCTCCCCATCCATCTGGTAAAGCCTATTCATCTATCAAAACCCTTCAGGCATCAAGTCTGTCTGTAAACCTCCCTAAAGCCCCAGGCAGAGTTAATCACTTCCTGATCTACTGGTTCTCTGTCTTTTCTATATACTTTTATCATTGCACTATTATAATTATTTATCGGCATGTTTGATCTCCCCCAAATGAACTGTAAGTTTCTCAATGGCAGGGACCATGTGCTATTCATCCTTTTATCTCCAGCATCTAGCATAATTTTCCCAAGTGCCTGGGCATTCAAGAAATGTTTGTAGAACTGAACTGAAGCACACTTGTGGTCCTCAGAGTATATTTTGTTTTCTTTAGAAAAATAATAGATTTTAAATTATCTCATAGGTCTTCTGGTTCAAGAGATGACTGAATAAGCTCATATGTTCATTCCCTCTCTTTTTCAAAAATGTCACAACGTACAAATGGTGGATGATTTAAGAACTAACTGAGAAGAGAAGGCAGAGTCTTGAAAACTAGAGATTTTGACTAAGTTTTGAAATATTGAAAGTGGAAGGGATCATGTACCCCCCCAATTTTTTTTTAAAGCAGAAGGGATCTATTGGAGGATAGACCAAAAAAGAACAAAAATAAATTTTTTTTTGCCTAATATTAGAGCCATCTAGACTCAGCACAGAGCAAAAGTAGCGAGAATATTATAAAATGGGACAAAACTGAACTCCCCAATAGGCCACGGCTAGAAACCACTACTTATTTCTAATGAAATGGGAATGAGTTCCTGGGAAGGGTATGTACCCAACTGAGCTGCCTGCCTGATGCTTGCCATCTCCTTGCCCACTCACAATAAAGAAGCCTACTAATCAACACACATTACTACTGCCCAAAGCTCATAACCAGCCCTTCCAGTCAGGGAAGAGACCTGTTAAGAAACAGAATTTGGCATGGTGGAGAAAACCTAAGCTAGCTCTTTATATTTAATAATTTATTTAGTTACTCACATTTATTAACATCTTGACTTATAATCACCAGCCACTTAAGGAAGAACAATAGCAGCAGTGGAGCAGGAGGAGGTAGAGGAGGAGGAAAAGGAGGAGAAGGAGCCTCGAGAAACAAACAGAAACTAACTCTAGAAAAAATACAGAATGGAAGAGACATTTGAAAGCATACTGCAGAATATCCTTGGAGAGATTTAATGTATCCTATCCATAAAGCAAAAACAGACTGATGTAACTAATGATACCCAGAGAACAAGAAAAAATTCTTGAAAATTAAAAATATAATGTAATTAAAATTAAATTTTAAACCTTAAATAACTGAACTGAAAAAAAAAAGATAACTTAATGAAAGGATAGGAAGATAAACTCTCCCCCAAGCATATTACATCCACAAACAGATGAAAATGAAAGGTAAGCTCAGGGAGAATAATTGAAAAAGGTCCAACATCCAGCTAATAGAAGGTCAAAAGAGAGAAAACAAAGAAATCTTTATGAAATAATATAAGAAAATACCCCAGAGTTGAAATAAGATAAAAATAATAAAATTTAAGAGCCTACCAGGTACTAACCTGAATGAGAGAAAAATATTGAAATCCACCCAAATCTTGTAAAATTTCAAAACCTTCAATTGAATTTTTAAAAAGCTTATAGAGACAAAAAAAAAAAACTAGAAGAAAAAGAGTGGTAATAGATGCTAGAAGGCCACAGAGTAATATCTTCAAAGTTGTGGAGGAAACTATTGTTGAAACTGTGATTCCATACCCAGCCAAATAACCAATTAACAACTTACAGAGTCAATGAGACATAGCCCAAATTTAATGGGCCAAGATATAGAAGTTTAGATGTTATTCAAAGTTATAAAATTAACTAATAGAAGAACGTCAAAACATATCTGGGAAAAAGAATGGTCAAGATGAAGAGCAGGCATAAGACATGTTAGATTCGTCATCTTTCAATGCAAGTTATATATAAATTAAACTTTAATTTGATGAATGAAAACAGAGATACCTAAGCATTAAAAACAAACATATAAGAGCAGTTTACTCTGGAAACTGAAACTAAAGGTAAAGAAGAGGGGAAAGAAATATGTAAATAGACTTCTTTCTTTCTTACCTTCTTTTTCTATGGTAGTTAAACGGTCTGCATTTTATTAACATGTGGTTGAATTACTAGCATTATTGTGGCAGCATGTCTCCAAAAATGGCCACCATCAATTCTTGTGCATACCACTTGTCCATCAAAAGTCAGAGTGTCGCTTTCTCCGCCGGCCCGCCGCGCGGCGCCCACGCCCCGCAGCAGCCGACCTGCCCGCCCTCCTTCTCCCCTCTCTTCCCCCTCCTGCTCCAGCGGCTCTCCAACCACCACGGTGCCCTCTTCCCCCGCCTTCACCGGCTCCTCCGCCACCAGCCTCGACAGCCTTGCCGCCCTCACCTTTCCTCCTCCAGAACAGCTACTGCGGGAATGGAGACAATACAGAGCAGCTCCCGGAGCCACGACAGAGATCAAAGGAACAGCGTACCCCATCCTGGAACGGCTGACTGTCTGGGAGAACCAGCTCCGGTGAGAACACCGAGGGACGCGGGCTTTCCTGGGCGGGACGGCAAGAGGCCAGAGTCCCTCCCTTCCTCCTTCCCAGGCCAGCTGGCAGAATTGGGCAGGCGGTCCCCTCAGGCCGCAGTGGCTGGCATCCCCACCATGCGAGGCCCCCTGGACCAACTGAAAGAGTTGGGTCAGAAATCCCCAGACTGCGGAGAACGGTGACCAGGGGGTCCCTTCCAAACACGTGACTCCCCGGTCCGCCTGGGAACAGTGCACTCTCCCGGGCTGCGACAGCTGGCGCCCTTCCACCACGCTTGGTGCCCGGGGCCGACTAGGAAATTTGGTCGGGCGCTCTCACGTGCTGCAGCGGCCGGCGACCCTCCCTGTGTTCGCACCCCCGGGCCGGCTGGCACTCTTCCAAGATGCTTCGGCTGCCAAACCTCCCCTACGGCGAGAGTTTTCCAGAGTTAAAGGACCCACAGCAACTTTTACTGGTAGATCCCGTAGACAAACGTGTGCCACGAGCGCCACCTACTGGGCAGGATAAGAAAAACAGAACCCAGAGATTTCACAGAAAAATCTTACAACCTGTGGGGTCCAACACTCAGGGAAATCTGACTAAATGCCCAGACGCCAGCAGAAGATAACGGATCACGCTCAGAAAATTGAAAATATGGCCCAGTCAAAGGAACAAACCAATAGATCAAATGAGATACAGGAGCTGAAACAACTAATGCTGAATATACGAACAGAAATGGAAAACCTCTTCAAAACGAAATCGATAAATTGAGGGAGGACATGAAGAAGACATGGGCTGAACATAAAGAAGAAATAGAAAAACTGAAAAAACAAATCACAGAGCTTATGGAAGTGAAGGATAAAGTAGAAAAGATGGAAAAAACAATGGATACCTACAATGATAGATTTAAAGAGAAAGAAGATAGAATTAGTGATTTGGAGGATACAACATCTGAATTCCAAAAAGAAACAGAAACTATCCGGAAAAGAATGGAAAAATTCAAACAGGGTATCAGGGAACTCAAGGACAATATGAACCGCACAAATATATGTGTTGTGGGTGTCCCAGAAGGAGAAGAGAAGGGAAAAGGAGGAGAAAAACTAACGGAAGAAATTATCACTGAAAATTTCCCAACTCTTATGAAAGACCTAAAATTACAGATCCAAGAAGTGCAGTGCACCCCAAAGAGATTAGACCCAAATAGGCGTTCCCCAAGACACTTATTAGTTAGAATGTCAGAGGTCAAAGAGAAAGAGAGGATCTTGAAAGCAGCGAGAGAGAAGCAATCCATCACATACAAGGGAAACCCAATAAGACTATGTGTAGATTTCTCAGCAGAAACCATGGAAGCTAGAAGACAGTGGGATGATATATTTAAGTTACTAAAAGAGAAAAACTGCCAACCAAGACTCCTATATCCAGCAAAATTGTCCTTCAAAAATGAGGGAGAAATTAAAACATTCTCAGACAAAAAGTCACTGAGAGAATTTGTGACCAAGAGACCAGCTCTGCAAGAAATACTAAAGGGAGCACTAGAGTCAGATACAAAAAGACAGAAGAGAGAGATATGGAGAGGAGTGTAGAAAGAAGGAAAGTCAGATATGATATATATAATACAAAAGACAAAATGGTAGAGGAAAATATTATCCAAACAGTAATAACTCTAAATGTTAATGGACTGAATTCCCCAATCAAAAGACATAGACTGGCAGAATGGATTAAAAAACAGGATCCTTCTATATGCTGTCTACAGGAAACGCATCTTAGACCCAAAGATAAATATTGGTTGAAAGTGAGAGGTTGGGAAAAGATATTTCATGCAAATAACAACCAGAAAAGAGCAGGAGTGGCAATACGAATATCCAACAAATTAGACTTCAAATGTAAAACAGTTAAAAGAGACAAAGAAGGACACTATATACTAATAAAAGGAACAATTAAACAAGAAGACATAACAATCATAAATATTTATGCACCGAACCAGAATGCCCCAAAATATGTGAGGAATACACTGCAAACACTGAAAAGGGAAATAGACACATATACCATAATAGTTGGAGACTTCAATTCACCACTCTCATCAATGGACAGAACATCTAGACAGAGGATCAATAAAGAAATAGAGAATCTGAATATTACTATAAATGAACTAGACTTAATAGACATCTATAGGACATTACATCCCACAACAGCAGGATACACCTTTTTTTCAAGTGCTCATGGATCATTCTCAAAGATAGACCATATGCTGGGTCACAAAGCAAGTCTTAACAAATTTAAAAAGATTGAAATCATACACAACACTTTCTCAGATCATAAAGGAATGAAGTTGGAAATCAATAATAGGCGGAGTGCCAGAAAATTCACAAATACATGGAGGCTCAACAACACACTCTTAAACAACAAGTGGGTCAAAGAAGAAATTGCAAGAGAAATTAGTAAATACCTAGAGGCGAATGAAAATGAAAACACAACATATCAAAACTTATGGGACGCAGCAAAGGCAGTGCTAAGAGGGAAATTTATTGCCCTAAATGCCTTTATCAGAAAAGAAGAAAAGGCAAAAATGCAGGAATTAACTGTCCATTTGGAAGAACTGGAGAAAGAACAGCAAGCTAACCCCAAAGCAAGCAAAAGGAAAGAAATAACAAAGATTAGAGCTGAAATAAATGAAATTGAAAACATGAAAACAGTAGAGAAAATCAATAAGACCAGAAGTTGGTTCTATGAGAAAATCAATAAGATTGATGGGCCCTTAGCAAGATTGACAAAAAGAAGAAGAGAGAGGATGCAAATAAATAAGATCAGAAATGGAAGAGGAGACATAACTACTGACCTCACAGAAATAAAGGAGGTAATAACAGGATACTATGAACAACTTTACGCTAATAAATACAACAATTTAGATGAAATGGACGGGTTCCTGGAAAGACATGAACAACCAACTTTGACTCAAGAAGACATAGATGACCTCAACAAACCAATCACAAGTAAAGAGATTGAATTAGTCATTCAAAAGCTCCCTAAAAAGAAAAGTCCAGGACCAGACAGCTTCACATGTGAATTCTATCAAACATTCCAGAAGGAATTAGTACCAACTCTCCTCAAACTCTTCAAAATAATCGAAGTGGAGGGAAAACTACCTAATTCATTCTATGAAGCCAACATCACCCTCATACCAAAACCAGGCAAAGATATTACAAAAAAAGAAAACTACAGACCAATCTCTCTAATGAATATAGATGCAAAAATCCTCAACAAAATTCTAGCAAATCATATCCAACAACACATTAAAAGAATTATACATCATGACCAAGTAGGATTCATCCCAGGTATGCAAGGATGGTTCAACATAAGAAAATCAATTAATGTAATACACCACATCAACAAATCAAAGCAGAAAAATCACATGATCATCTCAATTGATGCAGAGAAGGCATTTGACAAGATTCAACATCCTTTCCTGTTGAAAACACTTCAAAAGATAGGAATACAAGGGAACTTCCTTAAAATGATAGAGGGAATATATGAAAAACCCACAGCTAATATCATCCTCAATGGGGAAAAATTGAAAACTTTCCCCCTAAGATCAGGAACAAGACAAGGATGTCCACTATCACCACTATTATTCAACATTGTGTTAGAAGTTCTAGCCAAAGCAATTAGACAAGAAAAAGAAATACAAGGCATCAAAATTGGAAAGGAAGAAGTAAAACTATCACTGTTTGCAGATGATATGATACTATACATCGAAAATCCGGAAAAATCCACAACAAAACTACTAGAGCTAATAAATGAGTACAGCAAAGTAGCAGGCTACAAGATCAACATTCAAAAATCTGTAGCTTTTCTATACACTAGTAATGAACAAGCTGAGGGGAAATCAAGAAACGAATCCCATTTACAATCGCAACTAAAAGAATAAAATACCTAGGAATAAATTTAACCAAAGAGACAAAAAAACTATATAAAGAAAACTACAAAAAACTGCTAAAAGAAATCACAGAAGACCTAAATAGATGGAAGGGCATACCGTGTTCATGGATTGGAAGACTAAATATAATTAAGATGTCAATCCTACCTAAACTGATCTACAGATTCAATGCAATACCAATCAAAATCCCAACAACTTATTTTTCAGAAATAGAAAAACCAATAAGCAAATTTATCTGGAAGGGCAGGGTGCCCCGAATTGCTAAAAACATCTTGAGGAAAAAAAATGAAGCTGGAGGTCTCGCGATGCCGGACTTTAAGGCATATTATGAAGCCACAGTGGTCAAAACAGCATGGTATTGGCATAAAGATAGATATATCAACCAATGGAATCGAATAGAGTGCTCAGATATAGACCCTCTCATCTATGGACATTTGATCTTGATAAGGCAGTCAAGCCAACTCACCTGGGACAGAACAGTCTCTTCAATAAATGGTGCCTAGAGAACTGGATATCCATATGTAAAAGAATGAAAGAAGACCCGCATCTCACACCTTATACAAAAGTTAACTCAAAATGGATCAAAGATCTAAACATTAGGTCTAAGACCATAAAACAGTTAGAGGAAAATGTAGGGAGATATCTTATGAATCTTACAACTGGAGGTGGTTTTATGGACCTTAAACCTAAAGCAAGAGCACTGAAGAAGGAAATAAATAAATGGGAGCTCCTCAAAATTAAACACTTTTGTGCATCAAAGAACTTCATCAAGAAAGTAGAAAGACAGCCTACACAATGGGAGATAATATTTGGAAATGACATATCAGATAAAGGTCTAGTATCCAGAATATATAAAGAGATTGTTCAACTCAACAACAAAAAGACAGCCAACCCAATTACAAAATGGGAAAAAGACTTGAACAGACACCTACCAGAAGAGGAAATACGGATGGCCAAGAGGCACATGAAGAGATGCTCAATGTCCCTGGCCATTAGAGAAATGCAAATCAAAACCACAATGAGATATCATCTCACACCCACCAGAATGGCCATTATCAACAAAACAGAAAATGACAAGTGCTGGAGAGGATGCGGAGAAAGAGGCACACTTATCCATTGTTGGTGGGAATGTCAAATGGCGCAACCACTGTGGAAGGCAGTTTGGCAGTTCCTCAAAAAGCTGAATATAGAATTGCCACACAACCCAGCAATACCATTGCTAGGTATCTACTCAAAGGACTTAAGGGCAAAGACACAAACGGACATTTGCACACCAATGTTTATAGCAGCGTTATTTACAATTACAAAGAGATGGAAACAGCCAAAATGTCCATCAACAGAAGAATGGCTAAATAAACTGTGGTATATACGTATGATGGAATATTATGCAGCTTTAAGACAAGATAAACTTACGAGGCATGTAATAACATGGATGGACCTAGAGAATATTATGCTGAGTGAGTCCACCCAAAAACTAAAGGACAAATACTGTATGGTCCCACTGATGTGAACGGACATTCGAGAATAAACTTGAAATATGTCGTTGGTAACAGAGTCCAGCAGGAGTTAGAAACAGGGTAAGATAATGGGTAATTGGAGCGGAAGGGATACAGACTGTGCAACAGGACTACATACAAAAACTCAAAAATGGACAGCACAATAATACCTAATTGTAAAGTAATCATGTTAAAACACTGAATGAAGCTGCATCTGAGCTATAGGGTTTTTTTGGTTGTTGTTTTTTACTATCATTACTACTTTTATTTCTTTTCTCTATATTAACATTTTATATCTTTTTCTGTTGTGTTGCTAGTTCCTCTAAACCGATGCAAATGTACTAAGAAACGATGATCATGCATCTATGTGATGATGTTAAGAATTACTGAGTGCATATGTAGAACGGTATGATTTCTAAATGTTGTGTTAATTTCTTTTTTTTGTTTTTATTATTTTTTTCTTTTTTTCTTTCTTTCCATTAATAAAAAAATTTTAAAAATTTAAAAAAATTAAAAAAAAAAAGTCAGAGTGTCATCCTCCACCCTCTCGAATCTGGGTTGACCTGTGTCTGCTTTGACCAAATAGAACATGGTGGATATGATTCTATGACACTTTGGGCCTAGCTTTTAAGAGGCCAGTTTCTAATTCCTTCTTCTGAGAAACCTGAGACACATGTGAGAAGTCTAGTCTACTCTTCTGGTGAAAGTGGTCACATGTAACACTGAGGCACCAGACATGTGAGTGAAGAAGCCTTCTTGGATATCCAGTCCAGCTGAGTTTTCATATCATCCTAGCCCTAGCTGCTATGTAACTACAACTATTCGTGAGAAACCAAGAAACCAACTGCTCAGCTTCATACAGTCAATCCACAGAATTGTGAGAGGTAAAAAATCAATTTTTGTTTAAAGCCACTTAAGTTTTGGAATGGTTTGTTATGGAGCAATAGATCATAAAGACTGATATAATAATGAATATTTATCAAAGGTTATGTTATTGAAGTATCAATATGGTAAACTAAATCCATGCATTTGAAGCCTACTCTTTCTTAATTTCTTGCTAAAATAGACCAAAAGAATAATACAGAAATATTAGTACCAATTCTAGATATTAGAATGGAGTCTTATTTATTTTTCTGAAATGTTAAACAACTTGAATGAGAAAAGTGCAGGTGCTCACGGAGGGAACCTCTTGATAATCACTACTCTCATGACCCTGTTCTCACTCCTTCCAGGACCCAGATCTAATGACCCATTCAGGTAATATGACCTTGTACAGGAAACGTCCAACAGGAATTAGAAAAAGAAGCAGAAACTTGTCTACTTCATGGATTTGAAGTGCGAAAGAGTACAGGAAATCATCAAAACATTAGGAATTAAAGTATTCTTTGATGATCAAGAAAGCAGGGGCAAGAACTACAGAGGAGATGATGGGATGGGGAATATGACATGTATATATTAAAGAAAAAAGTAAGAGGTGAATGAGTCTATAATTCCACCCTGGAGGTTCTGGTGACAAACCACTCAGATTCTGACTTCATAGCATATGTCACCACCAGCACCCCTCAGGGGAATTATAACCTTGCATTAAAGGGCTGCTTGTCTGTTATTATGCTAAGAAGAGTTCAGAAAATATGCTCAGTGTTATTGAAATAAGAGGTGGAGGCAGCCAGGCGTAACTTGCAATCAGTTCTCCCTGAAAGTGTTCCAGGAGAGATTTGATGGGCCGAAGTGGATGCCACATAGCCTTGTTTGTAGGCTACTTTCAAAGAAGTCCATCAGGTTTTCTTCTGTTCCTCACTGGGACCCACAAATGTGATAACCTCTAATTCCCTGCCCCTAGCTGTGGGCCATTAATGACCAGCCCCACTGCAGTGGCAGCAATCCTAGAAGAAAATTAAACTACCAGTTTTCAGATGCAAACTTCTTGTAAGATGCTCATTACAAAATTGTCCTATGCTTTGAGAATTTTACCTTTTCAAATAGAGCAAAGTAAGGCAGATGGTGGGAGAGTTATTAGTGAAGCAAGGAGATGAAGGCTTTTAGGAAGATCTTTTAAGGGCTCTATGCATGGAAAATTCAACCATCATCAAAGTTCTTTTGTCTGAAATCACCTAATTGAGCTAACAATGAGATCAATTTGGCCAAAATGATAGCCCTGTTTTTCCTTTAATTTCACTGAGCATTTATTTACAGCAATAAATGATGGGACCCTTTAGATATACCCAGTACAACGCATACCCAAATAAATTTTGACTATCTACAAGTGAAAAGGTAGAGAACCATGGATAAATCTCATCAAACCTTAACATGCACTGGTCCATTTTCATCTTAATTCTTCTATTCCCCCTAAACTTTTAGCACTATTTTCTAAATATAGAAGGAATATTTGAATGTGTTGTTGATAAATATGTTTGTGTGTATAGATGGGTAGGTAGACAAATGTTCATTCTTTTAACCAAGATCTTCAGCAAAGATAGAAGAATGTTGATGGCCTACCTCATAATCAAGGTTTTGATGCATGTCTACCCTCATATATCCACCTGTGGCAGACATTCTTATAGGTCATGGCCTTCGTTTCACAGAATCTTCCAAATAAAGCTCTTCAAGCATCACAGAAGAGCACCTGAGATATATTTCAGAATTGCTAATAGCCTGAACCAACATTTTGCATCCTATATAAATCTCACTGTAGTAATCTAATTTAGATATAAGCTGGGTGATGAACGGATTCATTTTTGAGGATGAGGACAGTTTCCTTCCCACACAATATGTGTTTTGTCCCAACTCAGGCTGTCTGTAGGTGCCTGAGAAATTATTCAGAGAACTCATGATATAAACTGTCCTGACATAGTACCAAAAAACCCCCACTACACCTTTCATTAGGCCTCTGAATCCAGTACTAAAATGCTTTCCTTTTTTCTGTTCCCTGTGCCAATTCAGTTCACTACAGTAATGAGTGTCAAAGAACAAAGGATGAACAAGTAGGGAGTTGAATTAGGCAGAAAGGAATTTAATACTTAGTATCATCTGCAAAACAAGAAACAAAGACAATCCAGAGAAATTTAAACACCTCTTTTTGTTTGTTTGTTTGTTTACATGAGCAGGCACTGGGAATTGAACTCGGGTCTCAGGCATGGCAGGCAAGAACTTTGCCACTGAGCCACCATTGCCGAAAACACCTCTTTTTAAAGTTTCTTTCATGTACAATAGGACCATTACAGACTTATCCTAAATATTGCGAGAGTCCATATTCAGGATTGAAAAAAGAAAAAATATATAACTGCTTTCTGCAACCCCAGTTTTATTGTTGAATTATTATATAGAATCTCTTCAATTAGCTTTGTATGTATTGATAAAATGAAAAATATCAGCAGGACTTTAGGTTCTTGGGAGAGGTGGCCCCTCTTCCACCTATGGTAGTCAAGATCTTTGCCTCCAGAGCCAGACACAAAACTTCGAAGTTTTACACCCTTCATAAATGGTTCTTGTTGACTTGATTCCTATTTCATACTTTAAGTTGCTAGCTGATAAAGAATATTTTTGCATCGCATTCCATGATTGTTTGTTATTGAAATATAAGAAAGCTCATGATCTTTGTTTAGTGATCACTTTACTCATCATTATAAAGGTTTTTCAGGTGATTCCAATTATCTAAGTAAGTGATCATTTCATCATACAAATTGGCTAAAAAATCTAATATGGGTGTTGAAAAGTAGGACTCCCTTAGCAGCTGTGTAACCTTGGGCAAATACTTAATTCATATGTGTCTCACTTTCTTTATTTGTAAAGTTATGGTAATACTATTATATACTCATGGGGTTGTTGTAAAAATCATAAAGCCCTTAGAACAATGTAAGTTCTTATCTAGGATGGCTGCATTCACATGTCAATTAGTTTGTGGGCTTTGGCTGGGGTGATGGAGGTAAATAAACTCCAGGTCTGTCATCATCCAGCAGGCCAGCCCCAGCTTGCTCTCCTGAGAGTACCAAGGGATGAGCGGAAATGTTTATGCCCCTGGAGGCTTAGGTTTGGAACTAGCATGCCATCATTTCTACCATGTTCTGTTGGCCAAGCAGGTCACAAGTCCAGTCTAGAATCAAAAAGGGGTAAAATAGATTCAACCTCTTAAAAGCAGGGGTCTACAAATTCACATTATGAAGGGCATTGTGTTAGTAAGCTGCTAGAATGTGATATACCAGAAATGGAACAGCTTTTAAAAGGGGGAATTTATTAAGTTGCAAGTTTAAGGTTCAAGGCCATGAAAATGTCCAAATTAAGGCACCGACAAGAGGTTACCTTCACTCAAGAAAGGCTGGCTTCTGGTTTCATGAAACTTCCCTGGGGACATTTTCCCTCTTCATCTCCAAAGGTCTCTGTCTGCATGGGCTCTGTCAGTTCTGGTGGCTCTAAAGCTTTTTCCAAAATGGTTCCCTCTTAAGGGGTCTCAGTAAGCAATTCTACCTTGAATGGGTGGAGACACATCCCCATGGAAACCATCTAATCAAAATTACCATATCTCCATGGAAACAATAAAAAAGATTCCACCCAGCAATATTGAATGAGGATTAAAGGACATGGCTTTTCTGGGGTATATAATAGCTTCAAACCAGCACACACATTAATACAAAGAGGCTGGAGAATTGGGAATATTTTTCATTTAATATACCATATATATTCTTGGGATAAATTTTAAATTCTTACCGTAGAAAATGAGTCCCTTCAACCCTTACCATTCTGGC